>NC_080411.1:36096666-36408333 GCF_030265065.1 Corythoichthys intestinalis
ATTAAAAAAGCAGAGCGTGTTTTTAGTTGTTACCTCGCTGTAGCACAGTTTGACAGAACATTCCAGGTCCCAAGTAGTGGAGCTGAGCTCTTGCAGTTGATCCAAGGAGAAGCTGAGTCGTGTGCTGTTGGGACACGAATTGGAGGAGCAGAACTCTGGTATGAAGGGAAGCTCTTGGACTACTGGACAGGAGCCTTTGGAGCGCACGAAGCAGCTTATCACTTTGATGGTCAGGACGATGTCACCCAAAGTGTGCCCCGAAATCTGACAAAATATGAAACAAATAAAGTAAATGAGTAACAGTGTGCACATACTGCAGCCTAATCGAAATTAATTTGTCACAAATAGACGTCCAATCCATTTCCACCATGCTTTAAAAAGGAACCTTGGACTTAAAGACTCTTAGGCTCCAATAAGCCACAACCGTTATCTTTTACTAAAATATCCTATTAGAAACACATGAAATATTGCCATTGATTTAAAAATCTATAATATTTAGTTCATGTTTTGCTCTACGGAGGGTGCCATGTTTTACGCGCACGATGGATGCTCTGGGTGATGACGTACTTGGCCTGGACTGGAAGAATAGCTGTGCTAGCTAGCAAGCGAATGACGACTGGCATGATTTTGTCACATTTTGCTGCTGGCCAGATTGTTTTGTTAGAGAGGTGTGGGAGGTGTTCCCGACGTGGTACCTGCATCCAATTCCAGCTCATTAGCAGTGTCTTTAAACCAATCCTAGGCAGGTTGCCGAGATACTGACTTGCTGCCATTTAACCATTTGTATTCTCGATCCCTTCGTTGCTTGCCTTGGTTGTTTACATGGCGAGACGTCCTACACATGTGCACATCGGTTAAATGTGCACATCGGTTAAAAGCGGAAAGTACTTACTATTTGTGTTTTTATTGATTGTTTTTTTACTTTTGCAT
Organism: Corythoichthys intestinalis; assembly: GCF_030265065.1. NCBI lineage: Eukaryota > Metazoa > Chordata > Actinopteri > Syngnathiformes > Syngnathidae > Corythoichthys > Corythoichthys intestinalis. Next base: position 36,097,597 of record NC_080411.1, read on the forward strand.
ATGTTTCCGTCTCATACTTTTAAGCATAGTGTTTCCTTGCGGTAGCTTTAAAGCGAATTGTTGATCTGTTGACCACATTACTCACGTAGCATATTTAAACCACTCTTATTTGACATTACTCTATTTAAGTATTTTCCTAAGGCATCTTCAGTATGTTCTGTCTCTATGCAGCCAAACAAAACAAGCTGAAAGCGCACGGTAGTACTCTGGGTGTCAAATTAGCCTCCTGTAGCACGTTTCACTGGTGTAGCACATTTTGGCAGAACACTCTTGTCACGTCTAATCCCGTCTTTCCTGTTCATTTTGCTTTTGCTACTCTTTATTTTTTATTTATTTATTATTTTTTTAAATTTTAACTCATAATAATGTTTATCTTTTAAGAACTACTAGTCTTTCTATCCGTGGATCCCTTTGAAGGTGGATGATAAAGGTGTCACAAAACATGGATTTTTCATGAACGGATCGGATTACGCAACAGTTCGGGACGCGAGTGGTCCGCGGATTGGTGGATGGGGTGGGGAGGCAGTGTTCGCGTTTGTGTGACGGCCACATATATAGCGGATGGAGGCGAGGCAAAGGCTGCTAATGCTAAATAACCGCTCATCTCCATGCCATTTAAGCAGCCCTTAGAGGCAGAATCTGCCTGGGCTAAAGAAATTACAAGAAGCGATTGAGATTGAAATATGTATTTCTGCATGTTTGAGGCCATATTCAACTGTGCAAAACAAAGGTCTTAGACTTATGATGAATGTGATTGAGCCACGCTATCATCTCCCGTCGTGCAACCACGTCAGTGAGAAAATCATGCCGTGTCATTATGAAAATGAAAAGAAAAAAACTGTGAATGATTTATCCCTGATGTTGCGCTCCTCACAGATGATGGCAAGACGCTATCTTGCAGCACCTGGTACTTCATTGACTATTGAAAGAGCGTTTTCTACAGCAGCGTACATAGTAACTGCAAACAGGTCAACACTCTCCTCTGACAATGTGGACATCATTATCTTTTTGAAAAAGAATTTAACATTATAAGCTTGGGTATTCTCTGTTTACGCTTTTTTTTTCTTTTCAGTTGTGGATATATCTTGCACTTGTGTTCTCCATAGTCAAAAAATAAGATGTGCCTTCAATTGCACTTTAGGTTGTTTTGTTATTCACTGTCCATGTTTAAAATATGAAAAATGATCCGTAACTTACGATCCATGATCATATCCGTACCGCCAGTTTTCTGAAAGGTGACACCCCTAGTGGATGCAATATAAAGTTGGCTACAGTCTAGATTTTTGTGTTTATAATGTGATGTGCGTATAAACAAAATTAGCATGTTTTTGGTCAATTTAATCCATCAAGTTTAATTTTGTCACGAAGACTACGCTACGATTTCCAACCAAATTTAACATGTAAAATGTAGAAATACGAGACAGCCAACAATATTTTTAAGAGGTCTGAACTCTCCTGTTGAAGCTCCTACGGCAAACACCAACCTTTCTCAGACTGTAACAGAGTTGTTGTTATTCCTACCTCAGCATAGATTCTCTTGTCGCTCTGCACCTTGGTATTTGGATCCAGGGGCGAGCGGTAATCAGGTGAGGTGTAGAGTTGCATGAGCAAAGGCATCTGATGAGGCTCCGGTGTGGTTAACTTCACTGCCTCTGTTACTGTTTCTGTAACTGAAACAAAAAGCCAGCATGTCAATGTATAGTATTCATTTACTTATGTCCAAATGATCAAGTTTTTTGTTTCTAAAGGGCACAACAAAAAGTAACAACAAAAATTATCTTGAGGGGAGAATCAAGCACTAGTATGACGAAATTAAAGTCGTAATATTACGTAACGTTAGGTATTTTATGTTATGTGTCTGGATGCAGCATGGCTAATTCGTAGCATTACGTACTACACGTAATATTACAAGCAGTAGCGATATGTGGTCTATTTTTATGTACTTTGTAAAGCTTTTTGTAAATATTTTTGTCTTTCTTCTCCAGCGTGCCCTATGAGCACCACATGTAAATCTTACGTCTCATAATATTACATCAAGTAACCAAATTTACGCCGTTGTAAATTTTTCGTTTTAGCAATGTTGCATCCATATAGTTTACTTAAAAGTTTGAAAAGTTATATAAAATCTTTAATCTTATAGTATGATCATTGTTGTTTCATCAACGATGATGTTAACGAAAATATTTTGTCGAAGAACAATTTTTCAATGACGTTGACGTGGCGGTGACGAGATAAAAACATGGCTTGGGAGACTAAAACATTACAAGACGAATGCCAGTTTTCATCTAACGAGTTTCTGTCATATGTTCACAATGCGTGACATTTTCATATTGTAAGTTGCTTCACACACTAAATGTAACTCATAGTGTTAGCATAGCATTCATGTTAGCGTTAACATTTAGCATGGTAAGCATCGTCTTAACTCTTGGATTTAAAAAAAAAATTTTTTTACATATAGTTCGTGGCGTCCAAGTGGGTTTAAAAAATTGAAAATAATGGCGTTTTCCTGCTGAGTAAACGCTACAATATGTGTTCATCTGTCAATGTTCATTGGAAATAGTTGTAAATTTATTTTTGGACTAAAAATTTTGAATTTTACAGACGAAAGCATTTTGAGCAGTCGCCGACTAAAACCAGACGAAATTTGTCTCAAATTTCGTCGACTAAAACTCGACGAACACATTTTGATATGACTAAAATATGACTAAGACTAACAAGTATTTTTGTCCAAAAGACAAAGACCAAATTTAAAAGGGCTGTCAAAAACAACAGTGAATTTATGACTTTATTGTAATACAATTACGACTTTACTGTAGTAAAATGACGACTTTAAAATTTTTGTAATATGAAAATTTCTCCAAATATAATGACTTGAATCTAATATTACGACTTTAATCTTTTGTATGATTATGGTTTAGCTGTGCTGCAGCCATAAATATTACATAGAGTACAAAGATATGTGCTAATTTATTTACAATATATAATAATATTTAATAAAATAATATACAGTGATCCTTCGCTACTTCGCATTTCTAACTTTGTGCCATCAGTCCATCGCGGATTTTTTTTTCAATTTAATAAAAATAAAAATTTTTTAAAAAAAATACAGATGAGCCGTCCTGAGCGGATCGCGTAGTCCCACTCTGGCTCCCTCCGTCCCTCTCCCTGCTCTCTGTTGGTCAGGCAGTGAGCGCACTGGAGTTGCTTATTAAAGATAACCATGAATGAGAGATGTTTAATGTTTGAACTTGCCAGAGTAGCGGACTTCAAAGCGTTGCATGCGTCAATCATTGTTTAACTTGTTAAACAGTTGCTGTGGCAACTCATTGCGTGTAAGTGAGCAGCTTGAGCAGAGATGAATGGGCTCACACAATGATGCATTTAATAAAGACAAGCAATTTTTGCTTTATTCTTGTTTAAAAATAATTTGGTAGGACAGTAACATGTTTAAAAGTTATCATAATTATTAGATTTGAAGTGCTTAAAAAACATTAAAATATAAAAGGTTTTTTAAATATGTATATATATATATATATATATATATACACATATATATATACACATATATATACAGTGGGGAGAACAAGTATTTGATACACTACCAATTGGAAAACCCATTGACAGTGTATCAAATACTTGTTCTCCCCACTGTATATATATTATAGTTTGTGGAAAAAAGATACCATATGTATCTCTTTCCAATGCTAAATCTGAATAAATACATTGGGAAAAAAGAAAAAAAAAAAAACTGGGGGTGGGATGGGGGGTGCTACTCCGCAGTTTTTTACTTATCGTTGCGGGTTCTGGTTCCCATTGACTGCGAAAAAGGACGGATCACTGTAATAATAATTAATTTGCAAAATAATTTATTGTTGCAATATTATTACTCCAATCTTGTAATGTCTTCTTAACTCTTGTAAAAATATTTTTTTTTCAACTAATATTACAACTTTATTCTTGTGAACCTATTTTGTTTCTTTGTGTGTCAATAATATGCTGTCGTGTCAGTGTTGTTTTCGTCAAAGAAGACTATAACAAAAATATTTCGCCAACTAACTACTTTTTCATGACGATGCCGGGACGAGAAAGAGCTAAAATGTGTTTCAGGAGACAAAAACATAACAAGACCAATGCCAGTTTTTGTCTGAGAACGAGACGTCACATGTATAGTTATCCTGCATCGTAGCAGTGTCTGGTTGTGTCACTAGTGTGACGTGCTGCGCTCCCACCTGCCACCCTCAACTCACCATGCAGTGTCCTCTCCAGTCTCCAGGCTTGCTCACACGTACACACGGTAAGATTTGTTTTCTTATCTTGGCCAGAGAGAATATGCAATGTTGCTTTAGCCTTTAGCTGAGTGATCATCACACACTAAAGGTAACTCATAGCGTTAGCATTAGGCAAATGCTAACGGCCAGTGCCCTCTTAAACTCTCGGACAACCTTTTTTTTTTTTTTTTTCATTCAACTCATGGCGTCCAGGTGGGTATTATTAATTGAAAATAATATCCTGTTTTCCTGCTGAGTGTGTATTATCACCAAATTGCCGTTGTCCTTGTAGACGCTGCAATATGTGCTTGTCTTCCAATGTTCATTCGAAATCGTTGTAAACCTTTATTTATTTATTTTTGTTGAGTAATTTTCGTTTTAATTTTACAAATACATTTTTAGTTCATGTCAACTAAAACTAGACGAAATTAGTCTTGAGTTTTCGTCAACAAAAACTAGACGAAGACAAACACATTTTTAGATGACTATAACATAACTAAAGATTGATATGCTTCTGCGACAGACCTACGCCGTCAAGGCGGACCCGATTTACGACCCTCCGCCGTAGCCTGACATGCACCTCCACAATATCCTGACTATGTGTCACGTCAACGCGTGGTGACGTAACGTAAATGGACTGTGATTGGTCTGCTCAGACTATTGTTTTCGGTTCAGCGCAAAATCACCGCCATTTACAAACATTCTTGGGCTACATTTAAAAATGGACCAAGCCCATGAGAGGATCATCGAAGAAGAGGTCCGCAAGTACGACTACCTGTACAATGTTTCGTCAAGGCATTATAAAGATTGCCAAATGGCAAGCAATTCGTGGAAGGAGATTGCTGAAAATGCGGGTCTGAAGTTTAGCGAATGCATAAAAAAATTGAAGAACCTCCGAGACAAGTACAGTATGTGTGTGTTCAGAAGCGAATGGCCACATGAAGTGGTGACCCAGCTGGCCAAAAACTGCCAGCTTTTTATCACTTTATGTCATATTTTTGGTTAGTGCACTTATTATTTATTTTGTACATATGTTTGCTGTGAGTCTGTGACGTATTTACAGTTAAACTTCAAGTATATGAAGAATAAAGCACAGGATTGGTGTCAAAAGAGTTGTTTTGATGTTTAATTTAGAGCTGAAACGAGTACTCGAGCAACTCGAGTAACTCGAGTTTAAAAACTGATCCGAGTAATTTTATTCACCTCGAGTAATCGTTTATTTTGACAGCTCTAAGCATCACGTTTTGCTAGGACTACTTTTAATGCGGGACAACGCGCTGTCACGTGCGGAGAGGAAGAAGGGAAAAAAAAAAAAACTTACTGCAGCCGACAGCCGCCACAAACGACGCCAACGTTGCTAAATACTAGCCCGCACAATGCTACATTGGTAACAGGCAGCGTCTGGCGCGTCTCATAGAGATCACATGTATGTTGAACTAGATGTGATATGACAGACTCGGCCGCGTCTGGGCAGCGTTTGTAAACAGCCGCCATCTTAAAGCAGTACAGCGCTAAGCGCTAATAAATAAGATTAACGTTACTGTCGCTACTAGCTCACGGAACGTTAGCCCTGCGGAGGGCTAGGTTTCAATTAATTATGACCACTGTCGATGCGTGGCTAACGTGTCTTACATACAGGCTTTAACATAACATAGCATTGTGGAGTGATGAGGGTGTAAAATAAAAACTTAATCATGCACTGCAAAAACTCAAAATCCTATCAGGACTTACAGTTTAGACTAACTTAAAACTTAACTAGAACTTAAAAATGGCTTGACACAAAGAGAAATTCAATTGAAACACGTGGGGAAAAAATCGTAACTTTTAAGTGATGTGTGTTATCAAGCGTAACAGCATTTCTAGGTAAGATATATATATATATTAATAAGATCTAAAAGTTTTTTGAGTGAAAGCAGTGAATTAATCTTTTTTTTTTTAATTCTAGTTACACCTGAGATGCAATTGTTGGCTGTTTTCAACAATACACATCGAAAATAAAGACATTGAGTGACTGAAAATGGTTCAAGATTAGATGAAATGTCTTGTTTTCTCATGTATATGTATAATTGCTCTTCACCTAAAAATATATTTGTTTCATCCGATTACTCGATTACTAAAATATTCGATAGCTGCAGCCCTAGTTTAATTTTCAACAACAGACAGTTTATACACTTGATACATCATTATTAATTGAGAGTGCCTTGGCACGCCATTTCATTTTGCCATAGCACAGTTACTTGAGGTGACTAAAAGAAAGCCATCAGGTCATTTCAAACAACTTCGTAGTTTAAGTAATCGCTTTCTGAAAGTGACGGTGCTTTGCTGTGCGTTGTCTGGTGTAATAGCAAGGCCTGTACAAGGCGCACTATGTCATCAAACCGGTCCATTGACATGAGAAAGTAGCAAGTGCATTTCCTTATCGAGACGCAGTGGGCAAATCAGTGTTGTAAATACGGCTGTTCTCAACCGGCAGACCAGCTCCGCAACAGTCTTTTGCGTTGCCTACACCTCAACATTTGTATGATCAACATTTGCTGTTCAATGTTGATGAGCTGAAGATCCACATCCAAGTGTTCCATCTCCAATGGCATTGTTGTCAAACCGGAAGAAAACTAGAGGAAGTCAACGAGAGTCCTCCAAAACCGTACAAACAAAACGCCACACCCCTCTCTAGTGGCTTGGCGGTGAATTACAGAGCAACGCGTTCACTCGCCGTAGAACTTTGAATGCTCACTGACGCCGTAGGGTCTACATCGTCGCTACGCCGTCATCGCAATGCAGAAGCATAACTCAGCCTTAAGTCTACTGAACACTATCGTCCCAAACACTAAAATGAAAATTAAAAGGGCCGCATAAACAACATTGCCCCAATATTTTCCTTACCTGCTGGGCCGTCTCGACCGAGCACCAGTAACAACTGGGAACCCTCAGGCCTCATTTCGGTATAGCTGGTGAAGGCATCGGCTTTAAAATACTCCAAAGCCTTCTTTTGTACGACCTCTGCCTTGTCGCTGCGCAGCTCAAACAGGGGTTGGATTCTGGGGGGCATGCCGGGTAGCACAACCTCATTGTTGGACTGGAAATGTGTGGAAGCAGGCTCAGTTAATTAGTCATGACTCTCGAGCCGTTAGTGTGAATAATGTAAGTTGGCAAAGTCCTACCCAGAACATAGTGTGCTGCGGGTTAAGGAAGGTCCACGTAGTGCCCTGAGGACCCCTCAAGAACACGCTGGACTTCTTTGTGTCTACACGAACTGACACGTTGCTGTAATACCAACAATGAAAGACTGAAGGTATTTACACTTCAGGAGGAGCAGTGCAATATATATTTCGCTGCCTACCGAATATTGGCATCCTCGGGGATATTGATGATATGAAGTTCCGGTGCGTCGGCGTTGGCAACGGAGGCGCGTTGCCGCTGCTTCTCCCGCTCAAGTGGCGGTGAGCAGGACTTAAACGAAGACGTCAATGGTGCTGCTTCAATCTTCATGAAGTGTTTCTCTGACGGATCTTCGCTTTGGAGCACGCACTCACGAGAACCGCCTTTTGTTCCTGCAGGAGTACCTTGTTTTGAAATTCATGTGTATACGTTGACATTTCAGTAAAATGAATAGAGCATATAAGAAAAATAATCATGTTGACTTTTTGATTGGCAGCCAGGAGTGTATTCCTCGTTTTGAATTCAAATGAGTTTAACACTAGAAGACGGCAAGGCGGAAGGGTGGCAGTGAATTTGTTCGTTCACTGTTAGCCCTCCCAGGTCAAATAGATTGGACATCTACTGCAGCCAATGGCAGTTAACATACTGTGCGATACATATGCCTCTATACGATATTATGCTAAGTAATTCCACCTCCTAAAAAGGAGCAGAGCCTCAACAAAAGACGCACTAGCTATCTCAGCACTTCCAAATATGGTTATGTTGACCATGATGTATTGCAAAAGTTTTGCAGGTAAACTTCATTTGACCTTCTTTTACTTTCCAGCTTTAATGGAAATACTGCATTTTAGAAACATCCTGAAGTATTACACAGAAGCTGAATACTAATAGCTTTATAACTACTGCACATAAAAAAAAAGAAAAAGAAAATGTTTGCTCATATTAAAAATCTATGTCTGCAAACAGTAAACAACTTTTAAAAGCAACCTCAATCTTGAGGAGGTAAGGATGTCAGATACTACAAAGATGCCAATAATCACTTACATCTCTTTTATCATTCAGCCAGACTATCTTGAAACGGAGGCATCAAGAATTTTAATGCCCACAGCGACTTGTTATGTATTTTCCTATTGTTACGATGGACAGAGCTATGAATTCCAAATTTTCTCCGTCTTTCTGTTTTAGTCAGCGTCTCTCTCTCTCTCTCTCTCTTGCCGGCATTAACTACATGAACAATACAGCAAAAAAGAAACAAGGAAAACACACAGGCCCCTGCTGCTTGAATATTCTGATGAAATGAGTCAAACATTGTTGTCAAAGTCAACATATGTGAGTTAGTATACACCAGGAAGGCCACAAACTTTTCTTATACAGCGGTACCTCTTACTTACGAACATCTCACAGACACCATTTTCAGGTTATAACTAGGGCTGTAAAAATGTTTCGCGTTAACGGGCGGAATTTTTTTTTTTTTTTTTTTTACATAATCACGTTAAAATATTTGACACAATTAGAACATGCACAGAATGACCTGTTTCTGCATTGCCTCAAACAGTTTACAATGACACCATTTAGCACATCAAGGCAAAGGCAGAGAAATGCGAGTGGACTCAGGCGTTAATTGGACCTCGCCTGTTATTGGCTTAAGCTTTGGCAGCCACTACTAACAGTCATGGTTGTACAACTTCCCATCATGCATTTGGGCAGAGCAGGAGACAAACTTTTTCTTGACACGCTTAATTGAACACAACGCAGAACGTACTGTATACTCTTTGCAGCCACTACTGACAGTCATGGTTGCCCAACTTCCCATCATGCATTTGGGCGGAGCAGGAGACAATATTTTTCTTAACACGCCTATTTGAACACGTCGCAGAACATACTGTATACCATTTGCAGCCACCACTGACAGACATGGTTGCCCAACTTCCCATCATGCTTTTGTGCGGAACAGTTGAGTCGTTACAGTATCATCTCTACAGTACATCTCTCAAAAAAAATCTCTCACAAAAAGAAAAGCACTCAATGCAAAGAGAACTGGCATTCCCAATCAAAATAGCTACCCAAAATACACATAAAACTTACTCAGACTTTGCCTTGACTAGATCTCTAATTAATTTAAAACTCACCATTGACACCTTGTGGTGTATTTTAATCACTACCTCACGTAGTTAAAGACACTGTGGAAGAACGGCAGGGAGTCCGATGTGACGTCACCGCTCGGCAACGTCAACAATGGCGAGCTATTAGTTTATTTTTTGATTGAAAATTTTACAAATTTAATTAAAAAGAACACATTTAAGAGGGGTTTAATATAAAATTACTATAACTTGTACTCAAATGTATCTTTTAAGAAGTCTTTATCCGTGATTCCATTTAAAAGAAAAAATGTTAATAATGTTTATGCCATTTTGTGGATTTATTGTTATATTAAACAAATACAGTACTTATGTACAGTATGTTGAATGTTTATGTCCGTCTTGTGTCTTATCTTTCCATTCCAACAATAATTTACAGAAACATATGGCATATTTTAGAGATGGTTTGAATTGCGATTAATTACGATTAATTAATTTTTAAGCTGTGATTAACTCAATTAAAAATTTTAATCGTTTAACAGCCCTAGTTACAACACGTTTAAAGGGGAAAATATTGCCTCTTGTTAGGAAAGAACTTTCAGGTTACGAGAGGCAAAAATACGATGCAATACTATAAAAGATGTGCTTCTTGCTTTTAAATGTCGAGCCTAGACATGTGCCAATTACCAGTTTCAAGGTATACCGTGGTATGAAAACGCCAGTTTCCAAACCGCAAAAAAATTCTACAAAATAAATTGATACTACGGTATTGGTTATTTTTTTATGTCCCAAAAATGCAGCTGCAAGGCTCAACCCTCCCCCACCGGTTGTTGCTCAGTGTCAGTGAGTCAGCTGTGCTACACCATGGCTGGAGGAGATAAAATTACTGAACTTTTTACCCCATCGATGAAAAATAAATTGCTGGAATGGGAATACTTCGGCTACAGAAAAGTTATAGACAGGTGCGGCTTACCCCGGTAACACACCAGGCACGTCTACGGCGTGTGAGCGATGGCGGCGCGACAACGCACCACTGACGCTCGCCATCAATTTCCATAGGACGCGTTTTACGAGCGGAGCGTCTTTAGAGCGGCTCGATGGGGTTACGCGAGTATTGTAAAATTGTGCGAGAGTAGCGGGGATTTAAAGATAATAATACAACAACCATCTGTCTTTCAGACCCGGCGTATTGGTCAGCTTTCTTTCTGAAAGAAGAAAAAATGAGTGCTAGATAGAAAAGCAATCCCAATGACAAATATTTTAACATGTATTTTACAAATTAAATGCCTCAATGAATCAATATTTTTTTCTTATGAACGGTTTTCAAAAGCTTAATTGATAGATTTTCTCAAGTGAAATTTGTGTATTATTATTTAATTACAGGTGTTTTAGCTCATTTCAAATGTGATGTAGTATTAATTCATATTCTATATTTTCTGTAGTATAATTTTAGTTACTATGTGAGTAATAGTTCCTACTTGTTTTGTTGTTGTAGGAGGGTTTTGTATTTAACACAGGGGTACTGGTGCGCCAAGATTAAAAGCAGAGTTGAACAGTAGGTTATTATAGCAGAGAAGACGGCAATAAATCAACAACAACAAGTAAATTGTGACCCGATCTACTCACAGCCTCATGAGATCTGATGGACTTGAAAAGTAAGGGTTACGATTGCATATTATTTTTAAAATCGACCTGATCCACCGTATTTTTTACACGACTTCAGTCTGCCCGATCCTACCTAGTAGTATTGGCGCAGGAGGGTCGCGTCTCGTGTCATATAATAAACTCTGTCGTTCTTTTCGCGTGAGACCCTTTGAACCGCTTGCAGGACGCGTCTAAAACACGGCCGCACTGCGACTAGCGTGCATTGGCTGATTGACGTTAACGGCCGCGTTTCACTGTGTTGTCGCGGCGGCCACGTTGTCGCGGCGTAGACGTGTCTGGTGTAATACCGGGGTTAGAGGAGAAGGGCCAAACAACATGTAAAACAAGTTTGTGGAGGGTGGCTGCCGAGGAGGCAATACCTTCAATATGATTTCGCATTTATACAAAATTAAAGGTGAGTAAACACTGTCATGAATGTTTCCCACCAGCTACGAGAGTTAACTCCAGCGTGTTTAGTGTGTCTAGCCCTTGTAAAACGTATTTTTTTTTCTCTCTGGCAACTGTGTCTGTTGAGAAAGAGAGCATGTTTATAATGTAAAAATTATATGCGCTAGTTTAGTCACTCCGGAACCCAAACAAACAAACTGCACTGAATTTGTTGAAATCAACTACACCGACTAATTAAACTCCCACCAATTCGAAGATTAAGCTGAATGCCAAAAATTCTGAACGTCCCCTTTAATATCTACAGTAGTGCTGCAACGATTAATCAATTAACTCAAGTATTGGTAATTAGTATTAGTATTAGTAATTATTGTTAATTAAGTAATTAATTACTTAAAAATATTCTAATTTTATTGCTTCGAGTATTCGTTTAATTAAAGTGGCGTTGTAATGGTTTATTTTGAAAGTGTTTGCATTTAGTTTTATTTATTAGGGTGGATACACTGCCCTCTGGTCTGCCTCATTTCACATGGCTGAATCCAACTGCTCCCTGTTAAGACCAATGTAAGCTAAGTTTTTGTTTGAGCTAAAGTTTTTTTATCCATTCATAATTTAGTTTATAGGCATAGTTAGCCAGTTTTTTGTGGGAATATGTGTCTGAACCATTTGTTAAGAGCATTGTTTAAAAAAAAGTTAGCATTTTATAGCATTTAAGCTAGCAGACTTTTATGTAAGTTAGCCAATTGTTCTTTTGTTGTACATAGATTTTTTTTTTTTTTTAAACACCGTTTGAGGCTCAGCTCAAATATTTTAATTTTTCATGTTCCTTATCTGATTACTCGAACTAACTAGTTCATCAATTAATCGACTACTAAAATAATCGATAGCTACAGCCCTAATCTACAGTATTAATGACTGCATTAATCATCCAAAGACTCATTTTTAAATTCAGTGGGGGATCACGTAACATGTTCTCTGTTGATAGACACCGATGTCACAGGGGGAAAATGGAAGAGGATGAAATAACTACCAACATCACCGGCATCCACCTCGAGCCATGTCGGAGCGCTTGTGAGGCTCAGTGCGCCTTAAGGAGGATTTGTAGGGGAAATGATTGTGTTCACACAGGCGAGAGCAGCACAGTTCTCTACACTTTTAATTCACCTGGCTTTAATTGGAAAATGACACACTTACGTACTACAAAAAATAGGTTCCTTACCTTCCGTGGGCCTGGAGTACATCACTTTAAGATTTTCCACAGTGGTAAAGGAAGTGACGCCGCCAAACTTGCGAGTCGTCCACCTCACCAGTTCCTCGTCCTCATCTGGGACGTCAACGTCGTGAACATTGCTGCCATGTTCATTGCCGTACAGGACCAGTGCGGATGTGTTGCTTTTCTGAAAGATGGAAGCAAACTGTAAATGTCACATATTAAGGTATGGACACCTGCAATATAGTCAGGTGCAGCGTATATATATATATATATATATATATATATATATATATATATATATATATTAGCAGTGCAACGGTTTGCGGTTCAAAACCGAACCATACGGTTCGCCCTGTACGGTTCAATACGCCTTTATGAACCGCGCCTTTTTGGTTTTGCAATTACAGTAATTTATTCCGAACGCTTGTGGAATGAATTGGTCAAACTCTGTGTGCCTGTGTGTGACGTGAAGCGCAGCTGTGGAGAAATTCCTGCCCCGCGAGTAAATGTCCAATCGCTGTCAAGCACCTGTGTAATATGAGCCGAGTAACGCCCTCTCTCGCTTACGAGCGAGGTGAAAGTGAAACAAGAAAGAAAACAAAAAAAGTTATGGCGAGCGGAGGAGTCGACAGACCGATTTTTGAGGAGGCACCGGCTTCTTTCAAATCTGCGGTGTGGCAACATTTCAGTTTCCCCGTGGACTACAATGCAGACGGAGAGAAAATATTGAAAAAAAAAAAAAACAATTTGCAAGCATTGCTTAGCGCTTGTTCCCTATGCTAACGGCAACACTTCTAACATGACTTGGGCACCTCAGCCCGGCATCACCCACAGACATCGCTTTCTCAGAGCAGGACAACCCCGAAGATGACACCAGTGAAACACACGGGTCTATAGAAGAGGCGTTCCAAAAGCCTTACAATATCAGGTCAGAAAAACACAAGAAAATAACCCACGCAGCGGGGATGTGCATTGCAAAAGACATGCAACCATATTCCGTGGTTGAAGATGCGGGCTTAGTGAATTTAATTGCAACGCTTGACCCGCGTTATATTAATCCCTCGCGGACATATTTCGCCAACAACATAATCCCCGACATTTATGAAATGGCACGCAAAGCTATCGAAGATGATTTCGCGAAAGCACATAGTTTCGCCCTGACCGCTGATAGTTGGACGTCCCGTGCTATAGAGTGCTACTACCTAACTGTGACGGTCCACTATAATTCATACCTGTCAAGTTGTACGGTCTCGGCGTTATTTGTACAAGTGAGCACTGATTTTTAAATGTGTACGCCGTACGTTAAGTTCAAAATCTGCACGTTTTTCGTGCATTGCGTTTTTGTTTTTTTTTTCATCCGTTTGGATTTGGTCACGCGTTTGGTTTGTAGCAAACGCGATGCTAGGCGGCTCCAATATTTCCTGACTGTGGCCGACATCATACAATCTACGTCTAGATATCACATGCATATAGAACTACATGCGAAATGACACACGGTAGCGTAAGTAAACAGCCGCCATTTTAGAGCAGTAAACTTCTCAGAAAGGCTCTGTTGTAGTAAACCTTCCGAGCGAACCTAAGCAAGTTTTTATCCAAAATACTCCTAAATCGGCAAAATCTTGACTTCAGTCTATCTTTAAAGGATGAAACAGTTTTGAAATTTTCACATGTCGAAAGTAGACAGAAGGGAACTAAGGCAAAAACGGGAGCAATTTTATCAACTTTAACGGTTGATTCACAACATTAAATGACCTCCAAACATAGCAAAGGTTACTATGTTTTTGGGTTTGTTTGTTTGTTTCTTTTGTTTTATTTTTAATGAAAAAAAAAAAAACATGAAGGGTATCACCAGTTACTTTGCCAAGTAACTTTTTTACTACTGTGTGTGTATTTCAGTAGTCAGTCACTACACTTGCCAAAGAGCTAAGAGGCATTTTAACAGTCGAAAATGTTTACATTTTAAGTGTTTATTTAATTTTTTTAAAAAGCAAAATAAAGGCAGTTTAAAAAAAAAAAAAAAAAAAAAAAGCAAAACGCAAACCGAAACCGAACCCGTGATCCAAAACCGAGGTTCAAACCGAACCGTGGGCTAACTGAACCGTTGCACCCCTAATATATATATATATATATATATATATATATATATATATATATATATATATATATATATATATATATATATATATATATATTATATATGGATTTTTTTCTAAAATTGTGTATAATTTGGGCAATTCAGCTTAGAGTCGAGTGCGCTTTATAGTGAAGGAATCTGACCTTTTAGCCAAATTGACGGATTCACGAAAAGGACAAACTCTGCACGTTCACCTTAGTCTTAACCCCTTGTACTGATTCTATTTTAAAAGCTGGGAAAATGCTTCAAAACACAAGTTGACAAAGGTCGGCAGCAATCATACAGGACAAAGATATCCAGGCGAGAAGGCAAACTGGATCCAGGGCCATAATATCACAAGTCAACAAAAGATTCCCGGGAAAAATGACAACGATTAGTTAAACATTCAGTCTTTTAAAGGCTCTGGTGAGGCAGGCTGTGGCCCGGAAAGAGGGTGTGTTTGGGCGCTGCTTAGGATTATTTTCTGTTGTGGATTGGGCAGGAGTGTTTCGGGTGTTACTGTTGTCAGGCTAACGAGAGTTGAGGAATTTGTCCCCTCAGCGCTACGTGAGTGCTGAGTGTCAACTTCCCAGTCGCGGGTTCATCGTTTTCAGATGTTCCTTGTGACAAGACAATATGTCTCGTCATTGTTCTGGACGGCCCATTGTTGGCCTCCAGAAGAGCTGATGGCGGGATTTGGTGGTGCGGATGCAGGTGCTTGTAGATGTCTTGCCTATTACCTGCTTGTCAGCGTCAATCTTGCTCAGTCAGCTGCATGACGCCCGCGTTGGGCTTCCGTGGTCAGAAGGTGTCCTGTATCTGTTTTGCGCTTATCTACCCGTTGTCTTGGCGCTGCAAATTCTTATTATTTCAAGTCCAACTGTTCATAATATAAAATATATTCTGCTTGTTTTTCTTAAACTATGATATAATTGCTACTTATTATTATATTGGGTGTATTAGAAAGATACTATTCCCTAATTGATTATTTTAAATGTGTTAGAGTCATACGAACAGTCAAAGAGTAAATACAAGAAAAGATACTATTCCCTTCAATCAATAGTCCGGAAATTACAGTAGTTCATTTTAAATACGTTTGTTACAGTATGTTGAAATCTACTCAAAGGCAAAGTGATAATTAAGACTGCAACAACTAAACGATTAAATCGAAAAAAAAAATATCAACAAATTTGTTGCCAACGAATTAAACGAATTTTCGATTTTTGCCGGCAGCTATGAGCAGTCCCGTTTGGGTCCTTGTTTGTGAGGCTGCATGAAAGCCAGTGATTAGGGCAAGAGAGAGTTCACTGCTACAATCAGGTTGAGTTCCTGAATCAATATGATTTACGACGTTTTGAAAGTTAGATTATCTTGAACCGTGGGTGTTGTTAGATCCAGTGTGTCTCTTTCAGTGGTGAGTAAATGAAGCCAATTGTATTGTTTGTATACTTTGCTAGTGAGGTACTGGTTATGTTACCACTTCGTATGGAGTGCTAAGCTAGTTCGCCATGATGCTAATCAGTGTCTTAAGTGTCCGTTTGTATTGTGTTTTGGTGAAGCATATTAGCACGTGAGTTTTTGCTAGATAGTTGTTTTATTTCTTTTTATTAAGAAACCACATTCATAAACCTATTCATATAACAGCTTAGAGTATCCTTTCAACACAAACTCCCACTATAACTGTAAATTGTCATACAAGAGAGTGGGCTTTGAAATTGGATTTGGATTGTATTTAAATTGGATACTGTTGGATAAAGAAAACTGATATATTACAGTCTGCCTCCTCCTTATTCGATTTTGTTGTTTAGTTTGTTTAAAGAAGATAAATGAGTCATTTTACCGACAAGTAAAAAAAGATCAATGAGCAGCACTTTTATTTAATTTGAATGAACAGGACTTTTGTCTGATTTGTGTCCTGAGAAATTATTTTTATGTTTTATACGCAGAACCTTAATTAAAACTTTAACAACCCAGATAGCAAATCGACATTGAATTAACGTTGATTTTCCATCAAAATCATCAGTATGGTTGACAAATTTTCGACAACAAACTATGTTAAATCAATGTCGCAAAAACCGATGACACATGGCAGTGACGTTCAAACAACATTGTTCTCTGGTATGTCAGGTGAAGGTTGGGTTAACATTGTTTAACAGTTGATTAACTAATGTTAAGATATAGTTTATTTTTATGATTTGACCAGGAAATATGATTGAAAAGTCATCGAATAATGGATGAGCGGGAGTTTTGGTCGAAAAACAGTTGTGTTCTTGGTTGACCGGGAAGACAGCGACTCACCTCGGACGAACTCCACTGGAAACGCCTCATTTAAGGATAGCCATATTTAAACGTAAGCCTGCTGCGCTTTTTCAGAGTCTTTAACAGCAATGATATATTACGGTAGAACCAACCACGTATGTCATTATTACTTGTATATAAAACCCTTTGCCTGACACAATGTGACAAAGTTGCCAAAATTGTAAGAAACTTCATTTGCTGTGTGTATGTGTGCAAAGACGTACTTAGCTTGGATGTTAGCTAAGTAGAAGCTCAGGGAAACTAAATTCCTTTTCTAATTCCATGGCTAAAATCACTAGATATTATATAATCAAGCCTAGTCTAAATAAATTTTTTGAACACTAAGAAAGTGCTGGCATTTTTCCATCGTAGCTGCCTCCGTTTCCACATGTAGCCCTAATTTGGTTTGAGATTGGTTGAGAACAGGGGCGTTACCGCGGTGGGTGGGGGGTTCTACATCTGCTGGATGTTGAACTTACGGCAGTCTGGGCATCGCGTATGGTATCCCATTCATATAGTACTGATGTGTTCTAAATTTTAAACTTTGTGTTGTTACCTCCTCTTTCACCTTTGTTCCTAGGGGGCGTTACACACATTTACGCATATTTTTATTTTTGGTAACATTTTGTCAAAGTTTTCACCAGTGTTCACCTGGCTGTTGAGTTTGGTGAGTTTTGAAGCATTCTGAGGGGGTCAAAGTAGGGCGGGACAAAGAATTACTGCTAGGGGACGCTTGCCGCTACATAATGTATTTGGAATTTGTCTTTACACGGTATCAAAGACTGCACCTGTCTTGAACTGCCTGCCGATTTTGGTGCATTGTGAAGCATTCTAAGGGGGTCAAATTGAGC
Organism: Corythoichthys intestinalis; assembly: GCF_030265065.1. Taxonomy (NCBI): domain Eukaryota; kingdom Metazoa; phylum Chordata; class Actinopteri; order Syngnathiformes; family Syngnathidae; genus Corythoichthys; species Corythoichthys intestinalis. The sequence goes on from NC_080411.1 coordinate 36,115,626, forward strand.
TCAAAGGGGCTGCGGAACCAAGAATAACTATAATAATAATAATAAAACCGAGGAACCACAATAGGTTACCTAAAAAACATTGTTACCTGCATGTCCATACTGTTCAGTTATGGATGTGTTCTAAGTCAAACAAAATGAAATCAACTTTTATTTGTTTAGACCAAATCATAACAACAATTATCTCAAGCAAAAAACAAAACCTGTTTTAAGGTGCAGTAGCCCTACGTTGGATTTTGACCTACTTGAGCATTGTAGCTTTTTTTTTTTTTTTTTTTTTTATAGAAATATGATAATCACGGTCATCTCATTGGTCGAGGATGTTCTGACACTTCAGCACGAGTAAACAGCATATTCAAAATGATGATCATTTGTTTTCTTGTGTGACTCTGTGTCTTATGTTTTCACAATTTGTATTATATTTTTGTGTTCTGTCAATTTCGTTAGCATTTCCACATTATATTTGGAGTGATCATTTGTGAAACGTATTGCTGAGTAGACATGTGAGTAGGCAAAACGGTTTCAAGGTTTACCATGGTATGAAAATGTCACGGTTTAAAAACCACTAAAATTTTCCGTCATACCGTAGTACGGTATTAGCTCATTTTTATGTCCCAAAAATGCAGCGATAAGTGGCTTGACCTCCCCCTCCGGTTGTTGCTTATGTGTCGGTGACACCGCTATCGCTGCGCTGTCATGAATGTGTATACAATGGCATCAACGTTTCCCACCAGCTATGCGAGTTCACTCCAGCGTGTTTCGTACGTCTAGCAAGGGTAAAACAAGTACTATAACGTAAGCTTGTTAACGAGGCTATTAACGTGGCTAGTTAGCACGCCAAGACGATGAACTAGTTTCCTCACTACTATTCGCATACATTTGTAAAGTCTTCCGCCATTGTAAACCTGTTCTAAATAACATCTTCATAATAAAGCCAGTGGTGTTTTTTCTCTCTGGCGACTTTCTATGTTGAGAGAGGGTGGGAGTGTGTGTATAATAATATATATAATATATAATACATATAATGTGTATATAATGATACGAGTCATACACACGCTCTCCATCTCCATCTTTCGCTCTTTATTAATATTCAACCACAGGGTTAATAGTAGTAGTAGTATATTAACCCAGAAAAGGTGAACATACTCACAGTCCTGCATCACAACTTGGACTCAGAGCGAAATATGTAGAAAATGAGCAAGTCTCTAAAAATTTTGAGGTCGAGCTTTAAAGTCAGTGAAGTACCTGACATACAGTACATATATTTAAAATTTTATTAGAAGTGTTTTTACTTTTTATGGAAAATATTTATTTTTGTTTTATTGTTTAGCAACTTCAGCTGTGGGTTTAGTCTATAAGGTCTATTTATTTTATTTATTTTTTTGTTATATATATTTTTATTTTAACATTACATTCATGTCGATGTTCCAATTTGCAAATATGTTGTGAAAAATTGTTCAATGTTTTTTTTTTGTTTTGTTTTTTTAAACCCATACATTTCAAAATAACACATTTTAGAGCGATAATTGCAATACTGTGATACCGTGAAACCGCGGTATTTTTGCTTAAGGTTATCATACCGTCAAAATCTCATACCAGCACATGCCTACTGCTGAGGGACTGTGAATGCACCTAAATTTTGGGGGGAGTTTACCTCGGAATTAATGTTTGTTTTTTTTTTTTTTAAATTTGTTTTTTTTTTTTCAGGGAGGCGGTAACCATAGTTGCAGCCCAAGTGATAATTATACCCAATGTTTTACTTATTGGATAGACAGATCGTTTTGCGTGTTCACGCATCGACAGCCTCTCTCATGAGTTGCTAGAATCCATTATTTCCCTTGGGCCAGACGCGGAAGCGGTAGTGTCTCGTCCGCAGTGTGGATGTATATATTTATACCTTGTATGGAGCCAGATTCCAGCCGACTATGGTGACGCACAAAGCTAAAAAAGGTCCCATTTCCTGGCCCCAGTCAGGAAGCGAAGGAAAGACCTTGGCTCCAAAGAGGGTTGTGCAACTGGGCCCGCGGACGCTTAACCATAATAAACATTTCTTTTCTATCGAGAGAATAGACGTGAAGGAGAGCTGGGCGGGGGGCGATGAATAAGTGAATGAGAGAACGAGACAGAGAGAGGGGGAGACAAACATGTTTGATATGGAAAAAAGTCTGGGAATACTGGAAGCAAATAGAAATAGAAACAATGGTGACACTCTGCTGCCTGTTCCTTGGCTTCCAACTATGACCTCAGCATTCTTGCTATTGTTTTTTTAATCAAAACATGGGGATTTTTCCTCGATCATTTTGGTATTTAGTAGTCATGGAGGCTCGTAACAACCAACAAAGTGAGTGGTGAAGATTTTCCTTTTTTTTTTTTTTTTTTTTTTTTCTAACATTACTGACACAAACTTTGCAGATCAAAGGTAAATATCCAGCGACAGCAATTGCCAAAAAATCACCAAGATACAGTGGGGCAAAAAAGTATTTGGTCAGCCACCAACTATGCAAGGTCTCCCAGATCAAAAGATGAGAGCGGCCTGTAATTTTCATTATAGGTATACCTCAGATATAAGAGAGAGAATGAGCAAAAAAACATCCCAAAAAATCACTTCGTCATATTTTTAAAGAATTTATTTGCAAATTATGGTGGAAAATAAGTCTTTGGTGAAGAACAAAAGTTCATCTCAATTCGGGCTGCAGCTATCGAATATTTTAGTAATCTAGTATTCGACTGAAAATTTTTTATCAATTAATCGGATAAAAGATATATATATTTTTAGGTAAAGAACAATTATAAACATGCATGCATGCAAAACAAGACATTTCACCTAATATTGAACCATTTTCAGACAATCAATTGCCACGTTTACATGGAGCCAAATATTCCAATTACAATCGGAATATTTGTTCAAACCGAATAAATGTGTTCCATATAAACACCTCATTCGGAATGAACAGGCCCAAACCGAATGGAATTTCATTCCGATTCACAGGGGTGGAATATTCCTTTTCCCAAACCGATTAGAAGTAAAATTATATCATGTAAACAGGGAAGCGGAATGGTGTCTGGTTGCGTTCTTTCTGCACATGCTCCGTACTGACGTGGTGACGTCAGTTTGTGACGTAAGTAACGTCACTTGCAACATGGCTTCCAAGCACACGCACAGCGCACCTAATTGGAGTCCGGCGGAAAGTTTATATCCATGAATCCCTCCACCAGCCCACACAACTTTTTAAATGAACGGCGTGTCATTCTGAAGTTTTGTTTCCACTCGAAAAGTTAAAACAGCAGCTGATCTGACGATCGATCTCCATGTTTTGCAACGTGACACTTTGTTTTGATTAATCTGCGCAAGTCAGACGGCAGTTGTCAAACGTCCTTTCGGAATAAAGGCAGACACATGTAAACGCTGGATCGGAATAGATGAAGTGACATGTAAACAGCTGATCTGAAATTTCCATTCGGAATGATTTGAATCGGTATGAATAAAAGTCAGCATGTAAACGTGGCTAATGTCTTTATTTTCAATGTACATCGTTGAAAACAGATCTAGATCTTATAATATTCAGTATACATTTTTTTTAATTTTTTTTTTTTTATCATTTCTTACCTAAAAATGTCATTACGCTTGATAACACACATCACTTAAAAGTGTTTCACGTGTTTCAATTGAATTTCCATTTGTGTCAAGGTATTTTTAGGTTCTAGCTAAGTTTTACGTTAGTCTAAATGGTAAGTCCTGATAGGATTTTAAGTTTTTGCAGTGTTCAAAATAAATGTATGATACCTGCTGTATTGATGCACATTAAGAACCAGTGCTACATCCAAGCCCTTCTTTGATGTAACGCATTAATTTTGTATTTGATTTGCTAAAACAAATCTGTTAAATACGAAATATATGTACATTTCATAGTGTCAACGTAATAATTTCATCTTCACATTCAGAACTCAAAATGAATGCGTTTCATTTGATTTGGGACCGCCCATTGCGCATGTGCAAAGCAACGCGCGCTCAGCCTCTGTTCATCCCCGTCTGGACTAGCTTTTTCACTGACAACTTCTTTCGGCGCTGCTGCGGGGTTATACTTTACAGAGACGCTCAAAGGTGCTGTAATCGCACTCATTGGTGAGTACGCGATTATGTAATATTTTTAAAAGCTTGCTGTGAAAAGACCGTGAGACAAATTTCACCGTTAGTGAAGCCAGACATTGCAGGCCTGCTAGCTAGTTAGCTAGCTAAACTACACAAAGAAGAGTTTATATAACTTGTGGAATGCGACAAATGGCATCGGCACTCTTGCACCTTGCATAATCTATTATATCGTGGGGCTAAATGTAACTGTGCATTTATATTTTGTATATGATTTTGTGTTTGTTGTTTAGCGTTTTACTTAAATTTGTTTTTTGTGTTCAGTCATCTGCTGCTGAGGATACAGAAAGGGACATCGCCACCACAGTCATGGGGATTTACACAATCAGAAGAGATGGACATGAGGAGCCAGAGGACGTGGGAATTGTGATTGAGGGCATATGGAAAGGCTGACTGGACTCAAAGAAATTTAAATATTATTCAGGTTCTGTTTTGTACTTCTACATGTGTGTTGTACATATATATTTATTATGTGTTTGCAGGCGTTACATACTGTATTACACTTTATGGTAAGGTTTCTTGTTTAATTGGAGCTGGTTATACCATACCTTAGCCTTTGCAAATATTGTACTTATTGTTGTACTCGTACTTGTGCTACTTTGTTTGAACCACTTTTGAAGTCAGCAGATTACTTTTCTATACGTGATAGGTCATGCACTGTCTTTATCATAGAGGAAAAAACTTAAGAGAATGTTTTTCATCATTATTTTGATAAGTTTCATGTTGATGATAGGTATACTGTAAATTGGGATGCGTTTTTATTTGTTTTAAATAAAAACACCAGATTTTGTGTTCTGTCTGATATGAGGGTCAAAGGAAGTATGAAAAAAATATTTTAGACTATATTGAGTTCGACATGTAAATTAGTACTTTAACTGGCCTCAACTTATTTTATTTTGGCTGTATTTGATAAAAATGAGTTTGACGAACTCAATTTTATCATATTACAAGAAGGTACTTAGTTTGAGTTGGGGCTACATAAATTTAATGGATGGAAATCCTGCCCAAAATTTATTTGTGTCCGTCCAATGAGTTATTTTTTTCAGTGCATGGTGTTTTATCCAGCAATCAGTACGTACGTAATCAGCCTTTGCGCTGTGACCGGGGAATCAACCGGCTGCTTTTATGCATGCGCATCCCGGTGAAGTCCCTGACATTATACCAGGATGGGACCCGGTTAATGTCCGTGTCATCTCTGTGTCAGTCAACCTGGGAAATTACTTTCAGACATAAGGGCTAACGGAATTCAGCATATGTTTGAAAGGGGCTCATGTTGCCTAGTTTAACCCGCTCGTAAAATACAAAACGTTTAATTAAGAGTAGTAGGTTAAAGGAATAAATGACTAGTCGTCCAAATCCCGAGTTGCGACATTATTTTGTGCTACACAACTGATTTGCGAAATGTAAAAAAAAAAACAACCTTTGATACGGTTATAATCGGGGGTGAAAGTAGCTAGAATTTCTTGCCGGAACTCCGCGACGTGAAGGTCGCCACGGAGCAAGAAATTTTATTGATTAATTAATTAATTTATTTCATTTTTTGACGGTGGGGTCAAACCTCTCAAACTACTGAAATGCAAAGAAAACTGTTTTAGCACAGTTATTTCTATAACACATACAAAAACTGATTTTAATAAGTAATAACCCCAACCTCCATCCCCTAATTTTTATTTTCCTTCATTTCATCACACACTAAATGCCAAATTTTAACTACTTAAGAACATAGGATATATATTAAAATTGAAGTTAATGTAAACGTTTCCTTTTTTTTTTTAATAATAAAGATATAAGTAACATACATTCAGGAAAAATAAGTACAAATGACTTACAGTGCCCTCCATAATTATTGGCACCCCTGGTTAAAATGTGTTTTTTAGCTTCTAATGTTTTTTTGTTTTTTTTTAATTCAAATAATATGGGACCTTAATGGAAAAAAAGAGAAAAATCCAACCTTCAATACAAGTGCATTTATTCAGTGGGGAAAAAAATCCCACATGAAGAAATAATTATTTGATATCAAATAATATGTGTCACCATTATTACCACCCCAGTGTTAATACTTTGTACAACCCCCTTTTGCCAACAAAACAAGGTCTGGGGACTGAGATGGCCATGGGAGGAGCTTGATTTTGTGTCTGGTGAACCATTTCTGTGTAGATTTGGCCAAATGTTTAGGGTCATTGTCTTGCTGAAAGACCCAGTGACGACCCATCTTCAGCTTTCGGGCAGAGGGCAACAGATTTTGATTTAAAATGTCCTGGTATTTCAAAGCATTCATGATGCCATGTACCCTAACAAGGTTCCTAGGGCCTTTGGAAGCGAAACAGCCCCACAGCATCACTGACCCACCCCCATACTTCACAGTGGGTATGAGGTGCTTTTCAGCATCCGCATCTTTCGTGGCACGCCAGACCCACTTAGAGTGTTTGGTTCCAAAAAGCTCAATCTTGGTCTCATCTGACCAAAGCACATGGTCCCAGTTGAAGCCACAGCCCCAGTTGAAGCCTAGGACCATGCACTTGTATTGAAGGTTGGATTTTTCTCTTTTTTCCATTAAGGTCCCATATTATTTGAATTTAAAAAAATATTAGAAGCTAAAAAACACATCTTAACCAGGGGTGCCAATAATTATGGAGGGCACTGTATATTATGCAGAGTGAAATGGAATATATTTTGAAGATCACGCAAACATTGACTTTCTTAAATCATAAGGAAATTAATAAGTAGCCAAACATAAATGAACAAATATGAGTCGAAAGTGCACATTGACAGCTAAGATGACTGAACCTCCCCATCAGAGCAAATAAAACTATGATAATTTAAGCCTCCTCAACTCTTTCGTTGCTCTTAAAGATTTGATCCATTTTATGTTGCATTGCCCTTTTTATGTAGCATCAATTTAACAAGCTTTTTTTTTTTGCTGTTCCAGAAAACATGCACATTTGAACCAATCAGAGCTAACCATCTCTGCTGATCATATGTCAGTATGTCAGCCAAATGAACCGATAAATGAGTCCAGGCGTTTTGATTTGTTGCGTGCATTTGTAATAGATTGGAAATATCCCATGCAACACATTCGCACATTGATGTGACTCATCATCGTCAGACTCTGATAACTACAGCAGCTGGGGAAACCTCCATGCCGTCCATGGAATAAAATCAATAATAATATTGGTGGAAACGGATGACGCTCCACAAGCACTTTATTTTGCTTGTGTATGTAAATCTGATGTTGGTACATTGTTTTCTTCTTGGAGCTGAAATGCATGTGTGGCAGCTTAGCATTTTTTTCCCCTTTTTTTAACATAGTATTTTGACAGTTGTTGTGATATTTTCGGAATCAAAGCACCGTGTACTGGAACAGCATTCCGGCCCTGAATCTTATACCGGAACTGCGTTCTGGCCCTGAATCTTATACCGGAACTGCGTTCCTGACCGTTCTGGCCCACTTTCACCCCTGGTTATAATGTTGCGATAGCTTTGTTCAAATACATTTCAAAAGTATCGGTTTGAGACTCGATATCAGCAGGTCCTCAAAATCAGGTGACTCAGACTTGCATCCAAAAACCATTGCTAATGACCTTGTTGGATTGGCAATGTGATGTTCTTCTTTTTTTATCTTGAAGAAACAAGTGGCTTTTTTTTGTTTTTTGATTGGAGGCAGACAGAGCACAAATGATAACCAGGTCAGAATTTTATCTTGAAGTGAAAGTGCTGACACTCACAACTGACTTATCTTTTTGGGGCTTTTGTGTCAGCGTAAGTCACTGAGGTCACACGTACACTCACACATTGTCGCTTGTTCGAGTGTGTGCATGCGGAAAAAGAAAGAACGCTGAAAGGAGAGGAACACTGCAGGGAGTCATTGGTTCGTGTGACTGTTTCACTGACGAAGGTACCAAAAATAGCGCGTACCATACTATGGAAAACCTACCAAAAATATAAATGGGGAACTCCACTCATGCTGGAATTGAAAGAAGTGTTTTTTCTTTTTGAGGGAATAAAACAGATAAGATTTAAAATAATTATGATTTTCCCTACTCCTCCGTGTGTTTGATAATAAGGAAAAAAAAAAAAAAAAAGTCCTAGGACAAAAGGATTAAAGATTTTCTCCAAAACTCTCAGAGCAAAATATACAGTCGTGAAAAAATTAGAACACCCTATGGAAGCCTGTGTGTTTTCTAACATATTTGGTCATAGGGATATTTAATATTATTTTTTACAATCTTGAGAGATTCAAGTAATAGAACTAAACAACTAAAACTGAAAAAATATATTTTTATAACTTTCTGTAAAATGTAATTTTAAAGAAATGCAACTTCTGTTGAGGAATAAATAAGGACACCCCCACATTCAATCCCACTTAAAATGGCTAAAATGACACACAGGTGTATCATATCAGGTGCACATGCCTGATTGCCTTATTTAAACCTCACATTTAGTTTGGTGTGCCCCTGACTGTTGAAGTGAGAGAAAACACAATAGTGAGATCAAAGGAGATGTCTGAGGCCTTCAGAAAGTAGATTGTAGATGCTTATGAGTCTGTTGAGGGATTTCAAAAGATCTCAAAAGAAAATAGGATCAGCCATTCCACTGTCCGGAAAATAGTCTACAAGTGGAAGACATTCAACACAACTGCCAACATGTCCAGGTCTGGCCGTTCAAGCAAGTTTACCCCAAGAGCAGACCGCAAGATGCTAAAAGAAGTCTCCAAAAACCCTAAAATGTCATCACGGGAGCAAGGGTGCAAGGAGAAAACATTTTCTCTCCAAGAAGAACATGAAGGCCAGACTGAAGTTTGCCAGAGTGAATGTAGACAAAAACCAGGACATCTGGAATAATGTCCTTTGGACATAAGAATCTAAAATTGAATTATTTGGACACCAGAACAGAGGACATGTTTGGTGTAAACCCAATACAGCATTCCAGAAAAAGAACCTCATACCAACTTTGAAGCATGGAGGTAGAAGTATCATGGTTTGGGGATGCTTTGCTACAGCAGGACCTGGCGAGCTCACCATCATAGAACCCACCATAAATTTAATCGTGTATCAGAGGGTGCTTGAGGAACATGTGAGATCATCTATGAAATAATTCAAGCTGAAGCGAAACTGGACCCTGCAACATGACAATGACCCAAAACATACGAGTAAATCCACCAAGGACTGGTTCAAAAGAAATGGATAGTCCTGGATTGGCCGAGTCAAAGCCCAGATCTTAATCCCATTGAGATGCGGAGGGGTGACTTGATATGCGCTGTACATGCATGAAACCCCTCAAACATCTCACAGCTGAAGGTATTCTGCGTTGAGGAGTAGGAAAAATTTTCTTCAGACCGATGTCAAAGACTGGTAGATGGCTACAAAAAGTGTCTCACTGAAGTTATTTCAGCCAAAGGGGGTAACACCAGCTATTAGGTGGTAGGGTGTCCTAACTTTTTCCCCAGTTAGAATATGCATTTTTGTTGATATATTTGGTTTAATGAATAAAACCAAATATTCAGTTGCATTTAAATAACTTTCTTTTCCACAGATAAATAAAAACAAGATCAGACATTGATATGTGAACACTTCTTGATAAAGAACTGAATCTCCTCATTTAATTTAATAATTGGTCTCCTAATTTTTTCACATGACTGTATAGTATTAGCAGGTAAACCCCTTGGGGTAACTTCCTGCTGATTCCAGGTCACTTCCTGTTGATTTGGGGACATTTCAGGGTCACTTCCTGCTGATATTTTGACGTACATGGCCATCAATGGCATCGACTTACATAAGCGTCAATGGAATCGACATACATAGCCGTCATTGGCAAGGACGTACATGGGCGTTAATGGCACGAACGTGCATGGCTGTCATTGGCATGGACTTACTTGGGTGGCAGTTGAACATCAATGGGCTGTAATGGTACATTTTTGGTAGAAAAAAATTACTGTTTTCTGTGAATTAAATAAATGATGCAGGACTACAGACATTTTTACTTTTTTGGGGGGTGCTTTCGCATTTCATGCAAAGCTACCATCAATTATACCCTGAAAAATATAAGACTGTATATAGCTGCACAATATTAGAACATTGATGTGATCTGAGTGTTAAATCTCACCTTTGCCAGTAGCTGTGACCTAAGTGCAGTGTTAATGCTCTGCTGTTAGCTGTGAGGGTGACACTGAGCCAAACTGTCAGAGTCATGACGCATGTCCTCTGATGCACAGCAGCTGCTGTTTTCTCTGACACAGCACTTAAACAGTATTATCCCCTAGTGATGCGGCTCAACCCTCAAAACAAAACAAAAATTTGAACAAAACATCTTGCGGTCCGAGGGTAATGTTGTCCAGATCCTCAGTGACCCATGATAAGGGTAATGCTATCACAAGACTGTCAGCATATCTGGAGGAGATGACATCTATCCTGAACTTTCACAGTTTTTATTATTTTTGTATTTTACTGCCCTCAGGCTACGTTGCAAGTTTGTAACATCTTCTAACTCATTGGCTGTCATTGACAGTGTTGAAAAACAAATCATTTTGAAATGGGAAAGCTGATGTGTCATCCGTTTTAACCTTTTACAAGGCACATGTTTAACTCATTGGCTGCCATTGATGGCGCAAAACGAGCAATTCATTTTGACTGGGAGGAGTGAATAAACATTCACTCGGCCCTACCGGTCGTCTGTCATTTTCAATGACAGGCAATGAGTTAAATAAACAAATAATATGTTTAAAATATATACGTTTGTTTCCATTTTATAATTTATTTTTATTAACATTTTAAGAATTCAGGGTTTGGTTAGCATAGGAACGAAAGTCATTCTTAACCTGGGGACTAGGCCTACCTGTATTTGATTGCAAAAGTATTGATACACAGTTTTTTTTTTTTTTTTTGCACTACACACAGGTCACCAGAAATCTTTTGTCATGGGGTGAATCTGATTTTCCACTACCGTATATTTCGGACTACAAGTCACAGTTTTTTTCTCCATAGTTTGGCAGAGGGTGCGGCATGTGCCGGTATGAGATTTTGACGGTGCGATAACCTTGGGCAAAAAATACCGGGGTTTCACGGTATCACGTTATTGCAATGGCGTACTGCACGCAGGCTATTTTTAGACCGTGACATCGCATCGTAGAGCGGAAGTAAAGCTGAAGTGGGACATTATAGACTCGCCCTCGCATAGACGCAACGTAATTTGAGCTACTTTTCTCCGGTAATCTTTCAAAAACGAACATGCCGATCACGCATTGCTTTTTTGGAACTTGTAGAAACGACTCAAGATATTACGACACATGAAGGATGTTTTCTTCATACGTTTCCGGAAACCAAAAACCCGGGAGGAAAAAATGTGAAGACCGAATCAACTTGCGCGGACTTTAACACCAGCTCGGTGAATCCATTCACATTTCATATGCAGTAAACATTATGTTGGGTTGGCATGGTCTTTCAGAGGACAAAGAGGTAAGCCATTTTTATATTTTTAACTTATTTTTTTAGCGTAACGTTGTGACGTACTGCTTCTTTCTGACAATGAATGACCTGAAAAGAATTACAATGGTATCTGACTGCCACTGTTACCATTTCTGTTATATATATAAAAAAAACAACTTTAGCAAGGGGAAAGTGTAAATAAATTATAGAATTAATGTTATCGATGAAAAAATTAAAAGTGTTCGTTGGCTGTCACTGAGTAGCATTCACGATCGCTACACAAAGCTAACTAAATTACCCCCAAGAACGGGAAGAGACGTAGGACAACCAGAGGATATATAAGAAAGACAGGGCTGATGGTAAAGGATAGCTTGTTGAAACAGGAGAATGTCATTGTCAGCCGCATCGATAAAAAAAGCTAAAGCTATCCTCAGGTCGGCTCGTTTTTTTCGTCTTTTTCAGCCTTCGACATTCAAGCCATCTCTTTAACTGAACATTTTTATGTTCTTCCACATCTTTGCCAGTGAATTTGGCACCTGGCACATCATTTTCGGAGAGAATTGGTAGGTTTAGCTCTGTAAACATCTCTTTCGTACACAATTTCTATTCATTTCCTGTTAGGGACAAACGGGGTCTTGTCCCTACTTCCGTTTGTCCCTACTTAGCAACAGTAGCTAATGTCATGAATATTAATGAGTGGAAATTCTGGGATTTCTTTCATTTTTCAGAACATGAATGTAATGTTAAAATAAATAAATAAAAAAACAAACAAACAAAAAACATTTTAAATAAAATTAAAATGAATAGAACTTATAGACTACCCACAGGCACAGCTGAGGTTGCTCAAGATTAGAGCAAGAACAAAAAAAAAATTGCTATAAAAACATTTTAAAACACTTCTAAATAAAATTAAACAATATTTACAGCACAACTTTTTTTTTTTTTTTGAGGGGACGAAAACTTCAAGTGAAGTTTCGCCATTTTCAGCTAATGTGTCAACTCTAGTGTACATGTCATGCCTTTGTGTTAAAAAGACATAAAATTAATAAGTTAAAATTTAAATATTATTGTGCAAAGGTTTCATGTAAAAAACCTTTTCCAGCGAATGTGCATTTTTGGTTAGGGCAAGATCATCTGTCGCAATTCTTTTCCCCTTCAATCAAGCTTGTTTCTCAGCGCCCGTGAGATTGACTAGTATAACCTCGACGAAGTTGCTCTTCCAGTTAACACTAGTCTAACATTCGTCTTTGTAAGTTTTTAGTCAGTTTTTATTTTGAATTTGAAAGGAAAATGCGTATTTTCTTTTTGGCAAACTTTTTTATGGTGTTCATGGATATGACTTCCTCACATTCTGTTGTGTTTGTGCTAATGAAGCTACTCACACGTGTAAAAATACTATTGTACAACATTTTAAATGTATTCATTTTGTATATTTCAGTTACCATGATTTGAGACTTCTATAAATTCAAGAAAAGTACGCCTTGTGTTTGGAGTGTTTCTTTTTTGGTGCGCTGGCTCTCTAGCAGAATAGCGTCACTGACACACACAGTAACAACTGGAGAGGGAGGGCTGAGCGCTGCTGCTCAAAGACACTTCTGGCTGCACTTTTGGGACATGTAAAATAGCGAATCCGGTATGACGGAAAATTTTAGTGGTTTTTAAACAGTGACGTTTTCATACCACGGTAAACCTTGAAACCGGTAACCGGCACATGCCTACTCTGGAGCGACTTACGTGTGATTATTTACGGTCGGGTCGGGCCCACTTCTCTCTCGCTAACTTTTTTAAAAATAAATATATATTCATCAACGATGTATGGATGTTAAATAAAAAAAAATAATTTGGATAAAACAGAAAAGGCACTGTGCATGCCTGCGCATGTGAACGCAGTGGCCCAGCTGTTTTTTCAACCTTCCCGCCCTCTGCGAGCATCAAGGTATTTCCTTTTCGATATGGAGCAGCTATAGGAGTGAAAAACAAACTAAAGACAGGGGAATTGAAGAGCAAACAACTGCGGTAGGAGTGGGATATGGAAAGGATTCAAATTGATTGTTGAAGATGCTATAGGAAACCTCTGTCAGCTTCGCTGAATGTAAACGAATGTGGCGCTTTGGTCTCATACGAAAAATATATTTAAACTTTTCCAGCGTTATTTTGTTATGTAAATGCATTTATAATGATCATAAAAATATGTAAACTATTTAAACATTGAGAATTTTTTTTTTTTTCTGCCAACTCGAGGAGATTAAAATAAATGTCAAATCCACTATCCGCCTGTTAGAACAGACACGCAAATATAAAAGATATAAATGTTTATTGAATATCCATCTAACAGTCTTGCTTAACTGGGAGAATTTGTTAAAAAAGACAGGCTTTAATTTGTTATCATTATGAATATATGCACCCGCATCGTCACAAACTTGATCACACATCACATCCCCGCATTTGCTCCTTTTCCTGAGTCCTCAGAAATAAAACATAAAATTTTGTTTTTTTTTTCGGGCTTGTGCCTATAAACAAAACACAAAATTTCGGGGGTTTTCGGGCTCGGGCAAGCAAATCAAGTTAATTGATCTGGCTCGGGCAATGTCGGGATTTAATACCCGCGGACCGGTCGGGTCGGGCTGGATTTTTTAGGCTCGATCTAACTTCTAGCGTCATGTAATGTTAGCATACCGTACACCTATTCAGCCTGTTGTTCTCAATTGTATTTTAAATTGCCTTTCAAGATGACATGTCTGTTCTTGGTGCTGGATTCTGTCAAATAAACATCGCCCAAAAAATGCGACTTATACTCCGGTGCGACTTATATATGTTTTTTTTCCTTTTCATTGCTCATTTTTTGGCTGGTGTGAGTTATACTCAGGTGCGATGTATAGCCCAAAAAATACTCTCGATACTAATGGAGGATTTTTTTTTTTCCAAACATTTTCTCTTATTAATACATTGACATCTCTATATGTCCAATACATTTGATCTGGGAGGGCTAGCAGCAAATGAACAAATGGCAATCACAGTGCAAGAGCTGATAAAAAAAAAAATTCTATTGATGTAGTACTGCAGCCTCTGAAATCAACCCTTCAAATAGTTTTGGGAAATCACAGTGCTCTTGCCGCCATCTCTCTCCTAATAAGTTAGTGATAGCTTTAACAGCTTCTTGCTTCAGCTCAGTCATAATATAGTTGAAGTTCTTGGCCCAATTGTTTATTGCAGCGCTTTATCCAATGCGTTTTGGCCTGCGAAGCAGCTCCCAGTCCCTGTGCTGTCGTGTAGCACTATTGTACTTTCCTCCACTATTGCACACGTAGCACTTTACTTTTGTGAGCTTGAACTTTGCCTGCACCACTAAGTGTTTTCTTGATTGACAAATGTGCTTTTTGTCGCTTCATATCCTGCTACTGGTGTCGGCCCCTGTCAGCAACACGGTGTCGGTGCAGGATTTAAATTTGAAGCTCGTCATTGGATAAATATGAGCAATTGAGAAATATTTCAGATACAGTGGGCTCTCCACTGACGCACAGTTTCTTCGGATTTATAGGTCGAACAAGATTGATAATAGAAACTAAAAAAAGGAATTTCTGTAGAAAATGATTCCGGAATGATGCTTTGCTCTCACTTCCTGTAGATTTTCAGTCACTTCCCATTAATTTGGGGATATTTTCGGGTCATTTCTTTCTTATCTCATTGGCTGCCATTGACAGCACATGGACTGGGAGGGGCAAACGCAAATTTGTTCATTCACCCTTCCAACATTGAGAAAAGCTACTGTATTTCGAAACCCATGAATTTTATTTTTCTCATGCAATTGTTCACAAAGTTGTTAACTTCACACCATCCTTGCTTGTGAACAACTGACCCTTTTTGTCCTTTTATATGCAATTATGGGTATTAAAATCGTATGGGTATTAAAATCGCGGATTTTCTTTGTAGAAATGCAGCAATATTTCAAAACTTTATCCTCTTAAAAATGGTAAGAGTACCAAAAATTGTTTTGAATCTTCCAAGAAAATAGTCCTAAACGTCAAGGATAAAAATGGTTTGAATTTTCATTTCTCTACTTGCTTGATTACTCTCCTAAAAACTCCAATTAAAAATACGTATACCCTAATTTTCGCAATATAAGGCGCACCTGACCATAAGCCGCCACCCACCAAATTTGGCACGAAAACTGTATTAGTTCATAGATAAGCCGCACTGGACTATAAACCGCAGCTGTCCTCACTGTATTCTGAGATATTTAAACCAAAACATATTAACCGGTAACACTTTATTTGACAGCTGCATCATACAACGGTCATAAGACCAAATGAACCACCATGAAGCCTGGAACCAATTGGCTGCAAAACTCAAGAAGCTTCATTTGGCCATTACTGCTCCCTTGGGGGAGACGGTCAACCTCTGCTGCCACATGCTGTCAAAATTGTTAACCTCCAACATGCCTCCTAACATACATTGCAGCGCTACAGATGTAAATAGCAATCAAAACCCATGTTCTGTGCTAAATATTTCTTCAGTTACTGTTCCAGTTGTTTCATTAAATGCTAGTTATTATATTTGGTAACACTTTATTTGACAGTGGCGCCATAAGACTGTCATTAGACAATCGTAATTATGATATGACACTGTCCTGAGCATTCATGAATGCTTATAACATGTCATTTAGTGTTATCCGGCAATTTATCCCACCTTTGAATGGATGCAGAAGATCCAAGATGGATATAAAGGAGTTAGTGACATAAAGTGGTACCTCTACATACGAAGTTAATTCGTTCCAGGGCCTCGTTTGTAAGTCGAAATGGTCGTATGTCGAGCAGGATTTTCCCATAAGAATACATTATAATTCCATTAATTAGTTCCACATCCCAAAAACCTACACTAAATCCTTAATAAATACTGCTGTTACTATTGAAAATTGCGATTACAAAGAGCAAAACAAAGAAATTATGAATAAAAATCATAATAATAATAATAATAATAATATAATAATACTAATAATAATAATACCTGTAATAATGTAACGAAACGGGTTCTAATGTGGTGGACTTTTTTTTTGCGGCTAACTTACTTTCTGTTTTGATGCTGGCGTTGTGTTGCACAAGTTGATGGAATAAATGATTGGAAACCTGACGAAGCTGGCGATTTCTTTGGGGATGTTACCACAATAAGGATTGTCAACTTATAAAGACTGGCTAACGCCGGCCGAGATCGACTTTCTACGGCCTTATTGTCGACCCAGTTCATGGATGCAGACACCATGCTTATATTTTGCTATCATTTACATCTTAATTTCAATGGTAAGCATCACTTTTTCTTTTTTTTTTCTTCACCTGGATCAACTGTTGATTTCTCTCACAAGAAAATCAGCCGTGCGTCTTCCGGTAAAACAAAGAAACTGCGGCGCAGTAAAAAAATCTTCGGATTTGGAGCATGTCGTCGCATGTAGAAACAAATGGCGTGTCAAATTTTATGTAGGATGTCGAAAAGATCGTGTGTTGAAGAGATCGTATGTCGAGGTACCACAGTAATTTGCCGAATGACACTTAATGACAAAAGCATTCAGTTAAGCCCATGATAGTGTCATGTCATAATCATGATGGTCTTATGACAGTCTTATGAAGCCACTGTCAAATAAAATGTTACCTATTAACCCAAATAAATCAACAAATAAGCCGCACTGGACTGTAAACCACAAGTATAAAAATGAAGGAAAAAATTAGCGGCTTATAGTCTGAAAATTACGGTACTAACCTCTAAAATAAAAATTCCGTATTTCTTTTACTGTAACTGTCTGCATCCGCTTTACCTTTGAACAAATTTACTACATCGTAATATCACAAACCAAAATGAAAGCACTACTCACATAAATATTAATGCCAACGTTGATCTTATAAAGACCGTAGGCCGTGTCTGAAGATGTGATGATCAGGTTCATTGGCTTGGCGTCTGGCATCTCCAGAGAGAAGAACTTGCCATCCTGATGGAGAAAAGCAACAACTGATATGAACAAAAAAACGGAAAAAAAAAAAAAATATATATATATATATATATATAATGTGCATGTTGTTACAGCCCCATGAATAATTAAGCCAAGCGGGATGGTTTGAACAATGCGTCACTTTTATATGCAAGTGTTCCACTGCTTCAGCATGAGAATGAGATAATAACCCATAATGCTTAAGAGATCTTCATAATGCGGCGCTAACGGTCCTGTCGCAGGGGAGGTTTGGCAGTAGATGAAAAGCCAGCCTGTGATTAGGAAAAGACGTTCCAGCGAAGCGGCGTAAATATTTCCCCCCGCACTGTCAAAGTGTCCCGGTGAGAATTACGGAGGAGCCAAGTAATGAGGCTCGCCAAGTGTATGCGGTGTTGCACAAACAAAGCACAACTCGGATGGCACACCAACTCCTCTAGCATTAAATATGATCAATAGAGTGGAAAAATGCGATCTTTAACTCTTTACAAGTGACTATGTTTGATATATTTAAAAAAAAAAAAAAAAAAAAAAAAAAAAAACTTTACCTCGCATCTACATACAGTATTGTACGTGAACATCACATTGAGTCCTGTAGGCTACAATACTAACATTTTGATACACAAGGGTTGGGCTAGAGGACCCAAAATGTGATGTCCTCATACAGTATGTGGACGCAAGGCTCAATTGTAATTAGAGGTGGGAATCTTTGGGTACCAAACGATTCGATTACGATTCAGAGGCTCCGATTCGATTAAAAATCGATTATTGATGTCACCCAAACCCACCGAGTTCTGCATATATGTGATATCTACTATAGCAGTATGTGGCCGTATGTTTGTAGCAACTAGCAACTGGGCGTTGTTTGAACCAGCTGTCGGCCGCAGTCAGGTATTTTTGTTTTTTTATCTAGCGGCATGAGTTGAACATGATATTTGCTCTCGGTCCGTTCCTCATTGCGTCCTGAAGACCGCGCTGACTGTGTTTTAGTTCTGCTTTACCTGGTATAATTCAATAATCGGAATTTGGATGTTTGTGAATCGTTCTCTAATCTTCCACGGCCGAATCGCGAAAAATCTAAGAATCGGAAATTTCACACGCCTCGAAACGTAATTATATTATTTGTTAAATGATTAATTTATTGCATGCCATTGAGAGCGCTAGACGTCCAATCCATTTGAAGAGGGAGGGTTGGCTGTGAATGAATGAACAAAATGTGAACAAAATAGAAATAAAATAAAATTAATAATATTAAAAAGAATATAAAAATAAAATATGGCTCCAAATAAAAATGATTTTTTTTTTCTTTCTTTTTTTAATTTCATAGTACAGTGGTACCTCTACAAACAAGATTACCGTAATTTTCGCACTATAGGGCACACCTGACTATAAGCCGCCACCCTTCACGAAAACGTAATTTGTTCATAGATAAGCCGCACTGGACGATAAACCGTAGCTGTCCTCACTGTATTCTGGGATATTTACACCAAAAGATATTAATCGGTAACTTCCATTTAACAGCGGCATCACACGACTGTCTTTGAACCCTTTGGCTGTAAAGCTTCATTGCTTGAACAAGCTTCATTTGGCCATCAATGCTCCTTTGGGGGAGACAGTGCTGCTGCCACCTGTTCTCAACACTCGTAGTTGTCCAACATTCCTCCTAGCATGCATTGCAGCTGTACAGATGTAAATAACAATCATAATTCATAACATTATTATTAGAAAAAAAATTCTTACCTAAAAATGTTATCACGCTTGATAAACACACATCTCCTAAAAGTTAGGTGTTTTCCCCACGTGGTTCAATTGAATTTCCATTTGTGTCAAGCTATTTTTAAGTTCTAGTTAAGTTTTAAGTTAGTCTAAACTGGAAGTCCTGATAGGATTTTGAGTTTTTGCAGTGTTCAAAATAAATGTATGATACCTGCTGTATTGGAGCACATTAGGCACCAGTGCTACTTGACTGAGCTAAAATTGTTAATTGTTAGCTTTATTATTAGAGTTGTGCATTGGCACTACCCTCACGATTCGATTCGATTATGATTCGGAGGGCCACAATTCGATTCGATTCGATTCGATTCAGAGGGTCAGGCTTCGATTCGGTTCGATTCAGCAATACATCGCGATGCATTAAAGCCTGGGATGCATTAAAATTCTGAAGCAAAGCATATTTTTTGTGAATCATGAGGCAACACAAGCGGTCAGACATTAAACAACTTTTTATTGGCTCTTGTGTCACTCCTGGTTGAAGTCAAATGAAAATACTTTCAGATATATATATCAAAAAAAAAAAAAACAGATCACAGCATTTAATTAGTGCTTTGAATGAGACCAGGGCTTTCTCTTTTTTTACACACAGTAGCAGCCTTTCACACAGTGGAACATCTGAACTCATGTGCAAAATCAGTAATAACAATCACTGTATTTTAGTCACAACGACCCATCAAAAAAAATATTCAAGTAAATATTAAAGAAAACGACAAAGAAAATATTGTAGTGCAGCAGCATCTTTATCGCAATATCAATCCAGGGATCAGTTCAGTTGCAAACAAAACATCAACTAAATTGTAATGTAGAACAAAAGTACAATGTAGGCCTAGCCCACTATATATGTGCAATAGAGGTTAGATCGGGCCTGAAAAATCCAGCCCAACCCGACACGGCCCGCTGGTATTAAAGCCCGACCCGGCCCGAGCCCGATCAATTAACTAGATTTGCAGGCCCAGCCCGAAAAAGCTGTTTTTTTCTGGAGTGACGCGGAAAAAAAAAACGCAGCAGCAGCAATTTATTTTCATTTCACGAGTTGGCAGAGCAGTTTTCTTAATGTTTAAATAGTCTACATAGTTTTATGCTCATTATAAAAGCATTTACACAACCAAATAATGCCGGGAAAGTTTCATATTAAAAAAAAAAAAAAAAAAAAAAACTTGCGGTTTTGCAGACACACAGAGGAGAAGATTCAAAAGGATCACATTTGTGTTGCCTTTGTGTGCATAAATAAAAGTGTCTTTCGTAACGAATTCTCAGTTGGCAGAAAAAAAGTTTTCTTAATGTTTAAATAGTCTACATATTTTTATGATCATTATAAAAGCATCTACACAACGAAATAACGCTGGGAAAGTTTAATATAACAAAAAATGCCGGCCACGGCGTTCATGTGCGTGCACAAGCAAATGCACAATACAGAGAGCCTGGTCTCGGTTTCATCCTTTTTTTTTTTTTTTTTAAATAATTTATTAGTCCGGCGCGGCGGCCCGACCCCACCCGAACACGAATGCTTAACATTTTGGGCCCGACCCGACCCGAACCCAGAATGTTAATCGGGTTCGGGCACAAGATCTAACCTCTAAGAGATAGGACATAACATAACAATGTGTAAAAAATGAAACATGAGAATAATAATACGAATAGGTAAACCAAACCCGTTGCATCACCGGAATTGCGCAGGGAAGATTTTTGAAAGTACTTATAAATTTTAAAATGCGCTGAATCGATTCAGCTTGTTGCCCGCATCGAATCGAATCGTCCCTGCCCCGCATCGGGATGCATCGCCGCATCGGTTATTGTTGACACCACTATTTATTATGTTTTAATTTTACACCCTCACCACTCTACAGCGCTATGTTTTTACAGATTAAATAAAGCATGTATGTAAGACACTTTAGCCACGAATCGATAGTAGTGATAAGTAATAGAAACCTAGCCCTCCACAGGGATTAACGTTGCATGAGCAATTTTTTAGCGCTGAGAAGACTAATGCTTTAAGATGGCGGCTGTTTACTAACGCCGCTGAGTCTGTCATTTCGCATCTAGTTCTATATACATGTGATATCTATGAGACGCTTCAGACGCTACCTGCTACCACAGTAGCATCATGCGGGTGTACTTTTTAGCAATGTTGTTGGCATAGTCTGTAACTGCTGTCGGCAGCAGTTGGGTAATATTGCTTCTTCCTCTACACACGTGACGTCTGCACGCTGTCCAGCATTAAAAGTAGTCCGGGCAAAACGTGATGCTTAGAGCTGGCAAAATTAAATGATTCCTCGAGGCGGATAAAATTACTCGGATCAGTTTTTAAACTTGAGTTACTCGAGCTGCTCGAGTATTCGTTTCAGCTCTAGATATTTACACCATGAGATATTCACCGGTAACACTTTATTTGACACCGGCATCATAAGACTGTCATAAGACCAAATGAACCCTCATGAAACTTTGAACCAATTGGCAAAGCTTCATTGATTCAAGAAGCTTCATTTGGCCATCATTTCTCCCTTGAGGGAGACAGTCAACTTCTGCTGTCACCTGCTGTCAACACTGTTGTCGTCCAACATGTCTCCTAGCATGCATTGCAGCGCTACAGATGTAAATAACAATCAAAATTCATGTTGTATGCTAATTATTTCTTCAGTTACTGTTCCTTTATTTATAGCTAATTATGGTATTTGGTAACACTTTATTTGACAGCCATAAGACTGTCATAAGACCATCATAATGATGACATGACACTGCCATGAGCATTAGTAAATGCTTATGACACATATCATTTTTGTGTCATCCGACAAATTATCTTACTTTTGAATGGATGTAAAATGTCCGAGCTGGACATAAATGGAATTAGTAACATGATTTGCCAGATGACACTAAATTACATCTGTCATATGCATTCATTAATGATAGTGTCATGTTATAATTATGATGGTCTTATGGCAGTCTTATGACGCCTCTGTCAAACAAAGTGTTACCTAATAACCCAATAAATCATCACATAAAACACACTGGACTATAAGCCACAGGCTTCAAAATGAGGGGAAAAAAGTAGCGGCTTATAGCCTGAAAATTACGGTAACATTTATATTACATCCACTCATGAAGCATGGTGGAAATTGATGTTAATGCCTTCCCTCCCAGTTCCAAGGAGTTAACAAGGACAAAATGTAATAAACACAACAACACATAATTAAGAAATACAACAACAAAAATCCATGGCATGCTCAGTCACCCAGAATGCATAAAAATACTGTTTTTCTCGCCAGTTATTTATGCAAACCAACACCAGACCAGAAATAATCTACATACTTTATATTGTTTGTGACAATTTGTACATGTACGTGCGACCTTGATAATGTAACAGAACTTGCCAATGATGCTAATTCTTTGTGCAAAGGAAAGGATGCACATTGTAATCCTGCCATTTCCCTCCTTTCTTCCCCCATCTCGACAGCATCGACTCAATTAACAAGGCTTCTAATTGGCTTGGAGAAGTGAGACGTTTGTTTGAAGTGTTAAAAATAACTTCCAGTTTCAGTAGAGTTTGACTTACACTTCTTAGCCTATTGCGTAATCAGCCAAGGGTGTGACAGCTATGCAATGTCAACACGTCTCCAGAACAAGCAGCACGCCAGTCAGTTTGCAGAACGGATGCTAACGAGGTAAAATGTGCTTTCTATTTTTAACATCGTTGCACCGTACAGAAAATGTCAAATTTTAACAAGAATTCACAGGATGCGTCATTTGCTGCAGTTTAGGTCAGAGTAGTTTCGCACCAATGACATATTGACCAATTAAGGCGTTGTTTTGCTACGAATAATGTCCAGGGTCATTTGTCTACTCAATTGCAGATGAGGGTGATGTATAGAAAAGGAATTGTTCAACAATAAAACCATTGTGGAGAGCAATCCTCATGTTGAAGAGAGCAATTCTTGATGCCGTTTTTTCCACCGTCAATTAGGAAAGAAAATGACTAGTTAAAATCAATGCAAAAATAATGTAAAAAGGAAAGTGCAGGACCAAACAGTGTTGTTTTCGTCAACAGTGACGTCAACAATTTTTCTCATGACGATGACGTCACAATGACAACTAAAAACATGGCTTGGCAGACTAGAACGTAACGAGACAAATGCCAGTTTTCGTCTGACAAGACAACAACGAGACGAAAATGTGGCATCGTTTCTGTCATATCTTCACAATGCGTGACATTTTCATATTATACGTGGAGTACGTCGGCTTGCATCTTAGCAGTGTTTGAGTCGTGTCACTGATGTGCTGCGCCTCTCCCTCACTCTCCTCACCGGAGTTTAGGTTGCGACTAGAACTAGACTGCGTGCCATCTTGCTTGTTGGAAACTTGGTAAGATTTGTTGTCTTATCTTGGCAACAGAGAATATGCAATGCTGCTTTAGCCTAGAAAGGTATGTCCTGAGTTATCATCACACACTAAATGTAACTCCTAGCGTTAGCGTGGCATTTTTATTAGCCTCAGCTTTAGAATGACGAGCGTCCCCCCTCTGTAGGGGGACGGGTAATGATAAGCATATGCTTCTCCTGTCTGTCCTTGTCTTTCTTCGGTTCTTTCTTTCTTCGGGCAAATCATATCACAATTTGTAATTGTCAATGATACCGATGATGATGACAATAAACATTTCATTCAAAAAGCTACACAGTCTAATGCAGAGCCACTTGGCTTCTCTGGTCAGTAGGTATAGAGGAGAGCTAGTTTGCTAAATTGCATTTAGCTAATAGCCGACTTCAGCTACTTTATTTGTTAAATTAGCAATTATTGGGAAATGCTGATTACTATATTTTTCGGACTATAAGTTTAATTTAAGCTAGCAGACTTTTGGTATGCAAGTTAGCCAATTGTTCTTTTGTTTGTTTGTACATAGATCCTCATTTTTTTGGTACTGTTTGAGGCTGAGCTCAGGTATTTTGATTTTTCATGTTCCTTAACCTATTACTCGATCATTCGAATTAACTAGTTCATCGATTAATCGACTACGAAAACAATCTATAGATGCAGCCCTATTAGCATGCGCTTTAAGCTATAGTAACCTGAATAACTCTTAATAGCTATGGCCACGTTCGCATTCTGCCTTTGACAATGTGTGTTCAATTGTATTATTGACTTTTTTATATTCAAATGCATGCTTTTAGTTTGTGGCACTTTGACGCCCAAGTGGAGGCGCACTCGCACTTGTTTACACGAAGAAGAGCGCTCACACGCCAGAAGAAGACGGACAGCTACACAGCGTCTGAGGGTGTGTGTGTGTGTGGGGGTGGGGTGGGGTCACACGGCTGCAAACCTACGTTCATTCTTTATGCTTGTAAAATATCTCTACAGAGGCAACACCTGTGTGTATCATCTTTTCTGTTGTTGTTGTTGTTGTGTGCTTTCCACCCGCGATAGGACACTTTGAGCCAGTTGTGTGGTTGTTTGAACAATGTGCTAATGCTAAACAACAAAAATACATTGGACAAAAATATATAAACATTTGTTTGTCTTAGTCTAGTTTTAGTCAAAGACTACTGTACTCAAAATGTTTCGTCTGTAAAATCAAAAACTTTTACTCCCAAAAAAAAATCTTTCCAACTATTTCGGATGAACATTCACAGACAAGCACATATTGTAGCGTCTACAAGGACAACGGAAAATTTTATAGATCCTACATACTCAGTAGCAAAACTGTACATTATTTTCAATTAAATTAAACCGACCTGGGCGCAACAAACTATATGTTGAGAGTTCAAAATGATGCTCGCCACGCTAAATGTTAAAGCTCACGCGAATGCTATGCTCACGCTACGAGTTACATTTAATGAGTGAACCAAAATTGCATATTATCAGTTGCTAAGATAATAAACCTCTCACATGAGTAACACGACCCATGTACTCCGTGTACGATATGAAAATGTCACACATTGTTAGCATATGTCAGAAATATGTCGCATTTTCATCTCGTTGAAAACTGGCATTAGTCTTATGTTTTAGTCTCTCAAGACATGATTTTATCTTGTCATCTTCATGAAAAACCAAATATTCGTGATTGTCAACAAAATAATTCCGTTATCGTCATCGTCATCGTTGACAAAAACAACAATACCACGGGCTGTGGATTTTTGCGAAAGACATTGCAGTGTGGGACTCAGTACACTCAGGTTTAAAACTCAATAAAAGAGCAATGATAAACGAATGTTCATTTGCTGCCAACACTTCCTGCTCAAATGGACTAAACATTTACTCGGGACAAACATTTCAATTTCGAACACTTAATAATAACAATAAAAATCATTTTATTTGTGTAATTTTTAGGGTTGTCAAACAATTAAAAATTTTTAATCGGGTTAATCACATCTTATAAATTAATTAATCATAATTAATCGCAATTCAAACCATCTCTAAAATATGCCAACTTTTTCTGTAAATTGTTGTTGGAATGGAAAGATAAGACAAGACGGATACAAACATTCAATATACTGTACATAAGTACTGTATTTGTTTATTATAACAATAAATCCACAAAATGGCATTAACAATATTAACATTCTTTCTGTTAAAGGGATCCACGGATAGAAAGACTTGTAGTTCTTAAAAGATATAATGTGTGTAAAATGTGAGGAATTT
Source organism: Corythoichthys intestinalis (assembly GCF_030265065.1). Taxonomy (NCBI): domain Eukaryota; kingdom Metazoa; phylum Chordata; class Actinopteri; order Syngnathiformes; family Syngnathidae; genus Corythoichthys; species Corythoichthys intestinalis. Next base: position 36,141,562 of record NC_080411.1, read on the forward strand.
TATATTAAAACCCCTCTAAATGTTTTCATTTTAATAAAATTTGTAAAATTTTCAATCAAAAAATAAACTAATAGCTAGCCATTGCTGGCGTCGCTGTTCAGGACGTCACATGGCCTCCCTGTCGTTCTTCCACAGTGTCTAACTACGGAAGGCAGTGATTGAATACACCACAAGGTGTCAATGGCAATCTAGTCAAGGCAAAGTCTTTATGTGTATTCTTCATAGCTGTTTTGATTGGGAATGCCAGTTCTCTTTGCATTGAGCGCTTTTCTTTTTGTGAACATTATTTTTTTTGAGAGATAGGAATATAATTTTTGTTGTGCTTTCACTAAATGATACTGTCGCGACTAACTGTTCCGCCCAAATGCATGATGGAAAGTTGGGCAACCATGACTGTCAGGGGTGGCTGCAAATGGTATACAGTATGCTCTGCGTTGTGTCCAATTAAGCGTGTTAAGAAAAAGATCGTCTTCTGTCTAAGCCTGTCGCAATATGCATTAATTCCATTTATCGCGCAATAAATAAAAATGAAGGCGGTAATTTTTCCGCTGCGATTTATCGCCTTGCGTGCATGTGCGTGCGCGCGTGCGGCAGACGTGCTGTTAAAAGTTAGGATTTCTCATTACCAACTACGCAAAATGCATCTTTGTTCCAGGTCCGGCAAAAACTAGCGCCGGAGCCAATCGTTCCCATTATATCCTATTGTTCAACATATACCGGCCGCGTCAGTCCTCCGGAGTGACTGTGGACCATCTATGGAGCGCCGGTGTTGTTGACGTGTGGGCGCTCCCGTCAGGAGTTTCACGCGGGGCGGATATTTTTCGGCACAACGCCGGATATTTACAATGAAGTCTGCCAAAACATTGTTACCGACTTGGCTGCTACGAACAACCTCGCTTTGACAACGAACAGCTGCTTCAAACTCGTCCTGTTTATGAAAGTCGATTCTCATATGCTGGTGTTGTGTAGTAATGAGCAGACGTGACTTCAGCGGCGCTTGCTAACTTTTCTAATGCGCCCACACACTAGATATCATGAAATGGCAAACTAGATGTGCTATGGCCCATGCAATTGGCTACGTGAGCCCAGAGTGATTATGGGACACGTAGTCCATATACTACATCGATGAATTCTAAACTGTCATGACTGAATGGAAGTTAAGAAGGCCAAATCAATCCATACCAGTGACTATAGATAATGTGCAAATATTGTTAATTCAGTACGTGACACAGATGGATTCGGACCAAAAATAGGATGTCTTGCTCATGTAATAAACCTAGCTGCTGAGAGAGCTGTAGCAGTCAACAGTGTGCCCTGCCTCACTTTACAAACAGTAAAGATTGTTCTCAGCATTTTTATAAAAAAAAAAAATTTAAAAAATTCAGATCAGTAAGAAGTAAGCACATAAATATTGTGCACTAAAATGCATGTTTATATGATGGCAATTTAGTTTTTGCTCGTTAGCAAAAAAAAAAAAAAAAAAAAAACCGAAACAAAAAATGTTTTATTTTTTTTACAGAGCATTAAATGTATTGAATCGGATCGAAAATCATGTCCCCCATATCAAAAATTGTACCGAACCGTGACTTAACTGTATCGTTGCATCCCTATGGAACACCACTGCAGAAGCTATGACGGGAAAAGTTTTCATTTGCCTAAATGCTTAAGTTATAAAGTGCAATTTATTTATTTTTTTTCTTGAAAAACACATTATATTTATTCTGTGTTTCTGTGCGGTATCAATATTGTTGTTTTTTACTTAAGAGGCATGGTCTATTGTTTTTAGTTGTGATTTCTTAAAAAGTATTTTTGAATTTAAGAGTAAATATTTATCGCGTTTAAATGGGTGTACTTAATCTATTAATATATACTGTATTCTCACTGTGTTATTGTAAATTGGTTTTTAAAAAATTGGGGGGGCGCAATAATATCGCATATCGCAATAATTTATGAGAATAATTATCGCACACTAAAATGTATTATCGCGACAGGCCTACTTCTGTCATTCTTCTCCACGTCGGCTGCCACAATACTTATACTTGTTGTGAAAGAGTTGCCAAAGCTTAAGCCAATAAAAGGTGAGGCCCAATGAACTCCTGTGTTGACTCGCATTTCTCTGCCTTTTCGCTCCTAATGTGCTAAAACGGCATCATTGTACACTGTTTGAGGCAACGCATAAACGGGTCATTCCGTGCATGCGTTAATTGCGTCAAATATTTTAACGTGATTAATTTAAAAAATTAATTACCGCCCGTTAACGCGATAAATTTGACAGCACTAGTTATTTTTTCTAATTTTTTATTAATGTAGTATCGAAAATGCTATTGAGTATTTTTTGGGAGCATCGATATCGAGTTGAAAATCTTAGTATTGGGACGGCAGTACACAACAATGCTGAATGTCAACCTTACTGCAGTTCTCCACTTAAGCTAAAATCGTCTTTAATACTGGGCACAGTTTCTCTGAACAGCAGCGAAAAAATGTCCAAACTTTTGACTAGTGGTACTCAATTACCGTGCACGTTATTAGAAAGAAGAGCAGCAGAGGACCATCCCTCCTGTGAGGATTTAACGTTCATAGAAACTCATTTAGGTCTAGGTCTTTATTTTTTAGAGAGAGAGAGAGAGAGAGAGAGAGAGAGAGAGAGAGAGAGAGAGAGAGAGAGAGAGAGAGAGAGAGAGAGAGAGAGAGAGAGAGAGAGAGAGAGAGAGAGAGAGAGAGAGAGAGAGAGAGAGAGAGAGAGAAAGAGAGAGAGAGAGAGAAAGAAAAAGATTGTTTTCTAGGCTCTGTCCAACAGGGAGGCAATGTGCAGGTCTAACGCTAAATTAATTTTCTTTCTCTAAGATTTTGAGCGGGATCCAAGAGAATAGTGATGAGCCTGGCCAGGCCAACAAAAATTTGCAGACCCTGTGCTGAACAAATTAAGTCCGAGGAGACTCCAAAGACTAATTGTCTCCTAACCACAAATGTTTCAAATATACAATGAAAATATATTAAGAGTTTAAATGGTCTTTTTTTTTAAACAATTAAAACTATAGTTTGTATTATAGCTACCAGAAATGTAAATACACTGTAAAACTACACCCATCTTAAAACCTATGGCATTCATTTAATAGTAAATGTAGTAGTACTTTCTGGAGTATAAGTCGCATCCACCAAATTTTACACATAAAACATAATATATACTAGGTACTGTATGCGCTGGATCTGATGACGAGATCGGAAATCGGGCCCGATCACTTCATTTTTAAAAGATCGGAATCGGGGAAAAAAATTGGGTTTTTAAAATGTATATATTTTTAAGTAATCAACTCATTAGTTGCCATTGACGATGATAGGTTTCCAATCCATTTAGACTACGGGGGCTGGCAGCTCCGGAATGATGAACGAGGTAAGTGTTACGATCACGTGATTAGAAATTGGGCTTGAATATTTTTATTTTTAGATTGGAAAAGGGTAAAAAAAATTGGGGTTTTAAGATATTTTTTATTTAAGGGCTACAAAGCAACAAAATAAGATACACGATGATATAGAAACATTAAAATGTATGTTTTGTACAACGCAACGTCCTTATAAAGGTCAGAAACGGGTGTAAAAACATTGTGTTTTTAATATGTTCCCCGGGGTCGACCCAGGACACGCTGGAGAGACTATGTCACTCGGCTGGCCTGGGAACGCTTTGGAATCCCGCCGGAGGAGCTGGCTGAAGTGGCTGGGGAGAGGGAAGTCTGGGCTTCCCTGCTGAAGCTGCTGCCCCCGCGACCCGACCCCGGAATAAGCGGAAGATAATGGATGGATGGATGGATGGATGGATGGATGGATGGATGGATGGATGGATGGATGGATGGATGGATGGATGGATGGATGGATGGATGGATGGATGGATGGATGGATGGATGGATGGATGGATGAAATGGCTACAAAGGAACAAAATAATCAAGATGGACAAGGAAGTCAAAAGAAACAAAAATAAAGTATGTTTTATAATATATACTGTATATATACTGTATATGGCGGAAAACACAGACAAGACTGAAAAAGCAGTTTCTGCTCATGCACTCCTCTTTAAAAGAAATTGCTGTATTTTAAGCCAAAACAACTGTTGTGTTTGATTGAACAATATGTCTATATGCTGCCATAGCAGATTCATGGCGCATTAAGCCCCCGAACTATTTTTAACTTGTCCGTTTTACCCTAAAAAAACCCGTTTACAGACATCGCGCAACCGCTTTGGTTTCAACCCAGCCGTAAAACGAAAGTAATTAATTATATTTTTTATTCAAAATGTCTATCGTTTTTAGCTTAGAATCATTAATTGATGTCTCACATTTTGTTTTTAAAAAAAAAAAAAAAACACTTTAAAAAATTATTCACCCACATATTTTAAACAAATTATGTCACAATGAAAAAAATGCCGTCTGTAAAAAAAGTCACGGATATCTACCTCATAACTATCGCTTAATTGTATTTTTTTATACTGTCGCATTTTCTCCGATATGTTAGATAAATAATCGATCCAAACAAAGAAAAATTGGAAAAAAAAGTTTAAAATGGTAAATATATGAAAAAGAAAATCTCGACCACTCCTTGATGTCTGCGATTTCTGCATCGCGACCCTTGTTATATTACCATGTTTCAACCGTAAAATTCCCCAAAAATCCAGCTGTGGCCATTCACAGCTGTGTCTTGACACTCAGTGATACATGCTACATGGAGTTTTTGGATCGAAACAAAGTATGCAATAATATCTCAATAAAGTCATGGCGTCTGTAATTCTGCTCTCGCGTGCTCACACCTCCAGATAGGGTTTTGCTCTTTAATTTTTTTTTTCTTTTTTTAAAAATGCCCTCCTGTTCAACATTTCTCTTCCCCCAGAAAATTGAGATTTTAAGCTTTCCAATGATGTATCACACGTGCATATCGGACAATTTTGAAAACTGGCCAAATTGGGGGTCTCAGAGCGGAACTTGTATGTTGCACTGTCGTATTTTCCCCGATATGTGATAAATGATAAATAATCGATTCAAACAACGAAAAATTGGGGGAAAAAAATAACGTTTACAAGGGTAAATATATGAAAAAGGAAATCTCGACCACTCCCTGATGTCTGCGATTTCTGCATCGCGATTCTTCTTACATTACCATGTTTCACCCATAAAATCCCCCAAAAATCCGGCTGTGGCAATTCACAGCTGTGTCTTGACCAGTGTTGTTAATCTTACTGAAAAAAAGTAATTAATTATAGTTACAAATTACTTCTCCCAAAAAGTAATTGCGTTAGTAACTCAATTACCTGAATGTAAGAGTAATTAGTTACTTGGCAAAGTAATTGGTAATAATTACTTTTTTTTTTTTCCCTCAAAAAAAATTTTTTTTTAAATAAACAAACAAAATAAAATAAAAATAAAAAACATTGGCCACACTATGTGAAGTTTCTTGTGAAGGTTTTTGGTACAATTGGCCCGAGCCCAATTCTTTACCCTAATTTACCATTTACCCTGAATCAACTGTTAAAAGTTGTTAAAATTGCTCCCATTATTACATTAGTTCCCTTCTCTCTACTTTCGACATATGAACGTTTTAAAACTGTTTCATCATTTAAAGATAGATTCAAGTCAAGATTTTGCCGATTTAGAAGTATTTTAGATAAAAAGTTACTTAGGTTTGCTAGGAAGGTTCTCTACAACAGAGCCGTCCTAAAAAGTCTACTGCTTTAAGATGGCGGCTGTCTACTAACGCATTTAGTGCCATGTCTGTCATTTAGCATCTAGTTATATCTATATACAGTACATGTGATATCTACCATGTCTACCATATCTACCATAACATGCGGGCGTAGTTTGGAGGCTATCGGCTACAACATGTATTATTGGAGCTACCTAGCATCGCGTTTGCTCGGCGTCACAACTTTATTGCCTCCTCCCCACTCCTGCTCTGCTCTGTCGTCTCGGTGAGTCTGTCTCCCTCAGACTTTTCGACCAATATAGTAACGCATAGTAACGCATGCCTTTCCGTCCTCAGTAACGGTAACGGCGTTGCCAAGATGAGAAAAGTAATTAATTAGATTACCCACTACTGAAAAAAATAACGCCGTTAGTAACGCCGTTATATTGTAACGCCGTTATTAACAACACTGGTCTTGACACTCGCCGATAAATGCTACATGGAGTTTTTGGATCGAAACAGGAGAAGTACGAGATAATATCTCGTTAAAATTACAGCGTCTTTAATTATGCTCTCTCATGCTCTTGCCGCCAGTTAGGATTTTGCTGTTGAATTTTTTTTTTTTTTTAAATGCCCTCCTGTTCAAAAATTTTCTCCCCCAAGAAAATTGAGATTTTAAGATTTCAATGATGTATCACACGTGCATATCGGACAATTTTGAAATTTGGCCAAATTGGGGGTCTCAGAGAGGAACTTCAAGTCACCTGAGTGTATTATGCCATATATATATATATATATATATATATATATATATATATATATATACAGTGGTACCTCTACATACGATCACTTCGACACACGATCTTTTCGACATCCGACGTAAAATTTGAGCCGCCATTTGTTTCTACATCCGACGAGTTGCTCGAAATACGACGACATGACAGCACTGCAAACGAACCCACGGTGGATTTTCTTATGTGAGAAATCAACACAGTTTTCAAAAAAAGTTGATACAGTTGGAGAAACAAGGAAAAAAGTGATGCTTACCTTTGAAATGAAGATGCAAGTTATAGAAAAATATGAGCTTGGGGTGCGCGTCCCTGAACCGGCTCAACAATACAGCTCCATGGTCCTCTTATGACCACCGTTCGCCACTATTTATAAGTTAAGGTGACAATTATTATTGTGGTAACATTGCCAAGGAAATCGCCAGCTTTGTCACGTTTTTATCATTTATTTAAGAACTTATCCAACACAAAACGCTCATTGTCTTAAGCAGTTGACTGCTCTCAGGAAAACGAAAGTATTATCTCTACCGCACCGACCTATCTCACTGGAGACGTCACCTTCGCGGTGCGTTCAGGGACAGTAAAAAGTGTCCGCCATATTAGAATCCGATTCGTTACATTATTTTCAGGAATAATTATTAATTCTTCTTCTTCTTCTTATATTATTCTGAATTATTTATTTATAACTTATTTGTTTTTCTATGTTTAATTGCCATTTGTAACAGTGCCAGCAGTATTTATTAAGAATTTAGTGTATGTTTTTAGGCTTTGGAACGAATTAATGGAATTATAATGTATTCCTATGGGAAAATCCTGCTCGACATACGACCATTTCGACTTACAAACAAGGTCCTGGAACGAATTAAATTCGTATGTAGAGGTACCACTGTATATATATATATATATATATATATATATATATATACAGTATATATAGTATATATACAGTATATATAGTATATATACTAATGCTTTGTCGTAGCTCACAGCTAAGGTACATGTACGGAAAGTGCGTAGCTGCTTACAATTACATTATCCTTACATAATAATGAGTTTCTTCTTGTAGCAATAGAACGACTTTAATCTAGTAGTTCTTTTTCTTTTTTTTTTTTTTTTATGTGGCCCTAATACCCCGTCGTACTACATCACCACGACAATAAAGACCAAAGTATATCGGACGCGGTTGCGGTGCGTGTCCGGCAAAATATAGCGTCGGAGCCAATCAGTTTCCATTCTATCCTATTGTTCAAAGTATACCGACCGCTTCAGTGCTCCGCTGTGGAGCATCTCCGACGTGCTGAAGTTTGTCAGATGGTTTGGTCTATTTTTTATTTTTGCCAAAGATGCATCCATCAAAATGGGCTGAGCCAGGCCTGGAGTCAACAGCCCAGATGCTTATACACGGTTTAAACACCAGCGAACATGGACAAAGAATGCTTCATCATGTTGGCGGAAAGTGATTTATGATGCAGTAGATCATTTTTATAAGGACAACATTAAAAAGGAAGCTGCATGGTGTCGTATTTTGTCTGTTTTTCTGGCAAAGACATCAAACACACGACATGCTGACAAATTTGTTTTTCATGACCATACAGCTCAAAAAACACTTCCACAACCTGTGGCTATCGGCAGGCTGTGTGTGTCTCTCTCTCACTCCTGTGTCACATGACCAAAAACAACAGGGTGCCGTGGAAAACATTCACTCAGAATATTACACATGGAAAGCCATAGCAGAAGCTATGAGAACGGACGGTGAGTTTTTTTCTGGGAAAAGATGTTCGGTGGAATCAAGTCCACCGCTCTCTCTCTGCTTCTCTGTTGAGTACAGACTCCCGTGTGTTTTTCGTTGTTTTAATGCCACATTCTCGCACGCTATCACGCGAGAGCTCACGACGGGACGGAGTTGCCGGACAACAGCGGTGCGCAACCGGTATGTTTTGTCCTATTTTTGACGTACTGCGGAGCACGCAGTCAACTAGGTGTGGGAACCTCAAGGCACCTCACGATACGATTCGCAATACAAGGCTCACGATAACGATTATCTCACGATATCACGATAGAGCGATTATCGATTTTTGGTCAAAAATTTGATACATGATATTCTACGATACAACTGTTGAAACGAAAAAAATATATATATTTCAAAATAGAAAAAAATACTGTTTAAGTCATTTATTAATCAGTGACACCTTTTCTGTGCAACATTGCTATAAAATATAAGTCTACTGCAAGTTGTGTACCTGCACATACTAGTACAGAGGAAACAAACCACAACCACTGATACAGTGCCTTGCAAAAGTATTCGGCCCCCTTGAATCTTGCAACCTTTCGCCACATTTCAGGCTTCAAACATAAAGATATGAAATTTAATTTTTTTGTCAAGAATCAACAACAAGTGGGACACAATCGTGAAGTGGAACAACATTTATTGGATAATTTAAACTTTTTTAACAAATAAAAAACTGAAAAGTGGGGCGTGCAATATTATTCGGCCCCTTTACTTTCAGTGCAGCAAACTCACTCCAGAAGTTCAATGAGGATCTCTGAATGATCCAATGTTGTCCTAAATGACCGATGATGATAAATAGAATCCACCTGTGTGTAATCAAGTCTCCGTATAAATGCACCTGCTCTGTGATAGTCTCAGGGTTCTGTTTAAAGTGCAGAGAGCATTATGAAAACCAAGGAACACACCAGGCAGGTCCGAAATACTGTTGTGGAGAAGTTTAAAGCCGGATTTGGATACAAAAAGATTTCCCAAGCTTTAAACATCTCAAGGAGCACTGTGCAAGCCATCATATTGAAATGGAAGGAGCATCAGACCACTGCAAATCTACCAAGACCCGGCCATCCTTCCAAACTTTCTTCTCAAACAAGGAGAAAACTGATCAGAAATGCAGCCAAGAAGCCCATGATCACTCTGGATGAACTGCAGAGATCTACAGCTGAGGTGGGAGAGTCTGTCCATAGGACAACAATCAGTCGTACACTGCACAAATCTGGCCTTTATGGAAGAGTGGCAAGAAGAAAGCCATTTCTCAAAGATATCCATAAAAAGTCTCGTTTAAAGTTTGCCACAAGCCACCTGGGAGACACACCAAACATGTGGAAGAAGGTGCTCTGGTCAGATGAAACCAGAATTGAACTTTTTGGCCACAATGCAAAACGATATGTTTGGCGTAAAAGCAACACAGCTCATCACCCTGAACACACCATCCCCACTGTCAAACATGGTGGTGGCAGCATCATGGTTTGGGCCTGCTTTTCTTCAGCAGGGACAGGGAAGATGGTTAAAATTGACGGGAAGATGGATGCAGCCAAATACAGGAACATTCTGGAAGAAAACCTGTTGGTATCAGCACAAGACCTGAGACTGGGACGGAGATTTATCTTCCAACAGGACAATGATCCAAAACATAAAGCCAAATCTACAATGGAATGGTTAAAAAATAAACGTATCCAGGTGTTAGAATGGCCAAGTCAAACTCCAGACCAGAATCTGTGGAAAGAGCTGAAGACTGCTGTTCACAAACACTCTCCATCCAACCTCACTGAGCTCGAGCTGTTTTGCAAGGAAGAATGGGCAAGAATGTCAGTCTCTCCATGTGCAAAACTCATAGAAACATACCCCAAGCGACTTGCAGCTGTAATTGGAGCAAAAGGTGGCGTTACAAAGTATTAACGCAAAGGGGCCGAATAATATTGCACGCCCCACTTTTCAGTTTTTTATTTGTTAAAAAAGTTTAAATTATCCAGTAAATTTTGTTCCACTTCACGATTGTGTCCCACTTGTTGTTGATTCTTGACAAAAAATTAAAATTTTATATCTTTATGTTTGAAGCCTGAAATGTGGCGAAAGGTTGCAAAGTTCAAGGGGGCCGAATACTTTTGCAAGGCATTGTATGTCTTGGAGAGATCATGATGAATGGCACCCTTAATTTATTTAAAGTTTTAAATCATTTAAAAAAAATTCACAGTGCTGTAGGTGTCAGTCAGCAGTTGAGCTTGGAGTGGGGGGATGATAAAATTGGTGGGTCTTTTCTTCATATATGACCTTTGTTGCCAAAAGCATTGTTTTGAGCACTTCCACCATCTGCTTCAGCATTTGAGATGTCAGACTCAGTCAGTCACTTTCTTCCTCACCTTAAAAACAACAAAATAAAACAAAAAAATATTAGCTACTTGATAGATTTTCAGTTGAAATCCTGATATTTTTTTGTGTGTTGGAAGTATTGAGTGAATTAAAAAATATGAATTGAATGTATAGAAATTAAAAATGCAATAATTACCTATTTTTAATATGAAGGCTACATTAATTATCCTGCACATCACCTTATATAGCTTGGAAGCTATTCAAACCATTTTTAAAGCTTATTGTATCAAAATGGCAGTAATAACAGTTTGTGTAGTGAACTAGATGGAAAGTGGTTCTCAAATAATATCAAATAAATCAGTAAATTCATGTAGGCTTGTTCGATATTCACTTTCATCCAGTTTAGGGTCCTGGTTTATTTTCAACACCAAATGTCATCAAAATAATACATGTAAATTAAAAAATAAATCACATTGCAAGACTTGCTTACCTCAAGTGATGAAAGCGAAGCAGTGAAGAAATTCGGTGTCCACTACGTCACCAGCTGCCAGTGAACCTTATTTTTGTTAGACAATTCTTGCATACAGCAAAGTCCTTGTTCAGCTTACTTTCTTTCTTGTTGGTGTAAAATCTAAAGTGTGTCCACAAGTGTGATTTGTAGCAATATTTTTCTCACTTTTTCCTGCACCGTTCTCACGAAGCTTTTTTATTTTTTTCAACCCACTTGTAGTTTCCTCTCCTCTTCTCTAGACGACTTGTGCGCACTTACCTTCACCGCCACTCTTGAGCGCCCCTAGTGGACCGCCAAGGAATTGCTCAACAAACATTGAGCAGTTTATAGCATCCATACTCCATTGTATGGCCAATATGTCAAATAAAAGTATCAATACTTGGCAGGAGCATATCGATAACTGATCGGGTTGCAAAATATTGCGATATATCACTGTTTCGAGATATTGTCACAGTCTTACAGTCAACACGGAGCTGTGCTAGACACGCACCGAAACCGCATCCGGTCCACTTTGGCCTTAATAGTCCTTCTGTTAATGGACCCTTGTCCGTTGACAAGTTTTATCTTTCGAAAGCACTTCAAAATACTCATCTGAAATGACAACCTGTGACGTCAGCAAACGAACAAATTCTATGCTAAGCCGGGTCATACACACACCATGAAGAATGCTACGTCAATGTCAATATTAAGGTCGTTTTCACAGGCTTAAAACAGAATTACATTCATTAACTTGAATTACCTTTCTATAGATTTTTCACCTTATTTGCAATTCCACGCCGACATAGTCAGGCACAAGCTTGCAACAGGAGAGCCAATGTGATTTTCAAAATAAAGCGTGTAAGGCAGGGGTCGCGTTAACCGAATATTTTCCGTCATTGACCGGTTTTTTAAAACGGTGACGGAAAAAACTGAAGTCCATCTGTCATTTTGACAGGTTGCAATTCACACCCCGGACCACAGGGTGGCGAGTGAGCATATTAATTAGCTATTGTCTCTCTTAATGCATAACGTCGTTGGCCTTACTCGGAAAAATGTCAAGGCAACTGAGTGTCCGAACTAAGTCGTCTGTCCGAGGCAGAAGTCCAAAACCTCATGACAATAGCCTCTGAAGGAATCCCACTTGAGACATCTGATTATGCACAAGCGGGCACGCAATTCAAGTCCATGCGCACCAGGAGGAAGACTGCGTTCAGGCCACAGCAGGTGAACTGTTAATTTCATTGTTCCATATGTAGCCCACCTACTGGGGCCACAGTCAGCTGTTTTTGTCACTGCGGAGAAAAAGTTACATATTCATATGCTTGATGGCACGGTGTGGATTCTGTTAAGCTTGTTCGGACAGAATATTGTAGCGTCACCGGGGTCTGGCAGCGGCACCGTGATAGACACATCAACGCGAGGTTCTTATTGGTGCACCCGGTGTGCCAGCGCGTCATCCAATTGGTGGACTAGATTGCCGCCTGTGTATATATTTGCCTCTTTTTCTTTGTTGGTGTTGCTGGCGGTAAGCAGAGTAAAAAGAGGGAGAAAAATACCACGACTTCCGTGTCTAATTTTTCGCCGCCAAGCAAGCATTACAATATTAATTAAAAATGAATGAAAACTAAATACTATTGAATATGTCATTATTATCATTTTAAAAATTCAAGTGACGGGTAAAAATAGATTATGACCGGATTTTTATGACCCTGTCAGTCAAAATGACAGACAACGAAAAAGTCTAGCGCAACCTCTGGTGTAAGGTAACAATTTGTATTTGACGTGCTATTTAAGATGACTTCTGGCAAATACTGCATATACAATGAGCCATATATATTCATATAGACGTCATGTTAAATGATGCAAATTATAAATTTTGAATTAGAATGCATCTTTAAATCTTAAAAAATATCTCATTTGCAAGATGTGGATGCTTTTCATTTTGGAGTGGTGGTGCTCCACAGTTTTTTGTGTAGGGGAATCCCTGATATTTTTAAAAAATAAACAGGATCCTTTTCACCCGATTCCGATCCTCTGAAAAATGGCGCGATCAGCCCGATTTCCGATCATGTGATCGGATCGAGGACATCCTAATTTATATAATGCCGTATAATCCAGGCTTGCTGTCTATAAAAGGGATCCAGGATCTGTACACTTGCTGCTTTTATGAACTAAAACAAAAGTTTACATGTTATAAAAAAGCAAACAATTGCAAGTCCTACGATGTGACTATTTTGCATGCGCACATTGCGATGGCGTTTAGGGCTGCAGTTATCGATAATTTTAGTAGTCCATTAATCCATCAGTTAGTTAATTCGAATAGTTGAGTATTCGGATTAAGAACATTTATTGTGTTGCAGAATCAATTTTAGGAGATGTAAAACAAAGGTACACCAAGAGAATAACTGGCTAACTTGCATAGCAAAAGTTGGCTACATTAAATGCTATAAAGTGTTCACGTTTTTTTACAATGCTCGTAACAAATCGTTCAAACACATATTCCCACAAAAAACAGCTAAATATACCCATGAACTAAATTACGAATGCGTTAAAAAACAGCTCAAACAAAAACTTACCTTATGTTTGTCTTAACAGGGAGGAGCTAGATTCAGCCATGTTAAATGAGTTATGTCATATCACAGTTGCCAGTGTATCCACCCAAATCAATAAAACTAAATGCAAACACTTTCAAAACAAACCATTACAATGCCACTTGAAACGAATACTCGAGGCAGCAAAATTTGATTGGAAGCTCTTTTTGAATCAAATTACTCAAGTTAATCGATTAATCATCGCAGCACTAGCAATGTTCAAACGATATATTGTGCAGGCTTAGTACAGGGTATTTTTTTTTCTTTTTTTTTTTTTTTTAAGTATGGCAGCTCCTAGAGACATGCGAGTATAGAAAGGGCGTAACTGCTGATTTCAGTGAATTAACCAAACACCTATGTAATCAAGTTCCTACCACTCCACTCAAACAAAGTCCCTACTTCCGAGTAGGAACTGGTTCTCGGAATCCAAGACCCTGGTCCCTAGGTCCTACATGTGAAAACACGCAAAATGAAGTCAGTGTCCCCCAAAAGGTTCTAGGAATTCCTACAATGTAAAAACGGCTCATAACATTTTACAACATTTGGTATAGTACAAGTGACCCAAAATGTGATTCCCCTTTATGAAGATTTTTTTTTCTTAACCGCGATAAGTGAAAAAGTGCGAATTAGCGCAACCCCCCCACGCCCAATTATTTTTTTTGTGTGTGTGAGTTGCCCCAGCAACTGTTTAACAAGTTAAACGATGATTGACGCATACGGCACTTTGAAGTTCATGTCTCTGGCAAGCTTAAACCCAATCATTGTTAACTTTAAGCAACTCCAGTGCACTTCTTGACGATCAAAGAGCAGGAAGAGGGAGGGAGAGTGAGACTATGCGATCGGCTCGGGACAACTCATCTGTATTATTTTGTTTTTATAATTGAAAAAAAAATCCACGATGGACTGAGGGCGGGAAGTTTGAAGCGCGAAGTACGAGGGATCACTGTATTACCAAAAACAGTGGCTTGCTTTAAAAAATGGTAATAACTGTGATTTTGATTTAAACAAAAAGGCCAACATTTTATTACCAAGGCAATTTTTACCTTTTAAATAGTTCTAGTTGTGTAAACACAAGTAAAACGCTGCCACTTTTTTCAATGTCCAATAATTACTGTCACAGATATCCTCAGTGGCGGCATTGAAGTGTTAACTGGGATGGCATCCCCAAGGAATTTGGTAATGCAACTTTCAACATTGACTCACCTCCTCATTTATTTAGGATGATTGCTGATGCCATTTCCAGTTATTCTTTTGTCTCCTTCCCTGAAAAGGAATTGGCTCCGCCAGTCTAGTCTCTGCCTGGTGTCAACAAGCCTGACTAACACAGCCTACCTAAGTGGGACATCAGGCAAGTTCCTCCCTGTGGATTCTGACAATCTTCACACCTAGCTTGGCAAGGGATGAAGTCGGTCTATTTCCTCCGCAAAAGTTGAATGGTTAACAAGTAATTTGTGTTTCTCTGTCTGTGCATGTGCTCGCATGTAGCAGACCTAAGATGAAGGGACTATAACATTTATTTAATGCAGTGCGGGTATAGAATTCCCTTTTGACTCAAACAGTAAAAGGATCAAATGAAATGACATCACATCTGTTTTGTTTGTTGTTGGATTTTTTTCCCCGTCAAAACACAGACATGCTGCTGATATACAATAAATTGAGGAGGCTGTAACACTGTTGATTTTTCTGGGACATGTGGCTGGGTGGAATGACTCTATTGTGAACCATACTCCAAAAATACAAAACCAATTATTCAAATTTTATTGAAAAAAGTGTCACATTTTATTTGTTCACGTCTTTCTACTTCTGATAGTACATGATACAAATGTAAAATATGTCAAATGTAAATCATTTTAACCCTTGATCACTTCTATTGCTGCAAGCCCTCCCAGTCAAAACGGATTGGACGTCAAGCGCCGTCAATGGCCGCCAATGAATTAATAAGGGTGGGAGGTTACATTAATTATGAATAATTAATGATGAAAGATTTAACGAGTTTAAAAAAAGAATGCATTGTCATCGCAGTTTACGTGCCAAACACGGAAATTTTGTCATTGCACAAGTTTCTGGTACGCTGACTAAATCGACGTACACATTTGCTCAGCTAACAGCTATTAAATAAGCACATTCCATCTAAGAAAAAAAGACTGATCATATACCGTGGATTTGTGCAAATATACATAATAGGGTTTCCCCTAGGATTTTTTGAAGCTGTGGTGGTGGAAGGTTGCATTGGAATCAGTCCCAACATGTTGTGCTGCAGCAAAATTGCTTCATATCATTTAAATTGTAAAAAAAAAAAAAATCATTTGCAAGGTGCGGCTGCTTTCATTTTGGTGTGGCGGTGCGCCACAATCTTTTATATGTAGGGGAAATCCTGTTAATGGTATAGTCTTTTCATAGAGTATTTCACCTACACATGTTTTGCTAAGGTTTCCAGAGGAAGAAAGATGTGAAATTTGTATTTTTATTTTTTTGTTCCAAAATAAAAAGACCCCCAAAATTTTATGAGGTAATACATTTATGAGTCAAAAAATGTCAAAAACAACATTATAATGAATAAAAACAGATAGTTTTTTTTTTTTTCCCATCTCTTCTTACTCATTGGCTGGCTCCCACTGAGAACGACAGACGTCCAATTCATTTAAACTGGGAGGATTGGCTGTTAATGCTTATGCTATTTCGACCTGCCTGTCAAAATGGATTGGTCGTCTAGTGCCAGCAATGGCAGCCAATGAATGCCCTATATAGGGTTACAAATTCGCACTATATTTGCGTATTTTTGCCAGTCCATCTGCAAGCATTCAACAGTCATAAATTGACAGGACTTTGCAATTTTCAAGTGTTAATGTTGAATTGCAATCCAGATGCATTAAATTCCTTTGTTGCACTCCCACAGAATCCTCGTCATTTTATGATATTTCATAAAACAACATGCACTCGCCTGTATTGCCACTACCTTAAAGATTAAATCGCTAAAAGAATTGACTGAGTGACTACGGTAAGACGCCTACGTTATCGTAATGATGAACATATGAGAAGGATAGAAGTAACAGAAGCTTATGGGAAAGCAAACAGAAGAAGAGTGAGCATGAGCACACTGATAAGGTTGTGACAAATGTGGACTGCGTCGGTGAAATATGGAGTCTGGAAAAGCGATAAGGTTTTAAAGATTCCGGAGCTCTTTTTTTCCCCGCTAGGCGAATTCCAGTTTACTCAAAGACAAACTGCACACTATTTGATTTTGGAGTGCAGTCTCAGGAGTACCATTTCTATAGAACAGCAGTAGATTTTGATAAAGAAATTGGATTTTTTTTTAATGCGTCATTTTCAATAGATAGTTACAGCACTTCATTTCGCCGAGTTTATTAATTGGCTGTATTGTTTTCAGTCATTAAATATCATGTTTCAGTTATTAAGCAGATGCTGTATTTTGATATTGCCATATCGTGACATTATCAGTGTACTTGACAAAGTCTGAAAGCGAAACAGAATGAGGAAGGCGGAGACAGACATCTTGTGGCCGATTGTTGATAGAGACATTGGTACTACTACGATATAGGAAATACTATCAATGTAGCTATTCAGCGCAAATTGGGCGTTATCTACAGGCACGAATGTGCATTTCAGGAACAGGTCTATTCATGGCGATAATAAAGATCGACATATAAAATGTCGATCAGTGTTGTTTTTGGCAGCTCTTTTAATTTTTGTCTTGAGTTTTTTGGAAAAAAATATTAATTAGTCTTAGTCATACTTTAGTTCATTCAAAATCTAATCGGCTTCATCTAGTTTTAGTCGACGAAATGTCATTACACATTTAATCAAGTTTTAGTCGACAGTTACTCGAAAATTTTTCGTCTGCAAAATTCAAACATTTTAGTCAACAGTTACTCGAAAATTTTTCGTCTGTAAAATTCAAACATTTTAGTCCAAAAATAAAGGTTTCCAACAATTGCCAACTAACATAGTCATTCATTTTCCATGCCGCTTTTCCTCACGAGGGCCGCGGGGGTGCTGGAGCCTATCCCAGCTAACTCCGGGCAGTTGGCGGGGTACACCCTGAATTAGTTGCCAGCCAATCGCAGAAAATGAATGAACATACAGTGGGGCAAAAAAGTATTTAGTCAGCCACCAATTGTGCAAGGCACTTAAAAAGATGAAAGAAGCCTGTAATTTTCATCATAAGTATACCTCAACGACAGAATGAGGGAAAAAAATTCAGAAAATCACGTTGTTTGATCTTTAAAAAAATATATTTGTACATTATGGTGGAAAATAAGAATTTGGTCACAAACAAAAGTTCATCTCAATACTTTGTTCTATCCTCTTTGTTGGCAATGACAGAGGTCAAAACATTTTCTGTACGTCTTCACAAGGTTTTCACACACTCTTGCTGGTATTTTGGTCCATTATTCCATGCAGATCTCCTCTAGAGCAGTGATGTTTTGGGGCTGTCGTTGGGCAACACGGACTTTCAACTCCCTCCACAGATTTTCTATGGGGTTGAGATCTGGAGACTGGCTAGGCCACTCCAGGACCTTGAAATGCTTCTTACGAAGCCACTGCTTAGTTTCCCAGGCAGTGTGTTTGGGGTTATTGTCATGATGAAAGACTCAGCCATATTTCGTCTTCTATGCCCTTACTGATTGAAGGAGGTTTTCACTCAAAATCTCATGATACCCGGCCCCATTCATCCTTTCCTTTACAAGCCAAGTGGCTCAGCTTTAGACAGGCCAGACTTTTAAAGGGACGCTCGCCATTCTGAAGCTAATGCTAACGCAAATGCTAAGGTAACACGATGAGTTACATTTGGCGTCGAGCGATCACTCAGCACAGACCTTTAAGCTATAGTAGCATTACATATTCTCTCTTGCCAAGATAAGAAAAAAAATCATACCGTGTTTCTAAACAAGCAAGATGGCGCGCAGCCTAGCTTGAGACACATCCTAAACTCCGGTAAGGAGAGTGAAGGATCGGCGCAGCACATCTCACATGATATGACCCAAACACTGCTACTATGCTGACATGCTCCACTTAAAGTACAATATGAAAATGTCACGTATTGTGGCCACATGACAGATATGATATCGCTTTTTCGTCTCGTTGTCGTCTTGTCAGACGAAAACTGGCATTTGTCTTGTTATGTTCTAGTCTTCCATGCCACGTTTTTAGCTCGTCATCGTCACGAAAAAATTGTTCGTTAATGAAAAACTTTCTTTATCGTCACTGTTGACGAAAACAACTCTGACATTCCTGGAATGCAATATTCATCCCAATGCGGTGTTCAGACTAATAGGACTGTAGTTTCACTACAGCCATGTAGTTTATGATAATGATAAAAAAAAAAAACTTTTCAGTTATTAAGTCTTTCAGGGCCATTGACAATGATAGACATCCATTCATATGGCTCTTTTCATCCATCTCCTTTTAAATGAGTTAATCACGAATAAAGTTTCAATCAGTTTGAATGTTAAATAATTTGCTGCCAGCTCTTCCATTAAATGTATGGATAAAGGATTAAAAGAAATATATAAGAAATTTATAAGCAGGACAATGGCAATGTATATACAAAATGTATTTGCTGAGTTGATATTTGTGAATGGCAGATTCCATTAGAGCAGAAGATATGGTGAAAATTAAAGAGAGGAAACCAGCTTTGACATACTGTATTGTCCTGTCAGCTGGTGATAATCATCAGGCAGTGATGTTGGACGTGTGACAGGGCGTAGTGCGTTGGATGTAAATATCAAATAGGCAATGCGTGACATCTTGACACTTGGCAGTGAGGATGGGTGTGATTACACACATTGGTTACTGCACTTTTATGGGCAGCTTCAGAAGTTTACCTAACTGCAGCAGTCTATTAAAAATGCCCAAACCAACATAAAAACAGGACTAAACAGATACTACTTATTATATCTTCCAAAACGCATGCCTATTATTCACATTTGCATCAAAAAGCCACAATAACCTCAGCTCGAATTCCTTACCGTTGCAGCAAAGTTGAGCTTGAGGATGTGGACCTCGGCATTGTCCTGTCCTAAGAAGCTGGTCCAACAGCCAAGTTGCAACTCTCTGACGCGAATCCAAGAATTATCGCTTACATCCACGGGTTCACACATTGGACGGGAGGCTGCAAGACAGCGCAAGGCACAAATGGTTAAGCAATGCAATGTTATAAATCGCCATGTGAAATAGAAATCTGATCCTCAGTTTAGAAGAATCGTTGCTGTGCAATACAAACTCGACATGACATGTTCAATAAAATACCTGTGCAACAAAACTCGTGCTTTATGAATCATTCAAATTTATTCATACAATTCTCATATTTATACTTGACCTGTATGTTCTACCATTTTTATTTACGTATATGTTTGTACTTGCTATCACTGTTGTCAACATACTAAAATACTCATCTCTCTATGACTATTCAAAAAGATACTCGATAGTTCACAAATTTAAACAACCCATAATGTTATTTTATGAACTCTTTCAGTTCCACTGACGAAGATAAACGTCCAATCATGTGGCTCTTAAAGACTAAATTAACACTTTTGTAAGTTTATTACTAGGAGTCGGAGGGATAGCAGCAAATAACCATTCATCATTCAGTCGCTGCTATCCCTCCCAGTTCAAATGGATTGGACGCAGTGTTGTTTTCGTCAAAGGTGACAATAACGAAAATATTTCGTCAACAAATTCATTATTTTTTTAAGGCAATGACGAGCTAAAAACATGATTTGGTATACTAAGACAAAACAAGACATCGCAGTTTTCGTCTGATGAGACGAGAACGAGACGAAGTTGTGCTATAGTTTTAAAATTTTATGTGCAGTTAGCTTCTATCGTAGCAGTGTCTGGTTGTGTCACTCATGTGACATGCTGCGGCCCACCTCCAACTTACCAGTGTGTCCTCTCCAGTCTCGCACACACGTTGAGATTTGTTTTTTTATTTGGCCAGAGAGAATATATAATGTTGCTTTAGCCTTAAATTTTTGTGGAAAGTGACACTAAATGTAACTCATAGCATTAGCATTAAGCTCCTGCGAGCGTCCTCAAACTCTCAGACAAGTTTTTTAAAATTTTATTTTACAAACAGTTTGTGGGGTCCGGTTGCGTATAATTAATTGAAAATAATGTACCGTTTTCCTGCTGCGTTTGTATTAAGTTGACGTTGTCCTTGAAGACCCTAGACAATATGTGCTCATCTGTCAATGTTTATTCAAAACAGTCTGAAACCTTTATTTTGGAGTAAAAGAAAATCTTACAGGCGAAAACATTTTTAGCAAACATCGATAAAACTAGACAAAATTCGTCTTGAGTTTTCGTCAACCAAAACTAGACGAAGGCAAACACATTTTGAGACGGCTAAAATATGGCTAAGACTAATTAGTATTATCATCCAAAAGACTAAGGCGAAAATTAAAAGGGCTGCCAAAAACAACACTGATTGGACGCTTACTAGTGATGAACTTATTTAAATTCAAAGCACAAGGATGATTAGACACTACATGATTGGACGTCTATCATCGTCAATGGCACTGAAATAGAGTATGCCCTGGGTCAGTTGGAATTCGTCATACTAGTTTATTTATTAATCTTGAAACTGTCACTCAGAACATAATGGTTTAAGCTGCAGTCAGTTAATATTTTTGGAAAACCTACATCGAAACGGATTGTGTTAGACCTCGAAGGTACCAATACAGCTAACATTTAATTGTTTGGCCCTAGTAGAGGATTGCGCTCTCCTGAGGGCGCAGTCTCATTGCACTGATAAATTGAGTAATGTGTATCAGACTCATAGGTCTGAACTTGTTGTAGCCAGTGTGGGAGCATCCCTCCATGTGCGACTCGGACAGTGCTGTTTAAAAACGAATCGTCTGGGACACGTTTATCAAACGTGTCAGGACTAGCGGCCGCAGTCATCCATCAATCTACTAGTACCGGCTGCTGTTTAACCCCAAGGGGGACCTGTGTCTCCGAAAGAGGAATCAATATGGACTGCCCTGTCCGGTCACGGATGAGGTATAGGTTGGTTAAATAAATGCTCCGACCTGGGTAACATGTGTCCATGCTATTCTGTCACACTGGCGCTTTTGCTGTCAACATGCAATATGTTCAAATCTGACCAGTGGCTGGAGTGATAAAATATCCCAGAGAGAACTTTGTTTCCTCAAAAGAACGCTGTTTGGAAACCGCAATAAAAAGGTCACTTGGCTTTTACAAGCCAATCAGGATACGTCAACACACGAATGTCGCAATCTGAGGTTTAAAGTAAGCAATCAACTGTAGTCCTCTAACAGGTGACAGCAACACATATACTGAAAAAACAATTCAAATATTTTCGCCCCTTCTAGTCATCTTTCTCTTCACTTTACTTATGAACACTCTTATTCTTCCAGAACACATTCAGCTCCACGCCAGGACCCCGTGACCTTACGATCACCAACAAGTGGCGACAATCACAGAGGTGCCTACACTCACCACTTTCATTTACAGCAATCGCTGTGTAAAAGGTGCCGTCACTCCCCTAAAACGAATGCCAAGGACAAAAACAATCCCCAACAGGTCCACACCAGACAACAACAGAATGAAAAAGTACAAAACAAAGAGGAAAGTGAAAGAATTTCAGTGTTCCTCACTCTCATTGAGTAAATGTATTCATGAAATACATGGATGTGCCAGAATTTTCTGCATGAAAGACAGAAGAGATCATGTTTGACCCAAAAAATGAAAAATCAAACATCAGCACTCACCTTGGCTGAATAAAACTGACGGTTACAAATCAAACCTGAAACCCTGGTAAAATTTTTGGCTCAGATTTCCAACTACTATTACAACCATCTAAATCTTATCACTGAATATGCATAAAGCCACTTAACAACAGTCAGGTTTAAGGGGCTTCTGTTGAAGGGAAAAGTATCTTTTCTCGTATTTATTGTTTGACTGTATTACTCTAACACATTAAATATAATCAATCAGGAAGCATTATCTTTTATCGTATTTACTGTTTGACTCTTTGCATTACTCTAACACACCCAAATTAAAATAAATTTATATCATCAATATCATAGTTTAAGAAAAAACAAGCAGAGTATATTTGATATTATGAACAGTTGGACTTCAAATGATTAGAATTTGCAGCGCCAAGATAACGGGTAGATAAGGGCAGAACAGATACAGGATGCCTTCTGACCACAGAAGCCCAATGCGCGCGTTATGCAGCTGACTGAGCAAGATTGACGCTGACAAGCAGGTGAATCGTCTAATCTGGACAGTCCAGAACAAATGGCGGGACATCTTGTCTTGCCACAAGAAACATCTGAGAACGAGGAACCCGCGACTGAGAGGTTGACACTCAGCACTCGCGTAGTGCTGAGGTGGCAAATTCCTCAACTCTTGTTGCCCAGACAACAGCAACGCCCGAAACCACCTGCCCAATCCACACAGAGCTTAATCCTAAACAACGCCCAAACAAACCCTTATTCCGGACCACGGCCCGCCTCACCAGAGGCTTCTTTAGTGGTTCACATCTTATTTACATGATAGGGATTTCTTTGTGTCAGTTGGAAACCATCCGTCAGAACAAACCAAATTCACGTGTGGAGTCCCTCAAGGGTCAATTCTTGGACCACTCTTACTTAACATCTATATGCTTCCCATAGCTCAAATTATGGAACAGTATGACATCTCCTATCACACCTATGCAGATGACACACAACTCTACATTTCTGTGTCCCCACATGATTATAGTCCCTTAGTCTTCCGAAATAAATGCATTAATCAAATCCATGAATGGATGTGCCAGGTTTTTTTCCATCTTAATGTGGAGAAAACAGAAGTGATTATTTGGTGGCCGAAAAAGGAAAGCTCAAAGTTAAACAGGCACTTTAGCACAATGTCACTTACAGCTACAAATCAAGTCAGAAATCTTGGCGTAATTATTGACTCAGACCTAAAATTTGAGAGCCATCAAAAGTCCGTCACTAATCTGCTTATTACAAACTAAAAAATATAGCCAGAATTAAGGGGCTTTTGACTCAACAAGACATGGGAAAACTTATGCATGCATTCGTTATCAGTAGATTGGACTATTGCAATGGTATATTTACAGGTCTTGATAAAAATAAATAAAAAACAGTCAGGAGGCTGCAGATAGTACAGAATGTTGCAGCCAGAGTCCCGACAAAAACAAGGAACTGGACCACATTACACTGGTTTTGAAATCGTTACACTGGCTTCCAGTGAGTCAAAGGATAGACAATAAAATACCACTGCTCGTCTACAAAACACTTAATGGCATTGGACCAAAATACATGCTTGATTTGTTAGATACCTCTGAAACATCTAGACCCCTAAGGTCATCTAGACCCGGTCTCCTGTATGTTCCAAGAACCAAGCACGGTGAGGCAGCATTTGGTTATTATGCTCCTCACCTCTGAAACAAGTTAACTGAAGGTCTGAAGTATGCTCAAACTGTTAGCTACTTTAAATCAGGGCTAAAACGCTTCTATTTAGCACAGCATATCCATAACTGTCTATGTATTTCAAGCTATTTGCTTTCTATTGCTCTTGTGCTTTATCTCCATTGCTGATTTCAATTATTATGATTATTTGTATTAGTATTAGTAGTAGTATTTTATTTTGATACTGTTCATGATTAAATGCGATTTTTATGTATTTTATTTCCTGTTTCGAGTGTCTTAGTTTTTACGTTCTATTGATTTAATGTGATTTTTATGATCTTCAGATGATGTAAAGCACTTTGAATTGCCTTGTGTTGAGTTGTGCTATATAAATAAAGTTGCCTTGCCTTGCCCTTAAAAGACTGAATGTTCAACTAATCTTTGTCATTTTTTGCGGAAATCTTTGGTCGACTTGTGATATCGTGACCCTGAATCCAGTTTGCCTCCTCGCCTGGGTCTCTCTGTACTGTCTGATTGCTGCCGACTTGGAATAAATTGTCAACTTCTTCCAGCTTTTAAAATGGAGTCAGTACAAGGGGTTGAAACTAAGGTGAACTCGCGGAGTCTGGCCTTTTGGCTGGGTAGTCGGGATCGTTGGAATTGCGCTAGGGAGGTTCGGCTGGCGTGATTACGGCAGTCTGGCCAAGAGGTCAGATGCTTTCACTGTCCAAACAAGACATTGAAAAACTCGTCCATGCTTTTATTTTTTGCAGATTGGATTATTGCAATGACATATTTACAGGTTTTAATGAAAAATCAATCAGGATATTTCAGCTAATCCACAATGCTGCTGGCAGAGTCTTCACAAAACAAGGAAACTGGACGATATTACACCAGACTTACACTACACTAAAAATGCTACCGTTTCCGACAGCATATTCATAACGTAATAGCTGTCCCATCAAGTGGCTCATTTCATCTTTCTGCTGTGAATTTAAATGAGTTTATCAGTAGTAGGCATCCAATCCATTTGAAGTGGGGGGTTGGCAACGAATGAACGTGTTCATTCGCTGCCAACCCTCCCACTTCAACTGGATTGATTGCCAAGGGATGTCAATGGTAGCCAAAGAGTGAACAATCCAGATAAAGCGGTGATTTAGGGGCTTTCATTTGAAATGTAAGAGGCATGAAGGGAAGTTCTGTTATTTGTGGAATCATTTTTTCACTCTTTCCTATTTTGTCTGTTACTACAGCTTGTCTTTGTCCATCCCCATCACGCCATCCCTTCCCTCAGCCGGGAGGTCAGGGCCAGCTTCCTGTTATTCTGCCTCTCTGCGTCCATGTCTCTAGCTCAATAGCCACCACGTACATAAAGGCATTTTTCTCTTGTTCTGCTGTGACGGAATCAACTTTCCATGACAGTCACCCCAAGAGGTCTCGCTCGTAAATCGTCTTGATTGCAGATTGCATTTGTAAGCGTGTGTGCGGGCATGTGTCACATTTTTACAAGGCACCATAGGATATGAACAACATTCATTTTGCCCTTGTGACCCAGGAAATGCCAATGGCCTCGCTAAGCGGTTTGCTGGTAAATGATGTATGGAGGGCTATTCCATCCCCTGTCCTCTTTATCCACTTACATCAACCGCCTCCATTTCCCATTTTATGTGCGGTGGGACATGTTTCAGCAGCTTGCTGATTTCCAGTTTGATGTTTGGGCTATGACAGAGGGAAAGATGTTGGGAGAACAGATGGAAAATTAACCGAATTCCACGGATTATGTCTCGGCATATCGGGGATACGGACAAGTGAGTGAATGCTTTGAAGGGTGATTGCAGTACCTTTTAAAACAGATCCACGAAACAGCTGTTAAGTAAGCCCAAGGGACATCTGTCTTTAGCACAGCTATCAGGATAAAAGGACGCCAAAATCCAGAGATAAACCTTTATGTTCATATCATACTACTTTAAGACACACATCTGAGCTAATGACTACGTGGGTGGCTTTATGAAAAGAATACCCGGTACATTTAGTTAAGAACATTGGCTGAACTCCTCAAGGAATAATACATCGGGAAAGAATTGCGTGTCGATCGTGCCCCCTCCAACCACAACAATTGCCCTTTAGCTAATAACATCCGCTCCAATATCCAACTACTCTTGGAGAAATGTATTTATACGTATTGTGTTCATGTCAAGGTTCACCTTGATACAAGTTTTTTTGAAAGAAGCAGCAGCTTGATAGCTTTATGGAAAGAGTAAATGGTACCGTCAGCAAACAACAAATGGTCCACCCGCCAACACTATGTACTCTGGTTTGCGCATATGACAAATTTAGATGCTTTTATAAGAAAACCATTAGCTAATGACAGCTCTACTCCCCATCACCTCTCAGGCAAAATTATGTACAATGTCCTGCTTTGTGGGTCAGATGAGGAAAATATACAGTTCCTAAGCCTGGGAGATGAATCAATTTTAAGAATTACAAGCAGTACAGGTAGTCCCCAGGTTACGAATGAGTTCCGTTCCTGCACTGGTGACGTAACCAGTATTTCCGCGCAACTCTGAATTAGCCCTTTAAGTATCCCTTAAAAAAAAAAAAAAAAAAAGAAAGTAGGCTACCCCAAAATCTCAAAATAACTATCCAAAAACATGGATTATATATTTCATATGAATAAAATGAAGTAAAAAAAATTAAGATACTGTGAGGTACATTGCTTTAAAGTACAAGTGACACGTTAAAGCATGTTTATTTCATAATACGCGCGGTATTTTATGCTCCTGAATGATATGGACCGCTTGGATGTGTGTGGAAGCGATCGCTATATTTACAGTGCCTTGCAAAAGTATTCGGCCCCCTTGAACCTTGCAACCTTTCGCCACATTTCAAGCTTCAAACATAAAGATATAAAATTTTAATTTTTTGTCAAGAATCAACAACAAGTGGGACACAATCGTGAAGTGGAACAAAATTTATTGGATAATTTAAACTTTTTTAACAAATAAAAAACTGAAAAGTGGGGCGTGCAATATTATTCGGCCCCCTTGCGTTAATACTTTGTAGCGCCACCTTTTGCTCCAATTACAGCTGCAAGTCGCTTGGGGTATGATTCTATCAGTTTTGCACATCGAAAGACTGACATTCTTGCCCATTCTTCCTTGCAAAACAGCTCGAGCTCAGTGAGGTTGGATGGAGAGTGTTTGTGAACAGCAGTCTTCAGCTCTTTCCACAGATTCTCGATTGGATTCAGGTCTGGACTTTGACTTGGCCATTCTAACAGCTGGATACGTTTATTTTTGAACCATTCCATTGTAGATTTGGCTTTATGTTTTGGATCATTGTCCTGTTGGAAGATAAATCTCCGTCCCAGTCTCAGGTCTTGTGCAGATACCAACAGGTTTTCTTCCAGAATGTTCCTGTATTTGGCTGCATCCATCTTCCCGTCAATTTTGACCATCTTCCCTGTCCCTGCTGAAGAAAAGCAGGCCCAAACCATGATGCTGCCACCACCATGTTTGACAGTGGGGATGGTGTGTTCAGGGTGATGAGCTGTGTTGCTTTTACGCCAAACATATCGTTTTGCATTGTGGCCAAAAAGTTCAATTCTGGTTTCATCTGACCAGAGCACCTTCTTCCACATGTTTGTTGTGTCTCCCAGGTGGCTTGTGGCAAACTTTAAACGAGACTTTTTATGGATATCTTTGAGAAATGGCTTTCTTCTTGCCACTCTTCCATAAAGGCCAGATTTGTGCAGTGTACGACTGATTGTTGTCCTATGGACAGACTCTCCCACCTCAGCTGTAGATCTCTGCAGTTCATCCATAGTGATCATGGGCCTCTTGGCTGCATCTCTGATCAGTTTTCTCCTTGTTTGAGAAGAAAGTTTGGAAGGACGGCCGGGTCTTGGTAGATTTGCAGTGGTCTGATGCTCCTTCCATTTCAATATGATGGCTTGCACAGTGCTCCTTGAGATGTTTAAAGCTTGGGAAATATTTTTGTATCCAAATCCGGCTTTAAACTTCTTCACAACAGTATCTCGGACCTGCCTGGTGTGTTCCTTGGTTTTTATAATGCTCTCTGCACTTTAAACAGAACCCTGAGACTATCACAGAGCAGGTGCATTTATACGGAGACTTGATTACACACAGGTGGATTCTATTTATCATCATCGGTCATTTAGGACAACACTGGATCATTCAGAGATCCTCACTGAACTTCTGGAGTGAGTTTGCTGCACTGAAAGTCAAGGGGCCGAATAATATTGCACGCCCCACTTTTCAGTTTTTTATTTGTTAAAAAAGTTTAAATTATCCAATAAATGTTGTTCCACTTCACGATTGTGTCCCACTTGTTGTTGATTCTTGACAAAAAAATTAAATTTCATATCTTTATGTTTGAAGCCTGAAATGTGGCGAAAGGTTGCAAGATTCAAGGGGGCTGAATACTTTTGCAAGGCACTGTAATAATTCTATTTAAGACTTTTTTTCTCCTGTCGTATGCGCTTTAAATCCCGTTATATTATATTCAACGACTATTATAACTTATCCTGCACTGTAAAGGGAAATGCTCCACAATATACAGTGGGGAGAACAAGTATTTGATACACTGCCAGTGGGTTTTCCCATTGGCAGTGTATGAAATACTTGTTCTCCCCACTGTAATTGTACAACTGTATAGTGACAATAAAGGGCTATTCTATTCTATTTCTATTTTATTCGGACTTTCCTTACGAGTGAGTCGCCGTGCTGAGAGAAAAAGGTGCTGTAGGAAAAAGGGGAGGCGAGGGAGGGAGGATATCATGGCCGCTCAGGTCACCAGCGTCGCCTCTCTCAACACTAGCCCGCTGTTCGAACTCAAAAAACCGGATCGGGACTCGCAAGAGGAGTCGGCGCCGGGAGGAAAGCAGCAGCAGCATTAGCAGTCTAAACTAGGACAGACAATGGCCTTAAACGTGTAATTACTTGGACTATACGGCATGTCGGTTACACTAGTATGCCTATTCTCCGGATTAGTTGTTAGACGGATACTGTAGGCGGGTAAGATTACATGCCGCTTAATATGGACTGCTGTCTCCGTACAACAATAAGATACTAATGAAGTGACTTCATGCCGTCAGATAGATTAGTTGAATCTTTCCTTTATCCCAGACAATGTCTTTTAGGTTGTTTTATTCACCTGAAATGTTTTGGATGCGTAAGTAGTCGGCATCGTCATCAACGGAGGCGGACAATCACGACGTGGCATTCCTGCTCCTCTTTTCCTTTCCACACATTTTTCTTGAACCTTCAAACCACGTCGCAATAATATGCTTCAATTCAGTGCCCAGTTGTGGTCCTCCCATCACGAGTGACGCAGAGATGAGCATGTTTTACAGAGCTCGTCTCCCGCGTTGTCTCCGGTCAGCCAGCTGCGGGGATAGCCCCTGCCAACTCAATGCTGACCGAACATGAATATATAAAAATGCTTAGAGTAAAATTAAACCACGAAAAGTGAAACTGCGTGGTACTCCCAGTCAAGAGGCGCGCGATCAGTTTTTTCCACGACATTTCTCCCTGCCAAAACTGTCGCCACTTCCAGGATCGCCACTGTTATGCACAAGCCCTCCTGGTTGCGGCTTCCAGGAAATACAGTGCCCTCCATAGTTATTGGCACCCCTAAAAAAGATTTATGATTTTTTTTTTTTTAATCAAATAATATGGGACCTTATTGGGAAAAAAAGAGAAAAATCCAACCTTCAATACAAGTGCATTCATTCAGTGGGGAAAAAATCCCACAAAAAGAAAAAAAATATTTGACATCAAATAATGTGTGTCACAATTATTAGCACCCCTGGTGTTAATGCTTTGTACAACCCCCTTTTGCCAACAAAACAAGGTCTGGGGACTCAGATGGCCATGGGAGGAGCTTGATTTTGTGTCTGGTGAACCATTTCTGTGTAGATTTGGCCATATGTTTAGGGTCATTGTCTTGCTGAAAGACCCAGTGACGACCCATCTTCAGCTTTCAGGCAGAGGGCAACAGATTTTGATTTAAAATGTCCTGGTATTTCAAAGCATTCATAATGCCATGCACCCGAACAAGGCTCCCAGGGCCTTTGGAAGCGAAACAGCCCCACAGCATCACTGACCCACCCCCATACTTCACAGTGGGTATGAGGTGCTTTTCAGCATGCGCATCTTTCGTGGCACGCCAGACCGACTTAGAGTGTTTGTTGCCATAAAGCTCAATTTTGGTCTCACACAAAAATACACACGGTCCCAGACTTCAACTGGGACGGTGTGCTTTGGTCAGATGAGATCAGATCAGTTTTTTTTAAATAATTAAACAATTTTATATTATTTTTGGGTAATGAATCAATAAAATCATCTTTCTAAAAATACAATTTAATTAAAATATATAACAAATCTACTCTCGCCCCCAAGGAGACATTTAAACTGTGAGGACTAGCTATAAACGCTCAACTTTCAGTACCATTGATTACAGCAAATTAATTCAATGAGTGCCCTATAATGGGCTAAACATTCCTGCACTTTGTCTACCTAACAGTACCTCTTGACAATAAGATCAACTACACAATTCAACTCCTCTTAGGGAAAAGAGTTTTAGATGGAGATCCAGACAAAAACCTTTTGTCTTCATGTCGTGTTTCACTCAGGTACACCTTGGCACATGTGACAAGCTTTGTTGATTTTACTAGAAGAGTGCACAATACCTAACGCTAACCACATTGTCTTCACTCGCCAACCTCTCTCAAAATAGTCGTGTTCCAGAATATAGTGCACCTACTTTGATTGGCAGTTGCCTAAAAAGATCCCTGCTGACTCTTCATTTTATAGGGTGCGATAGAAGGCCATTTCAAACATTGTGAAGTAGGGCATCATTTTTTTATTTTGTTTGGGGCAGCACAAACACCACTCACTGCTTAGATTTTCTAATAACTATATATAAATAATGTTTCTACAACACATCGCTCGGTCTCCCACTCATTTCTACACTTCCTGCACAGACTCACCTCCCACCAGATTTCACAGTGCAACTTCTCCTTGAGCGAGGCTTTCCATTTGACAGATTTATTCGGGAAAGGATCCCCGTGGAGACAGACTTGCATCTGACAAGATAAAACATCAGCGCGCTTCGGCAGCAAAAAACAACCATTGTTCACGAGAACACAGACAAATGCCCCCATTGCAGCGGTTGCTGGTATTTTTATTTTTTTTTAGCACCGTGTCGGAATTACGTAGCCCGCAGGGGGTTTTAAAATAAAGGAATTAGTTAATTTGTTATATTTGCTGCGAGGTATCATTGGTTTATCATTATTCATCATCGACTCTCTTTCAGATTATTTCTCGGATTAGGTAACTCATGCTTGCTTGGACGGAAAGTCAAAGCTAAGACTAGAATGCAAAACTGCAACAGTTGCAAAATACTACATGACTAGACACAGTGTACCTTTAGATAGTTTTTTCCACAATTTCACAATTTTCAGTCACGGTTGTCAAAAGCATGAGCTGCCAATCCCTCTTCATACATACATCAAAGCCACTTCAGCCATCCAAAGTCAAATAGATAGGATGTTTATCATCATCAATGGCCACAAAAGAGTTTATTATCAAAGGTGCAAAATGTAGGATTGATGGCCAAAAAAGGTACTGCAACTAGATCAGAATACTGACTAGCACAAAATGCCACTCTTTGGTTATTCTGGCTGCCTGCTTCGGGCCATTGTCATGTTGGAAGACCCAGTCGAGACCCATTTTCAATGCTCTAACTAGCCCTGGTCATCCCCTCCCTAATACAGAGCAGTCGTCAGCCCCAAAGCATGATGCTACCTTCCCCATCTTTCCTTGTAGGGATCGTGTTCTTAGGATGGCACTCATCATTAGGATTGGGCATCGATCGATGGGATCCGGGATTAACGCCACGGTTCTCCTGGAACCGTTCAATTTTTTAAATTTCGATTCCACGTTTCGATGCCCTGACCACCTACTGGCAAAAATATCTGCCAAACACCACGAAGAAAAATCCACGTGAAGACTAGCTCCACTAGCTCCAAGTCAAATTAAGTGGCTAATTTAGATTAAGACAAAAACGTGTTTAGTGCTGCAACGATTAATCATTTAACTCGAGTATTTGATTAGAAAAAAATATTCGAATTAAATTTTGCTGCATCGAGTATTCGTTTAATTAAAGTGGCATTCTAATGGTTTGTTTTGAAAGTGTTTGCATTTAGTTTTATTGGGTGGATACACTGCCCTCTAGTATGCCTCATTTCACATGACTGAATCCAGCTGCTCCTTGTTAAGACCAACATTAGCTCAAACAAAAACTTAGCTTATGTTTTTTTTAATGCATTCGTAAAGTAATTTATGGGTATATTTAGCCATTTTTTGTGGGAATATGTGTCTGAACTATTTGTTAAGAACATTGTAAAAAAATAGCGTTTTATAGCGTTTAAGATATCGGCCTTTTGCTATGTAAGTTAGCTATATGTTCTTTTGTTGTACATATATCCTCATTCTTTTGTTTTTTTATACCGTTTGAGGCTCAGCTCAGGTATTTTAATTTTTTATGTTCCTTATCCGATTACTTGATTATTCGAACTAACTAGTTCATCGATTAATCGACTACTAAAATAATCGATAGTTGCAGCCCTAAACGCTTCACATAAATGACAACAAAGTAACAGAATAAACACACCGAAATCATATCAGACCCCATGTTAAAATGTGCAAACTTACAGATTTTGTTTTATCAAGGGTTCCCAACTATGTGTAGTGCAGAAGAGGTGTGTAGCATCTGTACACCTCAAGGATTCTTTTTCAACTAAAGTAATGTTCTTTTTGCCTGCTGCTTCTAGTAAGTCACCACTCTGGGAAGCCTAGCGCACATAGCAAATCCAAAGAAAAACTGTAGAGTCCGGAGTTACTATAGTGACATCTTGTGGACTGATGAACAATATTTCAGTTTAGAAAGAACTCAACTTAAAATGTAGTCAACTTAAGATTAAGGGACAGAACACTCCCCGCCTGCAGCCCTTAACTAAATTGTAAAAATACCACCTAAAACAAACGATGCAATACAATAAATGACTGCAGCATAAGACACTCTGAAACATAGGCCAAAGAATATGTGTAATGTTTTCTCCGCGAGCTTATGAAAAATAAACATCTTTGTGAAAGGGCACTCTTGTGGAAAGAAATGTCATCATATTTAAGTTCAAAGACTGATACTTGTATACAGGTTAAAAATAGCCCTGTGAGAAATTCATAACAAAGTTGATTGATAATTCATATAATATAAAAATAATCGAGAAGTTAAGAAATGAATGTAAACTACGCAATTTTTTTTATCCTGCCTATTAAAAGAGAACCATTTGGAACCGTAATGAAAACCTGTAATCGGAACCAGAACCGTTCAAATTCAAACGATGCCCAACTGTACTCATCATTCTCCTTCGTCCAAGCATTATGAGTTGAATTAAGACCAAAAAGTTCCATTTTGATCTCATATGACCACATGACTCCTCTAGATCAACCAACTGGACATTGGCAAACTTAAAACGGGCCTGGACATATGCTGGCTTAAGCAGAGGAATCTTCCATGCCATGCATGATTTTAAACCATGACGTCTTAGTGTATTACCAAATGTAACCTTGAAAATAGTGGTCCAAGTTCCTTTCACGTCATTGACCAGCTCCTCCTGTGTAGTTCATGGCTGATTCCTCACCATTTTTAGGATCATTGAGACTCTACGAGGTACAGAAGATCTTGCATGGAACCCCAGTCCGGGGGAGATTGAGTCATTTTTAGCTTTTTCCATTTTCTAATAATTGCTCCATCGGTGGATCTTATATCTCCAAGCTGCTTGGCAATTGCCCCGTAAAACTGTCCACCCTTGTAAAGGTCTACTATTATGTCCTTAGTGTCTTTGGACAGCTCTTTGGTCTTGACCATGTTACGAATTTGAGTCTTCCTGATTGTATGGGGAGGACAGGTGCTGACGTATATGCAGCTAACTGCCTCAAACAGGTCAAAAAGTTAGACTCAAAAACTCCACCTCTACTCCGTTTATTCGTTGGACTTTTTAAAAGGCGACTAACAGGTCTTTGAGGCTTAGTTCAACTAGTATGTCGCCATTGTTGGTGACGTCGCAGGGCAGTGACGGCATATGTTTACGCTCCCAGGCTTCTAAAGTATGACTCTAGTCACATAAACTGTAAAGGGAGATGCTCCACAATTTCATTGTACAACTGTATAATGACAATAGAGAGCTATTAGTTTCTGTTCTAAAAATGTCATCTGTTCCACCCTTTCAATTTGAACCAGAGAGGAACATTAATGAGCATGACAGCACTGCCGATATTTTACAAAACGAGCAGCAAAAGCAAAATGAACAGGAGTTGGGTCTAAAACACCTTCTTCAATTTAGCTGTTGACCCAGAGCGGGGTGACAAAGGCAGGACACAAGGAGGCAGGAGTTAGAGAGTAGACTTTTATCAAACTGCAGTTTGGGGAGAGGTCTGAGATCGGGCAACATGACTAAGAGCGTCTCATCAAAGTCTCTCTCAGAGCTCCCCGTGCTGCTGACTTTTATTGAGGGCTTGTTGCTGGGCAGAATATAGTTACAACACTGTTGTCCAACGTGGCAGTTTCGATCGGGCAAGTTCCTTATTCTAGTCATTGATTAAATTAACAGTCACACTCATTGATTAAATTAAACGGCCACACTCTTGAGCAAGCAAGATAACTTTGTTTTGAACACACATTTGCACTCGAAGTAGCTTGGTGGAAAAGTACTGAGACGTTGTGTGATGAATCAACATATGTGTGTGTATCTATTTATCAGCAGAATGTGAGCAATTGCCGGTAATATAAATGTAAGCACATGATTATGGACTAAAACTGTATTCTTCATAATAGCTTGGGAGAGCGCGTATAATAGCGGTGGGAGAGCAAACTTGTATCCCGCAGAGTATAATGGTCATACAATCAAGCATATCTTACAACAGGAAAGACAGGATGAGACGAGGCGACAGGGAGTGGGGGGGGGGGGAATTGTGTTCTGCCAAAATGTGCTACACTGGCGAAATGTGCTACAAGACACCTAAAGTACTACCGTGCGCTTTTAGCTTGTTTTGTTTAGATGCATACAGACTGAACATACTAAAGATGCCTTGAGAAAATACTTAAACATAGTAATATCAAATTAGGATGGTTTAAATATGATACGTAACTAATGTGGTCAACAGATCAACAATCTGCTTTAAAGCTACAATAGGAAAAATCAATGCTTAAAAGTATGAGAGGGAAACACATGCAAAAAGTATTTTGAGGCAATAAAAAGGTAATAAAAGACTCAATAAAAACAATACTTAGAACTCGCCGCTTTTAACCGATGAGCGCATGTTTTGGGCATCTCGCCGCGTACAACAAATTGCAGTAACCGGTTAGTATTCATCGAGGGATAGTGACAATCTACATCATCACCCCGACCGTCCATTACAGGTATAAAAACATGGCGCACTCCGTAGGTCAAAACATGTACTAAGTATTATAGATTTTTAAATCAATGGAAATATTGTATGTGTTTCTAATAACATATTTCAGTAAAAGAGAACTATTGTGGCTTATTAGAGCCTACAAGTCCTTAAAGCAGAAATGTGAAGTAATTTCATAACATGCCAAATAGGGTCAAAATTAAAGTAATTAAACATTGTCCAACAAATAAAGCATGAAAAAATAATTTATATGTTGTATATTTGACAAAATAATCGCGTTTCCGAAGTTCGAGCCTGAAAGGGGACGAACCGGGAAGTGATACGTCACACCGAGAACAGCGATGGCAGCGCTCCATACATACGGCCGCCATACAAAGCCCTACAAACAAGGATTCAAACAGCGATATAAGCGATAGATCGAGCGCAAGGGAGGAGATCCAAGTTTTTGAAGAGTTGGAGGAAGAAGAGGAGGTTGGAATATTATGTATTAGCCAGACGCTAATCAGGATGCAAACAATGTGCCTAGACTACCTGACATGGAATGGAGACAAGACCCATCGAGATTACAAAATTGATAAGATATAGGCTGTTATTATTTTCATGATTTGAAGATGCAGGCATTTGCACATAATTTTCAGGTTTTTTTTCTATCTGATGACATTGTTTAAAAAAATAATAATCAGACTTCATGTTCATTTTGGCAGATCCGGCAGCTCTCGTGCATATAAAATAATAATATAAAAACATTGGGGGGAAAGAAGGAGATGAGTCGTTGATGGCTTTCTCCACTTTACTGTGGCAACAATAAGAAAACAAAATAATAGCGGACTGCCTTCATATTCGACCGCAAAGTTTTGCTTCTCGCTCATCTTCGCCTCGCCTTGTACTACCAGCTACTACTACTTCCAGTCCCAGCGTCTCTTAAACGGATCGTGCATAGTGTCTTGTTATGAGCTTTTTGTTGACAAAGGTATCGAACACACGACGTGCTGACAACTTTGTTTCTTTATTAAAACATGGAGCTAACAGTACGAACACAGCTTGGGGCTCTCGCCAGAAAGTGGCGTCTAATGGCGTGAGGAAATGAGTTTTTTCACACAAGCGAACAGATTACAAAGCACCATTTCAGTGTTGTCCCGGGACTACATTTCCCATGATTCACTGCGTGACTTGAGCCACTTGCTGATTCGCTGCGAGATGGACTCAATGCCAACACGGCAGTTGTCGCCTGTCAGCGGCTCTCGTAAAACACAAACTAGAAGACTATCAAGCGATCACCGTGAAAGAAACACCGAACCGTACAAATGCAATGCAATGCTTGAAGCATGAAGGTGAAAATACACAATACAAATACAAATAAATGTGCACAAACTCACCGGCAGTGTGTGTCTCTTACGGCAACGTGACCGTGAATTACCGCGACGCCGACCCGCTTATCTACAGAGGCAACGCCTGTAGGTATCATCTTTTGTGTCGTTGTAGTGTGTTTCCACTCCCGATTGGACACTTAAATCCATTTGTGTAGTGGTTTGAACGATATGCAAATGCTAGCGAACGCATGCTATAACCGTTTGTGTTATTATTGTATTAGCAGCTAATCATCGCTGATTTACGTTGATGCAAACCTGTTTGTGATTGGGGACGAAATTGATTTGTTTCATTTCTATTTTTAGTTTCACTCTTCAAGTGATGGTTGAATAAAGCCTTGGAAGTGGCTTTGTTGTAATTTTCCTCGTGAAGTGAAGACACACTTCCGAGCGTTTGAACCTACGTGCTGTCATTGTTATGATTACGGCTGCAATGCTCGTGCTAAACCATCGTAACCTTTCATTTTCACCCTCTTTCCTGGTGAAGTGTAGCCAAACTTTGGAGCGAGTGGTTCTTGGCGCCATACTAGTTTGATGCATCTGGACAACAAGACACGTCATGACGCAATATGCATCTTTAGGAATCGTTAAAGGGATCGTTAAGGCTTTTTCACTGTGATGTCGAGGCCTCGAAACACTAGGAACCGGTTCGGAATTGGAATCGGATTTTGATTCCCATCCCTAGTTCTATATAAATGTGGTATCTATGAGAGGCATCAGACACTACCAGCTACCACTGGAGCATAGGCGCTACCTGCTACCACCGTAGCATCATGCGGGCGTAGTTTTTAGCAAGTTTTTAGTAGTTTTTAGGCTGTCCGCTGCAGTCAGGTGTTATTGCTTCTTCCTTTACGCACGCGACTTTAGCGCATTGTCCCGAATTAAAAGTATTCCGGGCTAAACGTAATGCTTAGAGCTGGCAAAATTAAACAATTCCTCAAGGCGAATAAAATTACTCGGATCAGTTTTTAAACTCGAGTTGTTCGAGTATTCGTTTCAGCTCTAAATAGCAGCCAACAAGTATGCACCAAACCTGTCATAAATCATAATGATGGTGTATTTTAGTTGAAACCGGAGCAGCCAATGAGTTAAAATATCAATATCATGATATGTTTATGGAATCTGATTGTTTTGTTTTGCCCCTATGTATAGATTAGCACTTTTCCACATATTCACTATATTGCTAATATCACACTAATTTTTTGAAAGCTACTGTACATCACTGGTGCTCGGTTCACTATTTATATAACAATGGAAAGACTAGCCAGGCAATATAATCATTTTCCTGGTAGCGGACTGTCCATGGGAGCCTATTTCCCTCAGTGGGTATTCTTCTCATTTGTTTCCAGGATTAAATGAAAACACTCTTATTATTCCGAAGGCCGAGCCGGGCCTCTTTAAATGAAAGCTCACCGTCCGCGTAGGACCAATATAATTATGCGGAGTGCACTCGAGCTGCTCTAAGGGTAGCCGGTGACTGTGTTTGGGCGTTCCTGGACTTTGAGGTGATTTATCTTCTTCGGGGATCAATGCGGCCCAACACAGATCTGGCTGGCTGGCATCCTGTATTTCTCCTTTTTGTTCCACAGAAGCGGATAAATCCATGACAGCAAGTGTCTAGACTTATTTGCCCTGATAGGGAATTAGCGTACTTGCGCCACACATTGAGACTAAAATGTCTATATCAGCAAGACGGACACAATTTTGCAACGCTTTAAGAAAAATAGTTATTAAGCAGCACTCTGGAGGCCACTGATGCATTGCTGGGTCTACTGCATTTGTGCACTGTATTATTCTAACTGCCCATAATCCTCCCTTCAGAGTAACACATTACTCCACGGTCTGTTAAACATCGGGCGATAAGGGAAATTTTATCTTGCCTCGACGTGAATAAAGGCAACTGAAGGGAGCTTTTATTTTTGTGGGAGAGGAGTGAAAGTGATTAGCCTCATGTTAGAAATGTTGGAGTTCTTCCCTACACTGAATTTACAAATTACACAATACTTTTGTTATTGAGCATAATTCGCCAATAAATTGCCGGGTGAAGCAACAGACAGCCCCGGACATGGAGATGGGACGGGGCTCCAATTCCCGATCAATTGCGACATAGAGCTTAGCGAGGCCTGTCCCTGGGAGGGACTCAAGGCTGGAAAGCACATTCAAAGTGTTGATTCAGAGTGTTCTCACAGACAGCGCCTGAAGCCTGAAGGTTCTGTGCAGCATTAAATTGTTTTGTCCTGAGCCACCCCAATTAGCAAATTTCTGATGCAGCGTTGCTTTCATCAACAATGACGAAAATGAAAATATTTCGTCGATGAACAAGTTTTTAGGAAGATGACGAGCTAAAAATGTGGCTTGGGGGGCTGGAACATAACGAGACGAATGGCAATTTTCGTCTGACGAGACGACAACGAGACGAAAATGCGACAGTTTCTGTCATATGTTCACAATGAGTGACAATTTTATATTGTACGTGAGTACGTAAGTTTGCATCTTAGCAGTGTTTGGGTCGTGTCACTCATGTGAGAAGTGCTGCGCCTCTCCCTCACTCTCCTCACCGGAGTTTAAGTTGTGTCTTGAGGTAGGCTGCGCTCCATCTTGCTTGTTTGGAAACACAGTAAGATTTGTTTTCTTATCTTGGCAAAAGAGAATATGCAATGCTGCTTTAGCCATTACGTCTGTGCCGAGTGATCATCAGACGCTAAATGTAACTCCTAGCGTTAGCGTAGCATTAGCTTCAGAATGGCGAGAATCCTCATAAAACACTGGCCAGTCTAAAGCTGAGTCACTTGTTTTTTCTGGTCAGCAAGTTGAGAGGAGAGGCAGTTGGCAAAATGGCAATTACCTAATAGCCCACTTCAGTTGTTTTGTTTGGCAAATGAGCAATTATTGGGAAATACTGCTTGAAACTTCTGGGTAGACTAAGAACAGCAAAAAAATCCCAGACTTCCAAGTGTTAAACGATCAGACATTTTTTTTTTTTACATCCAGTTCGTGTCTCCCAGGTGGATTTAATTGAAAATGATGTACTGCTTTTTCTGCTGAGTGTGTACTGCATTATCATCATCAAGTTGGCGTTGTCCTTGTAGACGCTGCCATAAGTGCTCGTCTGTCCATGTTCATTTGAAATTGTTGGAAACCTTTATATATTTTTGGATTTTGAATTTTACAGACAAAAAAATTATGGGTAACTGTCGACTAAAACTAGATGATATTTCATGGACTAAGGGCCCTTTAACGCTAGACCTAGAGGACCAGGGTCGGTAGGAGAGCTACCTCTCAGCAACACTTGCAAATGTGTTGTTGAAAAAGGTCAGTATTCACACTGTGCCAACAAAACTTTCCGAGTAGCATCATGTGGACGAAGGGCCCACTCATTGATTGGACAAATATAAGTGGAAATACCTCCCTCATGGGAGGGGAGGGAGCGTGGAGCTGTAGAATAGCATTATTTTTTACATGTTAAACTGTGTATATACAGTATATATATATATATATTATATATATACACACACACATATTTTAGGGCTGTCAAAATTATCGCGTTAACGGGCGGTAATTAATTTTTTAAATTGATCACGTTAAAATATTTGACGCAATTAACGCA
Organism: Corythoichthys intestinalis; assembly: GCF_030265065.1. Classification (NCBI taxonomy): domain Eukaryota; kingdom Metazoa; phylum Chordata; class Actinopteri; order Syngnathiformes; family Syngnathidae; genus Corythoichthys; species Corythoichthys intestinalis. The sequence goes on from NC_080411.1 coordinate 36,182,066, forward strand.
CAAATGCCCCGCTCAAACAGATTAAAATGACAGCACAGTGAAAGGTGTACTTGTTGTGTTGAGTTTTGCCGCCCTCTGCTGGCGCTTGGGTGCAACTGATTTTATAGGCTTCAGCACCCATGAGCATTTTGTAAGTAATTATTGACATCAACAATGGCGGGCTACTAGTTTGTTTTTTTTTTGATTGAAAATTTAACAAATTTTATTAAAATGAAAACATGAAGAGGGGTTTTAATATATAATTTATATAACTTGTACTAACGTTTATCTTTTCATAACTACAAGTCTTTCTATCCATGGATCGCTTTAACAGAATGTTAATAATGGTAATGTCATCTTGTTGATTTATTGTTATAATAAACAAATACAATACTCCAAGACGCCACCACGCTGCCGACTCCAGGATAAGGCCCCATCCAGCCCCAAATCCTCACACTCCAAGACGCCACCGACTCCAGGATAAGGCCCCATCCAGCACCAAATCCTCACACTCCAAGACGCCACCACTCCGCCGACTCAGTCAGGCTAAGGCCTCATCAAGGCCTAAATCCCCACAGTCCCGGAAGCCACCCCGCCGACGACTTAGTTTGGATGGAATAATGAGTCAACCTGATTGGGACTCCATGGATCTAGATAGCAAGGTTAACCAGTCTCTTGATCTCCTCAAGTTCATGTCTTCGCTTCCACCCTGTACCTGTCACACCCGACAGGTGCCAGGGGAAGATGGCAACAAACCAACCAGCCTCCCCTGGAATTCTCTCGGGGCAAAGCCAAAGCACTACAACTCTGGAACTACACGGTATTATCCTTCTATGGAGGAAGCCATGTTTGCGACACCAATATGATGTGCACCGGGTCCAGGCTGTGACAACATTACAAAGACTGTTCTGTCCCAGCAAAAGCCGGGGCCTTATGGAGTACAGTCTGTATGCTCAACAATCCCAGTGGTGATAAACAACAAAAAAAGGGCTAGACTGGTGAGAAATAAAAAACATTCAATCAACTCTGCCAACCTGTTAAGCATAGAATGTCATTCCCAAAACTCACCAGTGAATCCAGTCTGGCATCTCCAATTGGCTCTGCTAAATATTAGATCTTTAGCTGGCAAATCTTTCTTAATTAATGATTTTATCAACAAACATAACCTTGACATGTTGCTCCTAACAGAAACTTGGTTAGATCAAGATAAGAGTTCGACAGTTCTGATTGAGGCAACCCCCACAAACTTCAATTTCTTTAGTGCCCCAAGAACCCATAAGAAAGGAGGTGGGGTTGCCAGTCTGATCAGGGACAGTTTTCAATGTACGAATATTTCACGTGGTCAGTTTGATTCCTTTGAGTATATTGTCATTCAGCTAAAAAGCCCTTGCAGAGCTGCCTTGGTAACAATTTACAGACCACCGAAGTATAACACAATGTTTTTTGATGAGTTTACCAAAATACTATCTTCCGTCTGCATGGACTTTGATTGTGTTGTTTTAGTGGGTGACTTTAACATTCATGTTGATAATCCTGAAGAAGGATGTGCTAGAGAGTTTTTAAATATTTTGGATACATTTGGTTTATCTCAGCATGTCACAGTTCCAACACATAACAGAGGGCACACACTGGACTTAATAATATCCAAAGGTCTTAACATCTCTTAGGTCACGGTGAATGATGTTGCTCTGTCTGATCACTACTGCATTATGTTTAAAATGACCACCCCTGTCCATCCTCTGAAAAGGGAAACAGAGGTTATTAGGAAGCGTTACATAAGTGATAACACATGTGCGTTATTCACACAGGCCTATGCCTCATCATTAACCCCTACAATAGCTCCAGTGGAAGAACTTGTAAATAGTTTCAGTTCCAGTGTGATGACTGTAATGGACACTATTGCCCCGATTAAGACAAAAACTTTGTCAAGAAAGAAGAGGTCACCCTGGAGAAATGCCATACTGGCTATAAAACAAAAGCAAGTTTGTAGACGAGCAGAACGCAGATGGCGAAAAAACAAACTCCTAGTTTTTTATGATATCTACAAAGAGAGTCTTCGCAAATACAACCAGGAATTGAAAAATGCTAGACAATCATATTTTTCAGAGATCATTAGTAGAAACACCAACAATACTCGCATACTATTTTCTATTGTTGACAAACTGACAAACCCACAAGCATCAATACCTCAGGAATTGGCATCTGAGGTGTCCTGAAATAATTTCGCAGCATTCTTTACACACAAAGTACTAAAGATTAGACAGACTGTGTGCAACTCCGGATTAACAAATGTTACACTAAACGCCTCCCAAAATGTCCCCCACGTCAATCTTAGACAGTTTAGCCTCTTGGACTATGCCACTTTAACAGAAATTGTGTCGAAATTAAAGCCCACAACATGCTGCCTTGACATCCTTCCTTCAAACTTTTTCAAAACTGTTTTTCATTGCATAGCCCCAGACATACTTCAGATTATAAATACTTCCCTCCAAACAGGAGAGTTTCCTCAGACTTTAAAAACTGCAGTAATAAAACCTCTCCTAAAAAACCTAATCTGGATGCCTCAATCATTAGTAATTACAGGCCAATATCAAATCTGACATTCCTGGGGAAAATTATCGAAAGGGCTGTGTTTGAACAGATCCAGACTTTTATGATGCAAAACAATCTTTTTAACTCATTTCAGTCTGGATTTCGGCCACAACACAGCACCGAGACCGTGCTTATCAAAGTCCTAAATGATATTCGTCGGAATACAGATGCAGGCAAATCATCTGTTCTGCTACTATTGGATCTCAGCGCCGCATTTGACACGGTTGATCACAACATACTACTCAGCAGATTGGAACAGTGGGTAGGGCTTACTGACACTATTCTTCAGTGGTTCACATCCTATTTACATGATAGGGATTTCTTTGTGTCAATTGGAAACTATCAGTCAGAACGAACCAAATTCACGTGTGGAGTCCCTCAAGGGTCAATTCTTGGACCACTCTTATTTAACATCTATATGCTTCCGTTAGCTCAGATAATGGAACAGTATGACATCTCCTATCACGCCTATGCAGATGACACACAACTGTACATTTCTGTGTCCCCACATGATTATAGTCCCTTAGTCTCCCTGAGTAAATGCATTCATCAAATCAATGAATGGATGTGCCAGAATTTTCTCCAGTTAAATGTGGAGAAGACAGAGGTGATCATTTTTGGCCCAAAAAAGGAAAGGTCAAAGATAAGCAGCCAACTTAGCACAATGTCACTTACAGCTACAAATCAAGTCAGAAACCTTGGCGTAATTATTGACTCAGACCTAAAATTTGACTGCCATCTAAAGTCCGTCACTAAATCCGCTTATTACCACCTAAAAAATATAACCAGAATTAAGGGGCTTCTGACTCAACAAGACATGGAAAAACTTATGCATGCATTCATTTTCAGCAGATTGGACTACTGCAACGGTATATTTACAGGTCTTGATAAAAAATCAGTCAGGAAGCTGCAGCTAGTACAGAATGCTGCAGCCAGAGTCCTCACAAATACAAGGAAGCTGGACCACATTACACCGGTTTTGAAATCGCTACACTGGCTTCCAGTGAGTCAAAGGATAGACTATAAAATACTACTGCTCTCTACAAAACACTTAATGGCCTTGGACCAAAATACATGCTTGACTTGTTAGATTCCTATGAGACATCTAGACCCCTAAGGTCGTCTGGAACGGGTCTTCTGCATGTTCCATGAAAAAGAACCAAGCAGGGTGAGGCAGCATTTAGTTATTATGCTCCTCACCTCTGGAACAAGTTACCCGAACGTCTGAAGTATGCTCAAACTGTTAGCTCCTTTAAATCAGGGCTAAAAACACTTTTGTTTAGCACTGCATATCCATAACTGTCTATATATTTCAATCTACCTGCCTTCTATTCCTCTTGTGCTTATCTCCATTGCTGATTTCAATGATTATTAGTAGTAGTAGTTTTTGCTTTATTTTTATTTTTGTTTTATTTTTATTTATTTATTTTTATTCTGTGATTAAATGCGATCTTTTGTCTTGGTTTTTACGTTGTGTTGATTTAAATCTGATTTTTATGGTCTTCATGTGATGTAAAGCACTTTGAATTGCCTTGTCTTGAATTGTGCTATATAAATAAATTTGCCCTGCCTTGCCTTGCCTTATGTACCGCATGTTGAATGTATATATCCATCTTGTGTCTTATCTTTCCATTCCAACAATAATTTACAGAACAATATGGCATATTTTATAGATGTTTTGAATTGCGATTAATTGCGATTAGTTACGCTTAATTAATTTTTAAGCTGTAATTAACTCGATTAAAAATTTTAATTGTTCGACACCCCTAATTATATATATACACACACATATATATATATATATATATATATATATATATATACATATATATATATATATTTTTTTTTATTAGTCTTTTATTTTTGCAATGATAATGTAATAGTGCATCTGTGTGTTTTTTTGTCAACTGACTGTTTTGTGAAACAGAATTTGGTATGCACGTAATTTCGGGGGGGGGGGGGGGGGGATAATGTAGCATAGTAAGTCGCAGCTCAGCCAGCGGCGGGGTCAGTCCTTCCCCACTCAATGCCGAGTGAACTGGAGTATATAAAAAATGCATGGGGAAAAATAAACCACAAAATTGGCACAGCATGGTACTCCAAGTCACATAGGCTGATCTCTATCACTTTTGTGACTTTTTGGACTCAAATTGTCGCCGCTTCCAGGAGAGCGAGACACACGACATGGCCGCCCCGAGAGGGTCCGCCTGTTTCAGCAAGTCACTCTCACACGGTACATTCAGCAACAGCATGGAAAACAAAATCACCACAATAGAACCAATCCTGTGTATCCAATGCAACTGCTTAGCAAAGCACAACACTTGGCCATGGCTAGTCGTCTGACATCTTGCCATTGTTGATTTTGAATCCATCTGCGCTATACTTCTGCTTCCAAGGATGCCCTGCGTGTACTGTCACAGCCTAGAGCATCACAGCTCCACGCTGTGACGCTGCACATAAAGTAGCAAAAGCGCACCTGGTCCGGTTGGATTCACAAGCGAAGCAGGGTGCACTTAAAGCGGACTGAGACTTTTGACGATTTTTGAGTTCAGTTGGTAGGGAATGAGAGATCGGATGCACGTTTACATTTTCAAAACAAAGCGGACTATCTGAGAAAAAGAACTCTGGTCCGTTTAAAACAGACCAAACAATAGTTTGAAAGCGCCCTAAAACTTGACGAAGATGAACGCATAAAATATGACTAAGACGAATTAGTATTTTCTTCCAAAAGACCAAGACGAAAACAAAAATTAAAAGGGCTGCCAAAAACAACACTGCTCTGGATTTTTAATACATAAAATCCATTTTGCACCTCAGCTTCATTCCATATATGATTAAGTGTTTGCGCCTGGTAAAGTAATCACAACGAGGAAGGGGAGGAGCCAAAGGTTCTTTAGTTGTGGCGGGAAAGGCAAACGTCAAGGCCACAACACCCCATGCATATACTTACACCCACACACACCCCCAAAGCACCACACACACACCTATTGTCCCGGCGTTTCCGCAGCTGCAGATTGAGGCCTGACCATCCACAGGAAGGTAAACAAGCTCTTATCAGTACCCTGCAGGGGCATGCACTGTCCCTTGGCCTCTCACCCCTCTGCTTGCTACACACAACCATGCAAGCTTCCTGAGCATCTCGCTTCCTCAAGCACCTGAAATGCTATCCATTAAAAGCAACACGCCCGCACACACACCCCCACAAGATGGTGATTAGTGGTGTCAAAGTTTTGACAGCTTAAAAAGGCGAGCCAAACGGACGCTCTGGCCAAGCCGCGCTTGGAAAGGAAGCCAGGACGTAATCGCCGAGCCTGGAGACAGCCTGTCTTCACACTAGCTCTGTTTACACCTCGGGGAGCCATTCGTCCGTCGCCTCATCGTTGTCGGAAGCCGGCGCAACAGCAAGTGCGGCGGCAGCGTATGGAAGGTCTATGGCTCGCTTCCTCTGTGCTCGCTTTATGCCCGTAATGAGACGTTCCATATCGACGCAGGCACGTTTGCTTCTATGCTAGGTTTTGTCATGTCATAAACAAACATATCACGTTTATGTACACTCAGCCAGTCTGCTGTTTACCACGTTTCTGCAAATAAAGGACGGGGGTATTAATTTACTCCAGAAAGAGAAGGAATATATTTGCATTTGTAATACCAAACAGTTTCGTGATGTTTTTGTCAAGTGAAAATTCAATTTAAAGGGATGGTCTATTAATACTGATGCCAATATCACTATCACTATTCATAAAAAATGTCTGAATCGATCCCGTATCACCAGTCAGACATACAGTTTACAGGTAAAAGGCATATCAGCTATATGTGTGTGTAAATACTAAACCTCATCGGGTGCCATTGACAGCGATCCATTTAAAGATGCAACAATTATTCGATTAATAAATTAGTTGCCACCAAATTTGATAATCGATTTACGCTGGCAGCTATGAGCAGTCCTGTTTGGATCCTTGTTTGTGTGTATTGTGAGGCTGTGCGTTCGCCCCAGTGATTAGAGCAAGAAAGAGAGAGTTTGCTGCTGCTGCTTTTAGGTTGCTGAATCAATAATATTACAAAGTGTCAAGAGTTAGATTGTCTGTTGTGTTGTTAGATCCAGTGTGCGTCCCTCAGAGGTGAGTAAATGAAGCCATTTGTATTTTTTGTATTCTTTGCTGAAGAGACGTTACTAAGCAGGTTAGCAATCATGCTAATCAGTGTATTAAGTGTCCGTTTGTATTGTGTTTTGGTGAAGCATATTAGCACTTGAGTTATTGATAGAAAGTAAATTCTTCTCGTTTCTTTTTAAAAAGAAACCACACACATAAACCCATTCATATAACAGCTTAGTCTCCTTTCAACACAAACTGTAAATTGTCATACAAGAGAGTGTGCTTTGAAATTGGATTTGGATTTTGTTTATGAACAGCCATTTGATGAAGAAAACGTATTCATGACAGTCTGCCTCCTCATTCGATTTTGTTGTTGTGGTTGTTTTAAAGAAAATAAATGAGTCACTGACACAATTTATGTCAGTGCTTTGCCCACAAGATAAAAAATGTCAACCCGCAGCATTTTTTTAAATGAACAGTTTTGTCTTATTTGTGTACTGAGAAATTATTTTTATGTTTTATACTTAGATCCTTTATTAAAAACTTTAGCAAGTTTTACGCACTTAAAACAGTACAGTTGTAGACTACAGTTAAGTCTGTAGCAAAATATTTTTTAAGGAAATAGTCATCCATTTTGTCTTCATTGTCACTTACAACATGCCTTAAACAACTAAGTTAAATTGTGAAGGTAAGTGAAAACAGTGACAATCATCCAATTACCGTATTTTTCGGACTATAAGTCGCACCGGAGTATATGTCGCATTTTTCGGGGAAATTTACTTGATAAAATCCATACATTGGAACAGATATGTCATCTTGAAAGGCAATTTAAAATAAAAATACAATAGAGAACAACATGCTGAATAAGTGTATACGCTACGGCTCGGTCCTGACTATACAGCGAGCTAAACTCCCAAATGACGATGCTGGACATACATATAACTTGCTGACTTTATTTTGGCCGTCGTTATGACACCATCATTTAAAGAGTGAAACCCGAAATAAAAATAATTCAAATGAATTTCGTCCTCGATACCAAACAGGTTTGCATCATCAGATAAATGATAATTAGCTGCTATTACTAGCCTGGTGCTCCAGACTCACCGCTGTTCCAGCTATTGAGTCTGGCCACCATTAAGCGGATAAAATTTCCAGGGCGGAGCAAGCCACAGCAAACAGACAGCGGAGTGGACCAATCAGCGACGGGCGGGACGGGGGCCTTGCGCGCGGAAGTAAACATACGAGGAGAGCGGAGTTTATTCAAAATGGCTAGCGCGAGACAGACTTGTCAATGACTCGTGTCCATGTGTTTTTGGTCATTTAAAACTGATTTTAACGTGGATTGGAACATATTCTCAGCTCTCCTGTTCGCCATCTGTGTTGTTGTGGAGTCGACTTCCGACGCGGAAGAGTGACATTGCTCGTTAAGAACACGTCACGCAAATAAACAAATCTGATTTGTCGATTGATTTTGTACTGGCTCGAGAGGCCGTTAATGGGCTGGGTCCCAGACTATACTCTCAGTGTTTGGAAAAACACAGGGAGAACAGTCTGGCCGTGCCAGGCAATGCTATTACAGCAATGACACAAACGGTTAGCATGCGTTCGCGAGCATTAGCACATCATTCAAACACCCACACAACTGGCTCTGGCCTCTGTAGAGATATTTTACAAGCATAAACAATGAACGTAGATTCGCAACCGTGTTTTTCTCCCTCTCTCTCGCACACTCGCTCAGGCGCTGCGTAGCTGTCTGTCTTCTTCTGGCGTGTGAGCGCTCTTCTTCACATAAACAAGTGCGAGTGCACCCCCACTTGGGCATGAAAGTGCCACAAACTAAAAGTATGCATTTCAATATAAAAAAGTCAATGATAAAATTGAACACACGTTGCCAAAGGCAGAACACAAACGTTGCCATAGCTATTAAGAGTTATTCAGATAAATATTGCATAAAGAACATGCTAACAAGTTTACCAAACCATCAGTGTCACTCCAAAACACCAAAATAACATGTGAAATGATATAATAATGCGTTAATAATTTCACACATAAGTCGCTCCTGAGTATAAGTCGCACCCCCAGCCAAACTATGAAAAAACTGCGATTTATAGTCCGAAAAATACGGTAAACGTTTCATCATAATACTGATCGATTATAAAAAATAATCGTTAGCTGCCGCCGTAGATCCATTTTGAACAGCAAGCAATTGAATTTCGCAAGTTCCGTCAATCGCTCCACATAAAAAGTGTGTTTTCCTTTTCCTAGATGATGTGTTCGAAACGCCCCCAACCAATGGGTTCTTCCATCTCGCAACGAATTAGATGTTCATGTTGTGCATGTGCTTTGCATTTGACTTGAAAATGTGCTAATTTTGTTAACTCTTATGAGCCAAAATTGTGAAATGTCTGGTCTTTCTAGTAACATTTTTATCACGTAATTTTTCTGCAGCACCAAATTTACAGATTACCTAGTGCTGTGCAGATAAAAATGAACAGCTCGATACTTCATGCACCAGTGTCAGTTTATTTATTTTATTTGTTTCAACATTATTTTTCACCTGTTGGAAATTGGAATTTCCAAACTACAAGACGCTAGTTTTTCCCCACCCTCTGAATTAAACAACCATACGGCCAATTTAAGGATTTTTTCTTACAGCCTAACGAGCTTCATCCAGCCTTGCCGCAGGGCGCAAATGTTTCATTCATCCCTTTTGTGTTGAGCCGCTGCATCCATTTTGGAAAGCCCTGCCTCTGCATGGCCTTAAGAGCATGTTGGTATTCTTCTTTTTCATAATTATTGACTTCATTTTTAACACCAAACGTATCGAGGACAAAGCTCCATTTTTGGAGGGATGCTAGTAAAATGAAAAACAGTATTTTAAAAGACATGGAAAAACGTTTCAACGTCAACCTTTAGAAAATGTGGAGTAAATAGGATTCTTAGTTTACAATCGATCCTAATTGGAATTGCTAGTCGTCGATCCCTAACCTATACTGACATAGTAGCAATGTCATCATCGGAGTCAATAGTGAAAAACACTTCTTTGACAAATACAGTATATAAATACTAAAAACAAACAATCCAATTAAAAGAACTGAGTGGTAACTGAATACTCTTAATCCGCTGTGAGAACAAAACGTCTATCGATTGGGCTGGAAGCCTCTGGGTACCCCATAATATGATACAATTTGAGATACAAGGCTCACAATAACGATTACCCCATAATATGGCGATATAACAGTTATCGATACATGGTTCAGGAAATAATTCTACAATATTTTACTATACGATTAATGAACAGAATAACAAGCTGTTTTCATGAATTGAGTTGAGTTTATCTAGACCCCTGCGGTCCATAGGACGAACTACGCAAATGCTAGGGGTGTTGAAGCGTCCAAAAGGGTGTCAAGAAAAAATTTTTCAAATAATATTTGATGATAGCAGTATTAAAAAAAAGTAAACAAGACAATAAAACAAAAGAACAACAATACATATAGTGATAAGTCTTTGAATAATAATGAAATATTTTTTCTAATGCGCCTTCTGCCTGTTTCACTGTTCCCTGTGATGCGGTAATTTCACCACAGTCTCTAATCTCACACACCTACCCACTCCTACCCCCCCAGACCAGAGAGCTACCTGAAGGTGTTATTTTTATACAATCCTCTGCAATGGCGTACCGCATGCATGCTATTCTTAGACCGTGACGTCGCATCGTAAAGCGGAAGTAAAGCCGAAGTGGGACATTATAGACCCGCCCTCGCATAGAAACAACGTAATTTGTGCCACTTTTCTCTGGTAATCTTTCAAAAACGAACATGCCGATCACGCATTGCTTTTTTGGAACTTGTAGAAACGACTCTAGACATTACGACACTTGAAGGATGTTTTCTTCATACGTTTTCCGGAAACCAAAAAAAAAAAAAAATGTGAAGACCGAATCAACTTGCGAGTAGGCTGCTAAAGTTAGGCACTATTATGGTTATGTCATGTTGGTTTCACAAACAACAGCTATTTGACTAATATAATACAATGTAACATCCCACTTTCTTCTCTTTGTAGATGCTCTTCTGAAGTATTTTCCTTCCACCTCTGTACATCCCGGGCCATCGTTTACAGCCACCTTATCCACATCAGCACCAAGTGCAAGCCTGCCAAGTAAAGTACCTTCCCACACACAAACTGCCAGGGGGGAGAGAAACAAAGAAGGGGGGGGGCAAATATGTTGCCTAGGGCAGGGGTCCCCAACCGCCGGGCCGCGGACCGGTTTGGTATCTGGCCACAAACGAAATAATAATTTATTAACGACTGCATAATGGGCAAATTAACTTTGGCCTGTGCCCCTTAACACACCAATATCCCTGTCTACTCTAGATATAATACTACAGGATGGAATGTTGTCATAGAAATCCATTGATTGTACTGCTAGCAGTAGATCTTGTTTTGTATATCTATGTGCGCTTGTCCTCGATAATAATGTCTGACGTAGGGCGGGCGCATCACAATTGTTCCCGGAAATAATTAGCCCCCACACTAGAATGACTGAAAAACAGACATCTTTGGACAGGTTTTTTACAGGGAAAAGGGCACCTGACGAGCCAGAAGATGAGCCTACAACCTCGCAGAAAACAAAATCTATGCTACTTCCCAATCACTAAACCCATGATCTGGGAAGGAGTGGATTCGTGACCCGTTTGTGAATAAACCGAGTGATTAGAGCATGTCTGCGCAACAGGAGAATCAATTTGTGGAGATCGCAAATGACGGCGACCTTAAACGTACATTTGAGACAACAACTCTACCAAGGTTCTGGATTAAAGTCATTCCGGAATATCCTGACATCGCGAGGAGAGCATTGAAAACCGTGCTACAATTTCCAACATCGTATCTTTGTGAAGCCGGCTTCTCTCACTCTCCTATCACACTATGATGGGACCATCTTGTCTCAACAAAACAAGCTCAGGCCCCCCACTGATTCAGCGGGTGAGTTTTTTTTTCCCTGCACTTAACACAACAGGGCTAAAAAAAATTTAGTTTATATTTGCTGTATTTTTCCGCTATACATTGCCGGAGTTCTGACAAATTTTCCATGCGCATAACGTTGAAAATGGTCGCGAATGCAGTAATTCCAAAGTAAACACTACAAACTTTCTTTAAAGAAAGGAATATTGACTTACGTTTGCCAGGTTAGCTGCACACAACAACTGCACGCAGCTCTCTCACTTAACGACTTCGCCGCGTCGTTAAGCATAAATTTGCGCCATTTTCGTGTTGCACATCTATGTTTATGATGTAAATAGTTTTTTAGCACCGTTGGATAACATTGAGAGTCCAACTGAATATAAAAGGGCTTTTTCACCGCCACACAAGCTTTGGGAGCAAAATTTTATAAGGGTGCAAAATTTGACAGAACACCGGTCCGTGAAAAAAAAAATCCCAAATAATACCGGTTCGAGGTGCAAAAAAGTTTGTGGACCCCTGGCCTAGGGTACCAAATTGGTCAGGAAAGGCCCTGAGTTTATCACGACTAGACATCCAATCCATTTGAACAACTTCAAACGGACTGGACATGTATGGCATCAATGGCAACAAATGAGTCTCATTTTGGGCATTTATGGGTCACTTCCTGTGGATTTTGGGGCATTTATGGGTCACTTCCTTGTTTATTTTTGGGTTACAGAACAAGAAGTGGCCCGTGAATCTATGAATAGGCAGTGACTTAAACTCAAATGGAATTTGCAGTGTGGCAAATAAGTATTTAGTCAACCACCTGTAATTGTCAACATGGGTAAACCTCAACCATGAGAGACGGGGGGGGACAGAAAATCACATTATTTGATTTTTAAAGAATTTATTTCCAAATTAGAGTGGAAAATAAGTATTTGGTCACCTACAAACAAGCAAGATTTCTGGCTGTCAAAGAGGTCTAACTTCTTTCAACAAGGTCTAACAAGGTCGAACTAGGCTCCACTCGTTACCTGTATGAATGGAACCTGTTTTAACTAATTATCGGTATAAAAGACACCTGTACACAACCTCAGTCAGTCACACTCCAAACTCACTATGGCCAAGACCAAAGAGCTGTCGAAGGACACCAGAGACAAAATTGTAGACCTGCACCAGGCTGAGAAGACTGAATCTGCAATAGGTAAAACGCTTGGTGTAAAGAAATCAACTGAGGGGGAAATGATTAGAAAATGGAAGACATAAAAGATCACTGATAATCTCCCTCGATCTGGGGCTCCATGCAAGATCTCACCCCGTGGCGTCAAAATAATAACAAGAACGGTGAGCAAAAATCCCAGAACTACACAGGGGGACCTAGTGAATGACCTACAGAGAGCTGGGACCACAGTGATAAAGGCTACTATCAGTAACACAATGCGCCGCGAGGGACTCAAATCCTGCACTGCCAGAAGTGTCCCCCTGCTGAAGAAAGTACACATCCAGGCCAGTCTGCGGTTCGCTAGAGAGCATTTGGATGATCCAGAAGAGGACTGGTAGAATGTGTTATGGTCACTTTTGGTAGAAACACAGGTTCTCGTGTTTGGAGGAGAAAAATACTGAATTGCATCCGAAGAACACCATACCCACTGTGAAGCATGGGGGTGGAAACATCAAGCTTTGGGGCTGTTTTTCTGCAAAGGGACCAGGACGACTGATCTGTGTAAAGGAAAGAATGAATGGGGCCATGTATCGAGAGATTTTAAGTGAAAATCACCTTCCATCAGCAAGGGCATTGAAGATGAGACGTGGCTGGGTCTTTCAGCATGACATTGATCCCAAACACACAGCCATGGCAACAAAGGAGTGGCTTCGTAAGAAGCATTTCAAGGTCCTGGAGTGGCCTAGCCTGTCTCCAGATCTCAACCCCATCGAAAATCTGCGGAGGGAGTTGAAAGTCCGTGTTGCCCATTGACAGCTCCAAAACATCACTGTTCTATTGGAGATCTGCATGGAGGAATGGGCCAAAACACCAGAAACAGTGTGTGAAAACCTTGTGAAGAGTTACAGAAAACATTTGGCCTCCGTTATTGCCTACAAAGGGTACATAACAAAGTATTGAGATGAACTTTTGGTATTGACCAAATACTTATTTTCCACCATGATTTGCAAATAAATTCTTTAAAAATCAAGCATTGTGATTTTCTGTTTTTTTTCCCACATTCTGTCTCTCATGGTTGAAGTTTACCCATGTTGACAATTACAGGCCTCTCTAATATTTTCAAGTGGGAGAACTTGCACAAATAGTGGTTGACTAAATACTTATTTGCCCCACTGTACCTGTAAATGCCCTAAAATGATCATAAAGTGACCTTTAAATACCCACAAAACCCTAAAGACTGGCTGCCAATGGTCTGGTTTTGACTGAAAGAACGTTCATTCACCACTCCTAGTCTAAATGGATTGGGCGTCTAGCGTCATCAACAGCAATTGAGTTAACAGAGACACTACTCTAGTTGAATATTTTGGTAGCAACTTGTTGGTTCTTTATTTTATCTTATTTTTATTTTTTTTTAAATGGTGACACCTTTTTAAAACGACAGATCAATTCTTGGCAGGAGCATATCTATAACCTTTTGGGATCCAAAGTATCACGATATATCACCATTTCTATATTTTGTCACAATCCTAATATTGATTATGTCAACGAAAGAATGTTTGTCAAGGGTATACTGTATATTCAAGGCTATGCATGACTCTCTCTCTCGTACGACAAAAGATAGATTGTATAACATAATCAGTCATCTGTGTTTAAGATGAACACACAGACTAAATTAAAAGTTCCATTGCAATTAAGGGCAACTGAAAGCAGAGACAGCGACTGTTTCCAATTGCTGGAGATTAATGTAGCTCTGTAACCACCTATGCATCATCCGTAAGCAGCAAATATTATCTTGTCGTTTTGGCATTTTTGACTGATTCTTTCCAGCGAATATGGATGGCTCCCAAATTTGAAAGCAAGAGCACAACGAATGCCGTGATGTTTGAATAAAGATGCAAGCCAAGTGGAAACAACAAGGGGAAATGCACAGCGCTTACGAGACAAGCGAGGTTATCACTCTCAGATAGCTCGTTTAATACTCCCGCAAAACATTATGAGCTAATTAAAATGTTGCCGCAGTTAGGAGTTTGACTTCCAGTGATGAGGAAAAGTTGGAAATGTTAACGACGTCAAGGTTTCGGAATCAGCAGATTCCTAAACGGGTTTGTGAGGCAGCTATTAACTACACCGCTAACTCAAAGGCTACAAAGGTTTTAGTCAGTATCCAAGCAAAGTTTCAGGGGTCAAAAGGGCAAAGTTGAGGTTCAGATTACCGTTATTAGTAGTAATACACGAGTTGCTAGCATCTTGCAGAAGAGCTCGGCAATTCTTTTATGAGGGTTTAAAGGTTTGAATAGGACGTGTTTTGGGAGACTAAAACGTAACGAGCCTAATGCCAGTTTTGTCTGATGAGACAAGGACGACAGGAAAATGCGCTATAGTTTCTGTCACATGTTCACAATTTGTGGTATTTTATGCGTAGTTAGCCTGCATCTTAGCAGTGTATGGTTGTGTCACTCATGTGACGTGCTAGTGAGTGATTCTACCATCGAGCAGACAATGATACTAAACAGCCTTGTTATATCAAACTGACCTGGTGGCAACAGATATCCTGTATAACATGATGGGATTCTTGGGAAACTGTAAAAAAAAATGATGTTATCATATATAAAGTTATTAATTTCCAGTGTCACATTAAAATTGGAACTCAAATGGAACCACGGACAGAAAAACTTGTAGTTCTTAAAAGATAAATGTTTGTATGTGTTATAATAATTTGATATTCATTCCCTTCTTAATGTTTTCGTTTTTGTAAAATCTGAAAAATTAGTTTAACTATTAGGTCGTGAAGGAGATAGTACCTTTCCTCGTAGGCAACGTCTAACTGCATTATTCTAAAACACTTAATATAATCAATCAGGGAATAGTATCGTTTCTTGTATTTACTGTTTGACTGTTTATTACTGTTTATATTAATCCAATACACCCAATATAAAATAAACTATGGTATAAGTGCTATTTAAGGAAAACAAGCAGAACATAGGGCATAAAGATACATGACGCCTTCTTATGTCGGAAACCCAACGTGTGCGTCATGCAACTGACTGTGCAAGATTGACGCTGACAAGCCCACGTCTGCACCACCAACTCTTGCAATCCGTTCTCCTGGACAGTCCAGAACAAATGGCAGGACGCTCTGTCCCAACACAAGGAACACCAGCGAACACCTGATAACCAACTGATAACACAACTGACAAGACTCCAAGAGCCCCTTTGACGCCGAGGTGGCAAAATCTACATCCCTCGTTGCCCTGACAACAGTAACTCCCGTATCCTCCTGTCCAATCCACAAACAGACAATAATCCTAAACACACCCTTCTTCCTGTCCACAGCCCGCCACGCGAGAGCCTTCAAAAGAGTGAATATTTAACTTATCGTGGTCATTTTTCTCGGGAACCTTTTTGGTGACCTTGCCTCCCCGCTTGAGTCTGTTTCGCCTTGCTGTTTGATCGTTGTCGACTTGAATAAATTGTTAACTTGTTTTCGGTGAGCCTTCTTTAAACCTTTCAAAATTGAATCAGTACAAAGGGTTAAGACTAAGGTGAACACGCAGAGTTTGGCCTTTTGGCTGGGATGTCAGGGTCCCACCAGCCCGGGTCATTGGAGCTGCGCCAGCGCGGGTCCGGCGGGATTGTTGTTGATGACGCAATGCACTCTGGGCAGTGACGTCACTGTGCTGCGCTGCCATACTTCCACAGTGTCACTCGTGAGCTACATACTGTAATTATTTCATCGGTTCTGCCCTTCCAATTTGAACCCGAGCGGAAAAGTGATGAGCAGGACAGTGCTGTCAATATTTCACAAAACGAGCAGCTAAACCAATTAATGAAGGTCTTCAGCGGGATTCGATCCTGCGTTTCCAGTGAAACAGACGATCGCATAGACCACAGGACTTTCGCTTGACATTAGAGTCATGATTTTCCTTATAAAGTAATCCAACCCACATACGTTGCCTACCTGTGCGGTAAAACCTGAAAGGGAAATGTGACATATTTATGTCACACTGCTGTTGCCATAGTGTGCACTTCCTGTGGGTGTGGTATTACAGTATAAAAAGGAACCTCTGTTATGTCTCTGTGACATATATGCTGAGAAGCACACTGAATAAAGAAGTGTTGTTCCATTCAAGTCTCGGCCTTACATGTACTTAGATCAGGGAAGTACATAACAGGAAATGCAACTTATAATAAAGTGCAGCTGACCTGACCACGGAATTAGGAAATGCGGCTCAATTATAATAGCAAGCAGACAACAATAACATAGGGATTGCGTAAAATGGTTTATTGGACACACACAAACAAACAAAAAACATTGCGAAAAGGGAGACATAAAAAGGGTAGATCGGGATCAATATAAAAAAAAAACAACAACAACAACAAAAACAAGGGTGAGAGGCAGACAAACAAACAAAAACAGGGCAATTATCCAACTAGCAACGAAGGGATTTACAAGCTGTCAAATGGCAGCAAGTCAATATCTCGGCAAGCCGCCTAGGATCGGTTTAAAGACACTACTGATGCAGGTACGACGTCAGGAACTAATCCCACAGCTTTAACAAAACAACCTGACCAGCAGCAGAATGTGACAAAATTCTGCCAGTCGTCATACTAGCTACGGTTGCGAGCTACCACAGCTATTCTCCCAGTCCAGCCCAATCGCCTCATCACCCCCAGCATGCATTGCGCACGTAAAACATGGCGTCCTCCTTTGGTCAAAACATGTACTAAATATTATAGTTGTTTTTAAATCAATGGCAATAATATATGTGTTTCCAATAACATATTTTAAGAAAAGAGAACAATTGTGGCTTATTAGAGCCTACAAGTAAGTCCGAGGTTTTTTTTTTTTGATAATTTTTTTTTTTTTTTTTTTTTTTTAATGCTTATGATGCAAGAAATGTGGGTATGGATGTATGTAGTAAATGTACCCTGATTTCTAGCAATCATACATATGAAAATGCATTTTTTGTGGCATTTGCAATTAATACATAAAAAAAAAAAAAAAAAAAAAAACACATTTGTTTTAATCGACTCAGGATTTTCTTTTTGCGTCAAACACATTGTCACACACAGCTATGTAGATGTGATAGAGATCTCAGGTCTATAAATACAGATTGAACAGTGTGGCACCTGAATCAACAGGAAAACTACCCGCCCAGTGCTTGAATCAAGAGGTTTACAAACACCTCATTGGGAATGAGGCTGTTCCTAACATCGCACAACTGTGTTTTTTTTTTTAATCTGATTTTAAAAATAATAAATAAATAACGATATATTTTATAGAGAACTTGTAAACCTGGGAGATATGCTTCAGATGCAAGTAATATCAATAGGATTTGCACATTCGATTTGTAGCAGTAAATTATTCAGAGAATAATGCAGATGTAGTAATTGAATTCTGTCATATGGAGCTAAGACCTCCAAGGTGGTTGATCCTTATCTGTTTCAGAATGAAATTCTATACCACTGAAGACAGTTTACAAATCATGGTATATAAAATATAACAAAACGACCCCATTTTGCTGCCACTGTGAAATTTAATATCAGGTAATTTTTTTCCTATTTTGACATCCAATCATATGGCTCTTTGCATCCTTCTGCTGTAAATTTAAATGATCTCGTCCTTAGTAGACGTCCAATCTATTTTAACTGTGAGCGAACGAATTTTCCTATCAAAAATCAAGATACGATGCATTTGTGTAATTATTTTATGATTAATCTGTTGGGTGAAGTAAAAGTGCTTATTTTCCCCAGCATAACATTATCCTCATTAATTCACGTCTTGAGTGAATGATTAAAGTTAAATTACTAAAGATAAGACTCAACTCTGACAATCAATGTGCTTGAGCCTCCAACGCCTTTCGCACACTTCAACTCATTGGTAGGTCAAAACGGCCCGTGACTTTGCAGTTGCACCCTCAATGTCCATCCAAATTTAAGTGCCAGTACTTATCCTGTGAGAGCCTCTGGGTCTGCCAGTGGGCAAAAACGGTCAAGAGATAACAGCGTGCATAATGCCAGGTCTTATCGGTGCAGACAGCAGGCATGTTGACATGGGGCACAAGTGGTCGCCATGCTGACGAGGCATTTATCTCAACGACAACTAATGAGCCGTTCAGGACAAACTGCGAATAAGAGCATTGGGCAAGAGACCACAATGAGGGTGAGACATTTTTTTGGAAGCAAAAATTTGATTTACGTTGTTTTCTGATTCTTCCCACTGTTTTTTATAGGAGATAATAACAACAAAATCAGAGAAAAGCTCACAATCCTTTGAGGGGCTCTCATTAAACTCAATAGCTGCCATCGATGGCGCTAGATGTCCAATTCATTTTTACTGGGAGGGGCGAATAAAAGTTCGCCCCTCCCATTCGCCGTCAATGGCAGTAAAACACGAGTCAATGAAAATAATGATTTATAATATATACACAGCAGTACCTCTAAATACAAATTTAATTCATTCCAGGACCTGGTTTGTGAATCGAAATGGCCGTAAATCGAGCGGGATTTTCTCCTAAAGATAGATTATAAATCCATGAATTTGTTCCAAAGCCCGAAAACTCGAGGTGTGCGAAATTTCCGAATTCTTTGATTTTTCATGATTCGGCCATGGAAGATTCGAGAACGATTCACAAACATCCAAATTCCGATTATTGAAATATGTCAAGTAAAGCGAAATTAAAACACAGTCAACATAGTCTTCGGGACGCAATGAGCAACGGACCAAGAGTAAACATCATGCTTGTTATTACCCAGGTAATGACAATGCTCAAGTCACGGCTATGGCTCAACTCATGCTGCTAGATTAAAAAAACAAGAATACCTGAGCTGCTGACAGCCGCTACAAACTACGTCCACACAATGCTACGGAAGATATCACATGTATAAAGAACTAGATGCGAAATGACAGACTCGACGGCGTTAGCAGCACATGTATAGAAAACTAGATGCGAAATGACAGACTTGCTGGCGTTAGTATACAGCCGCCACCTTAAAACAGTAGACTTCCCTGGAAGGCTGTTGTAGCAAACCTTCCAAGCGAACCTAATAACAGTTTTAAAACTTTAACATGTCGAAAGTAAACAGAAGAGAAATTATGTAATAACGGAAGCAATTTTAACAACTTTAACGGTTGATTCACATCATTAAATTAATTAAATGTAGTTTAAAGCTGCTGATACAGAATGGGGACTTGAGTATTTTATTTACTGTTATGAACTGTTAACTTGATACTGAAATAGTCGTTTATTTAAGCCTGAGAGGCTCTTTATACAATTTTTGTAACTAATGTACGAAACATTAAAAGCAGCTAATAGCTTGGGGGGGGGGGGGGGGGTCATCAATAATCGATTCATAAACGAATCGTAAGCTCTGAAGCATAATCGAATCGTTAGGTGCCCAAAGATTCCCACCTCTATCAAAAACTTACACTAATTCCTTCATAAACACTGCAAGTTCCAGTTCTGCGGGAAAACAACGAAATTGCGGCACTGTCATGAATCGCCCTATTTTAAGCATGATGTCATATGTCGAGACAAATGAGTCAAATTTTACGTCGTTTTATGTTTTAACTCGAAAGGATCGTATGTCAGTGCGATCGTATGTCGAGGTACCACTGTATATACAGTATATATGACGAAATTCCTTCATGTCATGACACTTGAGAATTTTTTTCACATCTATTTTTTCCAAGAAGAACTATAACAAATATCTATGAATTGAAATATTTCATTAGCCAGGCTAATGTCATAGCTCTCAGCTACGGTACATGTACATCAAATGCGTAGCTGATTACAGCTACTTACATCTCATAGTCCTTTTTTCTTTTCTTTTCTTTATTTGGCCATAATACATACTAGAGGTGTGCAAAATTTCCGATTCTTAGATTATTCGCGATTCGGCCGTGGAAGATTCGAGAACAATTCACAAACATCCAAATTCCGATTATTGAAATATGCCAAGTAAAGCGGAAGTACAACACACTCAGCGTGCCGCGTGGTCTTCGGGACGCAATGAGGAACGGAGCGACAGTAGCTAAACATCATGCTTCTCATTACCCAGCCCCTCGGGTAATGCAAATGCTCAACTCACGACTCTAGCTCAACTCATGCCACGAGATAAAAAAACACAACAACATAACTGACTGCTGCCGAAAAGCTGTTACAAAGTACATCCACATAATGTTACGGTAGATATCATTTATATAGGACTAGATGTAATATAGATTCGGTAGCATTAGCAGCACATCTACAGAAAGCTAGATGCGGGCGTTAGTAAACGGCCGCCACCTTAAAACAGTAGACTTCCCTGGAAGGCTGTTGTAGCGAACCTTCCAAGCGAACCTAATAACAGTTTTAAAACTTTAACATGTCGAAAGTAGACAAAAGGGAAATTATGGAATAACAGGAGCTATTTTAACAACTTTAACGGTTGATTCACAACATTAAATTAATTGAATGTAGTTTAAAGCTGCTGATACAGAATGGGGACTGGAGCGTTTTATTTACTGTTATTTTTGTATATTTGTTTACTATTATATGTTAACTTGATACTGAAATTGTAGTTTGGTTTAGCCTGAGAGTATTTTTGAACAATTTTGGAACTAATGTACAAAACATTTTTAAAAAAATAAAGGGAAAAAAAAAAAAGAAGAAGAAAAAAAAGGAGGGGAGTGCATCAATAATGGTTTTATAATCGAATCGGAGCCTCTGAATCGTAATCGTAATCGAATCGTTAGGTGCCCAAAGATTCCCAGTGCTAACACATACTACGTTACCACAAAAATAATAGTCGTCCGTTATGGACCCTCGTCCATTAACAACTGAATACTTCAAAATACTCATCTGAATATCAGCAACGAACAAATGCGTGTATTTTGGGCCACTAATGTACAGTAGTTTTTGTTTTGTTTTTTTTACTGAAAGCCACGGTGTGGCAGAAATTACAATTACATTTTTTTATGATTCTCATGGACCACAAAAATCTAGCAATTAATTTCCTTCAGATTTATTTAATATTCCATTTGTGTTTCTGAGCTATTAAAATATTTATTACATTGAAGGTTTTTCTTTCTTTCTCTAAAGAAATGGTAGGTTTACAAAAATTTTGTCAACAGGTGCAGTAAGTATTCATATTAGTGATTGTTCATCAGGGGGAAAAAAAGCTGATTGTTTTAAGAGAGGAAAAGCAAGGCAGGCAGAAATGGATTGTTATTTGGGAGGGACATAACAGTGAGAGAGATTGAAATCGGTCTGGGCCAGCGACAAGTGGTCGCGTCTGTCTCCCTGCCACCCAGTCTGACGGCCGCCCGGGGCTGGCTCACGCCGCATTAAAACACAGGAAGTGGTCTGTTTTGACTCGCCACGCCGCTTTTTCGGCCTCCTTTCGTCTGAGAAAACTCTCGTGTCTCATCATCACGTCTTAAATTTCTACTCTAATAATAATTTTTTAAAAATTAAAAAACAGCTCCATATGCAATCTAGTTGTGTTATATTCATCAAAAGAAGAACCCTCTACATCCCATATGTCTTATGATTACTGTTATCTCTCTCTATATGATCTATTTCAGTTTTAACCACCCCTCCCTTTTTCTCTAGGCGCTGGGCTAATCTGCTTTTGTACTTTTCTTTCAACCCGTGGAGGGATACTCCAGGGTAGGAACAACCACAGCAGGAGGTCCAAGTGGTTTAAATGGGATGTTAGCAAAAGTACAATAACACATTTTATAGCACTTCCCACCCAATGAAATGCTACTCAGTTGGACTCAATAAACCATATTTTTAGCATAAATTTCTCAGTTAGGTATACACAGAACTTTGTAAATGTTACATTGACAGCATCAAGATTCAAGAAGAAGATTTAACTGAATGGAATGTCTTGATGCAGTCAATTCAAAATGGAGCATATGATTTGTGGGCAATCAAAACATGGCTAGCTTGCGTTCAGAAGAAAAGTTATACAGTGGTACCTCTGCATACGAAGTTAATTCCTTCCAGGACCTTGTTTATAAGTCGAAATGGTCGTATGTTGAGCAGGATTTTCCCATAAGAATACATTATAATTCCAAAAATTCGTTCCACAGCCTGAAAACCTATACTAAATCCTTAACAAATGCTGCTGGTACCATTGCAAACAGCAATTACACTGAGCAAAACACATAAATTATTAATTACAACCGGAATAATAATATTATTAATAATAATAATAACAATACCTGTAATAATTTAACGAATCGGGTTCTAATGTGGCGGATGTGTTTTGCGTTTTGTACCTGAACGCACCGCGTGGCTGACTAGACAGAGTGAGAGAGGACTTTTTACTTCCCCTTTTCATAGCTGCGGCGGACAGTAGGAATGTTGTGTTGAACAAGTTCTGGAATAAATGATTACGAACCTGACGAAACAGGCGATTTTTGGGCGATGTTACCACAATAATAATTGTCACCTTAACTTATAAAAGACTGGCAAACGGAGATCAGAAGAGGACCGTCAAGACATTCAATGACCGTATTGTCGAGCCAGTTTACGGACACGCACACCACACTCATATTTTTCTATCATTTCCATCTTCATTTCTATGGTTTTCCTTTTTTTCACCAGCTGCACTTACAGTCTTGGAACCCATGTTGATTTCTCTCACAAGAAAATCTGCCGTGCGTCCATCTCGCGGGAAAACAAATAAACTGCGGCCCTGTCATAAATCGTAGTATTTCGAGCATGTCGTTGGATGAAGAAACAAATGGCGAGTCAAATTTTACGTCGGATGTCGAAAAGATTGTGTGTCGAAGCGATCGTATGTCGAGGTACCACTGTAATTTGTTCAATGAAAATGAAAAATTAAAAGAGGGAAAGTCCTTCAGTTATTTTTTTTCTTCTAGATATTACACAAAATTGTGTTTTAACATGAAAATTTATCATAATTGATAATTTAATATATTTGTTGCCAGTTGTATGTTTTGTGGTAAAGAATTAAAAGAATATTTCTAAATATTTACAGCAATACTTACCATTAGGTGCTGGGCGATGCAACGATGTATAAATCGACAAAATAATAGTAAATACTTCAAATTCCACTATCAACAATTTAAAAAGTAGATTACAGAAATCAGCTGTACTCAAAATCTAAAGCAATAAAACTTCTTGATCTATGAAGCGAAACAGGCACTAGATTTCCCTACACCAGCAAACCAGGTGTGTCATATATCACCACAAAACACAAATATACAACTCAAATGTCCTTCTTTAAACAATTGCCTATTTTATTATTTTAAAAACTGACTGAAATTAGTAAATATATTTCAACAAACTGCTAATGATTTGGGTTTGCTGAAAAATTACTTGAGTGAAAATAAATTAAAGGTACATACTTTCTTTTTTAAGGTTTGAAAAGAGTGAGTTACAAAACCGAACTGGCATAGCTTAGCTGGGACGTGATAGGTTGAGAGACCCTACCTAAAACCCCCAGAATGCTTTGCAGCCTGGGCTTGGACATTTCTTCTGGATTTTTTTTTAACTGAAGGTAGTATAGTACAGTGGTACCTCTACTTAAGAACGTCTCAACATACAGAATTTTCTGGTTAAGACATGCTTCAATGGAAAAATACTGCCTCTTGTTAAGAAAGAAATTTCAGGATACGAAAGGCAAGAATTCAGTATGGCTGGTACTCGCAGCTCCCAGAGTTTACTGAACGTAACACACTAAGAGCTGCTCTGCCATTGGCTATTGCATCGCATACCTGGAATCCAATGGGCCAAAAGGGACCTCTACTGCATATGTATGTGTATGTCACAGCGTCTTCTTCGTTCGCTTCCCATGTTTCGACATCTTTAATGAGTGTATTAACTTTTATTCTTTATTCTTGGTTTTCTTACATTATGCACAACTCTGATTTTACATTTACTGTTCAATAATCTAATTGTAACATGTATTTGTTACATGTTTTGATGTATTTTTATGCATTATAAAATATTTATGTCTAAATTTTGGGGGGCTTGGAATGGATTAGGGCATTTACATGGAAACGCGTCTACCGTATTTTTTAGACTATAAGTCGCACCTGAGTATAAGTTGCACAGCCATAAAATGCCCAACGAAGAGGGAAAAAAAACATATATAAGTCGCACTGGAGGCAATTTAAAATAAAAATACAATAGAGAACAACATGCTGAACAGTATGATAATGTTACATGATGCATGAACAACGAAATGCGAACCTGGCCGGTATGTTCACATAACATAGCTATTAAGAGTCAGTCAGATAACTATAGCATAAAGAACATGCTAACAAGTTTACCAAACCATCAGTGTCACTCCAAAACACCAAAATAATATGTGAAATTATATAATAATGTGTTAATAATTTCACACATAATTCGCTCCAGAGTATAAATCCTCCAGCCAAACTATGAAAAAAAAAAAAACTTATTGTCCAAAAAATACGGGTATATAGAATTTTCAAGTTAAAGAACTACTTTCAGAACCAATGAATTTCATAAGTAGAGACACAACTGTAGAGTAGAGTAGAGTAGAGTACAGTAGAGTAGAGTAGAGTACAGTACAGTACAGTACAGTACAGTACAGTATTAAAAGTAGTGCTGCAACGATTAATCGATTAACTCGAGTAATTTGATTAGAAAAAAGCTTCGAATCAAATTTTGCTGCTTCGAGTATTTGTTTAATTAGAGTGCCGTTGTCATGGTTTGTTTTGAAACTATTTGCATTTAGTTACACTGCTATAGTGGCAGCAGTGAATATGATAGAATTCATTTCAAATGGCTGAATTCAGCTGCTCCCTGTTTAGACCAACATAAGGTAAGTTGTTGTTTGAGCCAATATTTTTTTCATGCATTCGTAATTTAGTTTATAGGTTTTTTTGTGGGAATGTTTGTTTGAACGATTTGTTAAAATCATTGTTTAAAAAAAAAAAAACTTCAGCATTTTACAGCATTTAGGCTAGCGGACTTTTGCTATGCAAGTTAGCCAATTGTTCCTTTGTTGTACTTGGATCCTCATTTATTTAATTTTTTTTTTTTATACCGTTTGGGGCTAAGATCAGGTATTTTAATTTATTTTTAAATGAAAGTGCAAATCTGCAGTTTGAAGAAACACTCTGGAATTTTATTTTGTATTCGCATTTAATGCTCTTTTGAAAGTGCAATCTTAACAAGCCTTTGTTTAAATCTCCTAAAATTCATTCTGCAATGCATTAAATGTTCCTAATCGGATTACTTGATTATTCTAACTTTGATAGATTAATCGACTACTGAAATAAAGCTGCAGCCGTCATTAAAAGTAAAGGAGTGACTTAAACCCAAGGCTTTGTTCCCACACTGTATTTAAAGCTACAGTCGCTGACTACCATGAACATGATTGATGGGATTTTGTGTGCTGGTACTTTAAATATATTGCAGATAAATAGAACAACAATATATTTTGATGAAGGTAGGGCATGAATCAAATGACTCACCTGACACAACTACAACAAGGCAGAGAAGAGAGCTTAACGATTCCATGTTGGACTCCAGTTCTCGTTTCGGTGGGTTTGGAGGCAGGATATGGGGAATCTCCTGGAACTGGATGCTTACTCGAGGTTCAGCGCCTGGAAAAGAGGGGTCAATATGGAAATTTTATAGGGGAAAGTAAAAAAAAAACCTAATTATAGGATTTATTAACACATTTGCTGCTATTGACGGCACAAGACATACAACCTATTTTAAATGGGAGGGCTGGTAGTAATCATTCACTGTCGTTGCAAGGTGGTTTTGTCAGAATTGGGTGATATGGTCTAATCCAGTGGTTCTTAACCTTGCTAAAGTTACCGAACCCCATGAGTTACACACGTGCATTAACCAAACCCTTTGGAATAAGACTTTTTTTTTTTTTTCTAATTAAAAATCAATATATCTAAGCTAGCAAGCTAAAATGAGTGAATTTCCATTTAGGCCAATTTTTTTTTTTTTTTTATCTTTGTGCCTGCAGCATTATTAGACAACAAAACAAAGACTGGCCCAATGCGCATATCTGAGAAATTTTCATTCAAATTTGCAGAAATATATTGTTCAACATTAAACCTGATTGATTGCATTAACCTTGACCGTGCAGTTTTTGTCATGTTTGCATCTCAAATTATATCAAATTCAATGAAAAACCCTGCACAAAATGATCATCAAATTTGTACACAGAGTCATTATGATAAAAACCTAACATGAATCTTCTCACAAATCCAATATGTGAATTTCCAACAAATAATTTAGCCTTTTAATTTGCTTTTTCAGATTGGAAAATGAAATTAAACTCGATTTATTTCATAGTTTCAATTTTTGTTTTCATGTGGACATTCTCATTCCATCACATCCTTGCCTCACATACTATTTTCATGATATAAAATGTGACGCTTTTTTTTTTTTTTTTTTAATGTAAACGTGGTGCACGCTCCCCATAGGTCTGTTGTCTGTCAACCTTCCACTGAGCAAACCAGTTTCTCCTCCCATCAGAAAGAGGACTGGCAGTTGAAAGAATTGGAATAAAGCCTGTAAACTGGGGACAAACCAGTCCAAAACCTGCTCTCAAACGCCACTTTGCCTCGATTTAGTCAGCATCGATAATAGGGCCCTGCGTCTCTTAACCTTCACCGAACCCCTTGGATTTGATCGAACCCAGATTAAGAACAACTGGTCTAATCAAAAAAATCTCAGATATTTTTCACCAAAAATATTTTTGCGCTCTACATTTTTAAAGAGACAATAACAACAAAAGGCAGAAAGCTTATAACAAGTTTAAGCCATTCTAGGGCACTCTTTCAATCACTCCCGGTCTAAACGGATTGGACGTTTCGTACCATCAACTGTTCTGAGAAGAGCATTCACTGTCAGTACTCCAAGTTTAAATGACTTTAAATGAACCAGCAACACCGGTACCAAAACACAACAAATTCAGCAAAGTTCTCCTGGATTTGTTGTGTTTTGTTCGTGGTTTTGCTGGAACAGACACAAGTACAGTACTCGCTTGCAGATAGCAGTTGAAAAAGCGTGGATATCAGGATTTTTCACAATCACCTGACATCTTCTCCCCTGCTTCCTTGATGCACAATCGGAAACTGCGGGGTTATCGTCTGGGCTCTGTACTGGGAATATTTCAGGAAACGCTTATACGCAACACTTTTAGCTTTAAATAAGATCACAATGAGGGATCAGATAAGGTGCAGAGCCTGACTCCCCCTTATGTGATTCAACGTTGGAGGCGTGGAGGAAAAGCCTGGAGAAAACTCTTTCTTCAACTAAAACTCTTACAAAACGCAAAAGTGGTATTCAAGGATTAAGTGTGGTAGGTGTTGAAATCCCTGCTAGGAAATCCAACATATGCTGGTTTCTGAACCAGCAAGATCAGTACCAAAACACAAAATATTCAGGAGAACTTTGCTGCATTAGTTGTGTTTTGGTAGTGCTTAGTACAGAAACCATCATCATATGCTGGATTTAGCAGTGTTAGCATCAAAATATTCCAAAAGGATCTTATTTAGTAACAATGCGCGTTGATATAAAATAAAATGGGCTTTGAGAAAAGCGGAAACTAGAAAGTTAACACTGGAGGTGACACTGGAATTAGTGAAAGTGGCGTTCAAACTGTCAATACAACTAGCCCCAAAAAAAGGCTAATATGAACAAATATCAAAAGCACTCGAAAACTGGTTAAGTTAACAAAAAAAAGTTACTCAAACATAGCCTACCTTTTCAAAGCGGTAAGTGTTGTTGTAAAATAAAAGCTTGAGAGGAGTTTTAGTCCACGCGTGGAGGATGCGGCTTCACTCAGCGGTATGTGCGAGTCAGACTTGTCCAAACTTTGGCCACTCGTCTGGGCGGCGCACTTGGACGTGCTACGCCCCCCATGGAGCCCCTCCGCCCCCTGGCTGCTTGATATAAACTTAGAATGTGGTCCTTTCTTCTGTTCTGTCGCTCCACACGAACCCAAGGGGTGATTCACTCATTGGCTTCCAGACGTCCAATTCATTTAAAATTTTAAACTCAAAGGACTGATTGTGAATGTAATTCTTTTTCAGCCAAAAAGTTAACATGGTAATACTTAGTGCTGCAACGATTAATCGATTAACTCGAGTATTGGATTAGGGGGAAAAAAAATCGAATTAAATTTTTCTGCTTCAAGTATTCGTTTACAGACCTGTCAACCAAGGGCGACCCAGCCTATATGCAGACTATGCAGCTACTTAGGGACACCACTAGGGGGCCCCCAATCTGGCAACCTCATTTTATACGTTGTTAATAGAGCATCGTAAATAATGTGGCGCGCATTGCCGTTTATCTACGCAAACATCCATTTTTTGTCATTACAATCTGGCAAACTGGGAGTGACATTGAACCTGCTTTGCCATGATTGGTGCTCAAACTTGCTTGGAAAATAGATGCACGAATATGTCGAAGAGAATTTATCCTTCTGGAGCTGAGAAACGAAAGAATAAGAAAATTGGAGAAGAAAAGAAACAACAGTATCAAGGTAAAGGGGCTTAAACGCACCTTAAACGTAGTGTGGACAGGTATAAAAAATAGTCGGCAAAATACCCTAGACAAAATTAACTGTCCTAGTGTAGTCATTGCTGTCATGTATCAGCCTATGGTGAATCTACTTAATTAGTTGCGCACTCCCACAGTAAACGTTTTTATTGACGAATATTTTCCTGGCCTAAATTTTGTTCCATGTAATCATATTTTGTACTTTGTATGATTCAAAGGAGCTATTGAGAAGCATCTTGGAATTGGAGGTGGAGTGCCGTCCTCTTCACAAAATGATTTCCCCAAATGTACAATTCAAGGTAATGCTCGGCAATGTCGTGTACATAGTTATGAGATCAGGAATCAAGAAAGATGCACATTGAGTTACAATTTTAATACATTTTTACAAAAATATGGGCCCCTTGGCATTATTTTGCTTAGGGCCCCCAAATGGCCTGGGCCGGCCCTGCTGTCAATCCGAGGCTGTTGGCAATCTTAAACAACATCCTAAATAATCTTAAACAAATAGTGACGTATGCCCTTACAAATTGGTGTCTAATCTTACAACGTTCTATAGGCGTGCAATATGAAACAAAAATACCACTCAATTTTTAAAATAATATGAATTTATTGGTAATATTGTAACATCTAACCTGGTGCAATCAAAGAACAATATCTTCAGCTACATCAGGATTACTAAAATTTAACTGACTTTTCTTATAATTGTATGTAGCACTTTTGGCAGTTTCTATTATTTCTTGATGGCTGCACTTGATGGGACTTCAGCTCGCAATTCAGTTTGACTTGAAGGTACGGTAGTTCGTTAGCAGAGTTGGGAATAACGCGTTACATGTCGGCGTTATTTTTTTCAGTAACGGGGTAATCTAATTAATTATTTTTTCCGCCGTTACCGTTACTGATGGTCAAAAGCGGTGCGTTACTTACTTTGAATAAATTGAAGAAACTACCAGCCGTAGTGAGTCTACTCTGCTCTGTTTGTCATCCAAGACTTGGGGTGCGTTCAGGTTCATGGCAATGAAAATAGTAAACATACATAGCCTACCTTTGCAAGAACGATGGAGATGCCGTTTGCTACGGTCATAATGTGCAGGTCCTGCACCCATCGGCAGCAAAACTGTTCGCAGCTTTGTAGCGATTTGTAATTTCGGAATCGCTGATGAGTTTAGTAACATACACAGAACAATAAATACAACAGAATGTCCATTTCGCGTAATTGTGGAAGCTCGTCGACATCTTTACTCCATTTGTCTTCGGCTTGCTCGTAAGGGTCAATATAGTTCACATCCTTAAGTTTGATCATATATCTGTTCTTCGCCTTAGTAACGAGTTTGTCTCTTTATCGAACTGGCAAGTTAAAGTTTAATGTCCCGCGAGCCAGACCTGCTTCCAATATGGCTGCGTTGTTGTCAAATCTCACGTGATTCCCCCATTCTGTGACGTAAACGCTCGAGCCTAATAGCGCACGTGTATTTATTGTTGATTGTTTAAAAAAAAAAAAAAAAAAAAAAACTAACTTCAGATCCGGTGTTTTCACACACAAACCGGAACAGCGCATGCAGCAAACACACACACGCAAAATAGATGCAGAGGGATATGATGGCAGAGCATTCAAATGAAAATTTGTCCTTTACGAGGTGGAGATATAAGCACTATTTCAAGTTGGTCGAAATTAAAGGAAAGAACGTGCATGTAAAGTGTAATTTATGTCCCAGGGCAAAGCTTTTGTCGACATCTGTGGTAAGCAATTCAAATCTGTTTACTTTTGTTGCACTTCAAGTGTAGGATAAATCTGTTGCTGGTGAGGTCATATAAATATTACAAGGTTGTAGACCAGGGTTCACTAAATCCGGATCTCGGTGCCACTTTTCTTGTCGTGTTTTCCACGTCTCTCTCCCCTAACACACCTGAATCAAATGATTATATCATCAGCAACCTCTCCAGAAGCCTGATAATGATCCTGATTATTTTGATTGAGGTGTGTTGGAGGAGGGAGACATGGAAAACACGACAGGAAAAGTGGCACCAAGGTCCCGATTTAATGAACCCTGTTCTAGACTATAACAGAACTACCTGTCTGTTCTTCTCTATTCAATTGACTTGAATACTGCTCAGAAAATCTCAAATTCTTTGACATACAACAACTTCTTTTTAAAGTAACGGAAATAGTTACTTTCCCTGGTAACTACTTACTTTTACTATAGAGTAAATTGATTTCTAACTCAGTTACATTTTGGAAGAAGTAGTGAGTAACTATAACTAATGACTTTTTTAAAGTAACGTGCCCAACACTGTTCGTTAGTGTGTCCAATTATAAATTAAAAAGATCAATTGATAAAATTAACTTAACGATGCCATCTTTAAGTCAGTGAACATTTGTTTTGCTAATTCTGAGAAGTGATCAGCAATAGTTGCAGGCAAATTGTGTTCGACAACAAATTGGCAGAATGAAATCTCCGCTTTCGCCACTTTTCATTCTGCAGACTTCATCTTTATGACCAGTGTTGTTAATCTTACTTTTAAAAAGTAATTAATTAGTTACAAATTACTTCTCCCATAAAGTAAGTGAGTTAGTAACTCAGTTACCTGAAGGTGAGAGTAATTAGTTACTTGGCAAAGTAACTGATGTTACCTTTCATGTTTTTTTTTTTGTTGGTTTTTTTTTTTCCATTCAAAGAAATAAATAAATAAAACATAGTAACCTTTGCTATGTTTGGAAATCGTTTAATCTTGTGAATCAACTGCTAAAGTTGTTAAAATTGCTACCGTTTTTGCATTAGTTCCTGTTGAGAGAAATGGTGGAGGAAATGTTTTGTATTCATAAATGTGTCCTCAGTTGATGTGGAAATAATGCTCCTATTGCTTGTTTTTATTGACATATTAACTTTTCGCCACAAGATGGCAGGATGGGACTTAATTGTCTAAAGTGCTACTTTTATTACTTCTTCTTGTTTGACTTTGATGACTTTGATTTGTGGGATTGCCTGTGAAGACAGCAATGAGAGAGGATGTATCCGCATGTCAGTGGAAATTACACACGCCAAGTTTTGGCTAAAAGACAACTTATTCTTCGTCAATTCTTCCTACGAATGCAACGTTGAGCTGCAACCACCTCAACAGTTCCCTTCTGTCTACTTTCGACATGTTAAAGTTTTAAAACTGTTTCATCATTTAAAGATGGATTCAAATCAAGATTTTGTCGATTTAGGAGGATTTTAGATAAAAAGTTACTTAAGTTCGCTCGGAAGGTTCACTACAACAGAGCCTTTCTGAGAAGTCTACTGCTTCAAAATGCCGGCTGTTTATTAACGCCGCCGTCTGTCGTTTCGCATGTAGTTCTATAAGCATTTGATATCTAGGCGTAGATTGTAGGCTGTCGGCTACAGTCAGGAAATATTGGAACCACCGAGCCTAGCATCGCGTTTGCTACAGCTTCACAACACTCTTCTCTCTCAGTGTCTCTGACTTTACTCGGGTCATTCAACCAACGTATTAACGCATCGTAACGCACATTGCCTCATTGCTGAAATGGTGACAAAATCCGAACTGAGAAAAAAAAACGTAATGCACGAAAAACGTACATATTTTGAACGTACGGTGTACACATTTAAAAATCAGTGCTCACTTGTACAAATTACGCCGAAACCGTACTTGACAGGCATGCGTTTAATTAAAGAGGCTTTGTTTGTTTTGAAAGTGTTTGCATTTAGTTTTTTTGATTTGGGTGGATACACTGCACTCAAGTCTGCCTCATTTAACGTGGCTGAATCCAGCTGCTTCCTGTTAAGACGAACATAAGCTAAGTTTTTTTTTTTTAGCTAATGTTTTTTTTTTTTTCATGCATTCATAATTTAGTTTAAAGGTATAGTCAGCCATTTTTTGTGGGAATATGTGTCTGAACCATTTGTTAAGAGCATTGTAAAAAAAAAAAAAAAAAAAAAAAGTTTGCATTTTACAGCATTTAAGCTAGCGAACTTTTGCTTATAAGTTGGCCAATTGTTCTTTTGTTGTACATAGCGACAATTTTTTTTCCCTTTAATACCGTTTGAGGCTCAGCTCAGGTATTTAAATTTTTTATGTTCCTTATCCGATTAGTCGATTATTCGAACTAACTAGTTCATGATTAATTGACTACTAAAATAATCGATAGCTGCAGCCCTTGTAATACTGTATACCAATAATCAGTGTTGTTAATCTTACTTTAAAAAAGTAATTAGTTACAGTTACAAATTACTTCTCCCAAAAAGTAACTGCGTTAGTAACTCAGTAACCTGAATGTAAGAGTAATTAGTTACTTGGCAAAGTAACTGGTGATAATTTTCATGTTTTTTTTTCCTCAAAAAAAAAAAATAAATAAATAAATAAATAAAATTATATTATATTATATACTTAATATATATATCCCCA
Source organism: Corythoichthys intestinalis (assembly GCF_030265065.1). Classification (NCBI taxonomy): domain Eukaryota; kingdom Metazoa; phylum Chordata; class Actinopteri; order Syngnathiformes; family Syngnathidae; genus Corythoichthys; species Corythoichthys intestinalis. Next base: position 36,215,764 of record NC_080411.1, read on the forward strand.
AATAAATCCCCAAAAAATCTGGCTGTGGCCATTCACAGCTGTGTCTTGACACTCAGTGATACATGCTACATGGAGTTTTTGGATCGAAACAAGGTAAGTCCGTGATAATATGTCGTTAAAATCGTGGCGTCTTTAATTCTGCTCTCGCGTGCACTCGCCTCCAGTTATGATTTTGCTGTTTAAAAAAAATTTTTTTTTCAAAAATGCCCTCCAGTTCAACATTTTTCTTCCCCCAGAAAATTGAGATTTGAAGCTTTCCAATGATGTATGACACATGCATATCAGACACTTTTGAAATCTGGCCAAATTGGGGGTCTCAGAGTGGAACTTCAAGTCACCTGAGTGTTTTCCGCCATATATATACACACATATATATATATACACACACACACACATATCTATATATATATATATATATACACATATACACACACACACACACATATACATATACACACATATATAAAAAAGAAAGTCAATTACATGCAATAACATTTTTCGGCCACTCGGGGTGGCCTGCCCCCCGTCCCCCCCTTAAATCCGCTTATGGATGCTACAGTTCACCCCCAGATCACTTACAATTCAAACTTAGCAGGTGAAGCAACAAAAAGAATATATTACATATTTTTTATTATGACATATTTTTGTCAATGGATACAGCGTGTCCAAGTGCGTGAGAATGACTCATCTCTTTCTGCTCAGTCTAGAAAGGATGTTGGGTCTACCTAGTCTATTTCCCGCTCACAAGTCTGGATTTGTGACTGTAAATGGAAATATACCAGAAAATACTGTGATCAGATAATAAAGTAGCATGGTGTTCATTGTTCGAGGTTATTGTTTTATATTTGTGTTCATGAGGCGGCTCCAGAAGTTTGTATTACTGTATTAATGTGATATCCGCATTGAATCAGCATTGACTAACCTCTAAGTTTTTGCTTGCATGCTCGTGTGTAAACTGTTTTCCTCCCATGCCTCCGTGTTTCAATAACAGGAAACAATTGGCCGACATCTTTCATCACAGCTTGACGTCGATTCTCGCTCGGTGCCAGCCTGCCTGCCTGCCACCACACTACAGGGCATGGAAGGTGAGGGCATGGGCGGGGGTTTCAAGGTTGAGCATGAGCCAGTTGACTTGTTTCCTTATGGCCCTCTGGGGAGTGAAGTTAAATGAGTTTATTACAAGAAGACGTCCAGTTCATTTGAAGTGGGAGGGTGGCCGCCCCCCACTTCAAATGGATTGGACGTCCAGTGCTGTCAATCGCAGTGAATGAGGTTAAAGGGAACCTCGGACTTGTAGCCTCTAATAAGCCACAATTGTTGTCATTTACTAAAATATGTTATTAGAAACATAAAATATTGCCATTGAATTAAAAATTTATAATATTTAGTACATGTTTTGACCTAGGGAGGGCGCCGTATTTTATGCGTGCAATGGACGCTCAGGGTGATGAAGGCAGATTGTTGATCTGTTGAGCACATTCGTCACGTAGCATATTTAAACCACCCATATTTAATATTACTACGTTTAAGGCATTTTTATGACGTTTTGCATGTACAGTGGGGCAAATAAGTATTTAGTCAAACACTAATTGTGCAAGTTCTCCCTCTTGAAAATATTAGAGGCCTATAATTGTCAACATGGGTAAACTTCAACCATGAGACAGAATGTGGGGAAAAGAAAACCCAGAAAATCACATTGTTTGATTTTTAAAGAATTTATTTGCAAATCATGTTGGAAAATAAGTATTTGGTCAATACCAAAAGTTCATCTCAATACTTTGTTATGTACCCTTTGTTGGCAATAACGGAGGCAAAACATTTTCTGTAACTTTTAACAAGCTTTTCACACACTGTTCCTGGTATTTTGGCCCATTCCTCCATGCAGATCTCCTCTAGAGCAGTGATGTTTTGGGGCTGTCATTGGGCAACACGGACTTTCAACTTCCTCCACAAATTTTCTATGGTGGTGAGATCTGGATACTGGCGAGGCCACTCCAGGACCTTGAAATGCTTCTTACGAAGCCACTCCTTCGTTGCCCTGGCTGTGTGTTTGGGATCATTGTCATGCTGAAACGTCTCATCTTCAATGCCCTTGCTGATGGAAAGAGATTTTCACTCAAAATCTCTCGATATATGGCCCCATTCATTCTTTCCTTTACACAGATCAGTTGTCATGGTCCCTTTGCAGAAAAACGGCCCCAAGGAATGATGTTTCCACCCCCATGCTTCACAGTGGGTATGGTGTTCTTTGGATGCAATTCAGTATTTTTTCTCCTCCAAACAGGAGAACCTGTGTTTCTACCAAAAAGTTCTATTTTGGTTTCATCTGACCATAACACATTCTCCCAGTCCTCTTCTGGATCATCCAAATGCTCTCTAGCGAACCGTAGACGGGCCTGGACGTGCACTTTCTTCAGCAGGGGGACACGTCTGGCAGTGCAGGATTTGAGTCCCTGGCGGCGCATTGTGTTACTGATAGTAGCCTTTGTTACTGTGGTCCCAGCTCTCTGTAGGTCATTTATTAGATCCCCCCCCCGTGTGGTTCTGGGATTTTTTCTCACCGTTCTTGTTATCATTTTGACGCCACAGGGTGAGATCTTGCTTGGAGCCCCCGATCGAGGGAGATTATCAGTGGTCTTGTATGTCTTCCATTTTCTAATAATTGCTCCCACAGTTAATTTCTTTACACCAAGCGTTTTAGCTATTGCAGATTCAGTCTTCCCAGCCTGGTGCAGGTCTACAATTTTGTCTCTGGTGTCCTTCGACAGCTCTTTGGTCTTGGCCAAAGTGGAGTTTGGAATGTGACTGACTGAGGTTGTGGACAGGTGTCTTTTATACCGATAATGAGTTAAAACAGGTGCCAATAATACAGGTAACAAGTGGGGCCTTGTTAGAAGAAGTTAGACCTCTTTGACAGCCAGAAATCCTGCTTGTTTGTAGGTGACCAAATACTTATTTTCCACTCTAATTTGGAAATAAATTCTTTAAAAATCAAACAGTGTGATTTTGTTTTTTTTCCACATTCTGTCTTTCATGGTTGAGGTTTACCCATGTTGACAATTACAGGCCTCTTTAATCTTTTCAAGTAGGAGAACTTGCACAATTGGTGGTTGACTTGCACAATTGGTGGTTGACTAAATACTTATTTGCCCCACTATATTGTATACTGTGTATATATAATCTGAGAATTTTATAGTCATTTAAGTTTTGTTTTGCTTATATACAAAAAAATAATTAATTGGGATTTTATAAGGGAATGAAATGGATTTTTTTTATGCCGATGCTCTTGGAGACTCATATATGGCCTGTTTTGGTTTTAGGTCGGTAGCAACTTTGGTTCTGAGAATATTTGAAGTCTTTGAAAATAGGCCCCCTACGGATCGGCCCCGTTTCCAGTGTCCTGTCAAGTATTATGAAGTCCTCACTTTTGTCATCATGAGTGATGTACCACGAGGAGAGATTATACATGGAGCCCAAGTCCGAGGTAGATTATCAGTCATCTTTAGCCTTTTCCATTTTCTAACGATTGCTGCAACTGTTGATTTATTCTCACCAAGCTGCTTTCCAATTGTCCCATAGCTCTTTCCAGCTTAGTGGAGCTCAACAATTTTTTTTATCGGTGTCTTTCGAAAGCTCTTTGGTTTTGCCCATGGTAGCATTTGGATTATGCCTGACTGTGGGGTGCACAGGTGAAAATAATGAGCTCAAACGGGTGGTGGGTGGGTGGTTACTCATGGGGTAAAGGTGGACTTTTTTGAAGGTAGACTGACAACTCTTTGAGTGTCATAATTATTGCTGATTCATGGATCCAAATACTTATGAACCCCAGTAAATTACAAATAAATTATTCAAAAATCATACAATGCGAGTTCCAGATTTTTTAAAAATAATGTCTCTATAGGTGGAAACGTCTCTGATTGAAATTTCAGCCCTGTACCTTTTTTCTAAGAGTGTGAACTTGCAAAATCACAAGGGGTTCAAATACTTCTACTCCTCTCTGTACACGTATATTACATTTTTGAATTGGGAGAAAATATTTTCACTTTTAATAGTAAATTTTAAAGCAAGTACTTTTGTATTTTTACTTGAGTAATTTTTTTCTTAGATATTTTTTTACCTGTATCTGTACTTTTACTTAAGTATAAAAAACAAAGTGATACTTCATCCACCACTGATATTGACATACCACTGTAAAATACACCACTATAATTTTTTGTACTGCCACAAGAGGGCGTTAAACCATAAAAGTTGATGAATTGTTGTCCTAATATTCGGTATTCCCATTTTAACACTGGTCTCATCTTTATAGTTTAATTACCACATTTGAAATACTCCCAGTGTGTTATCCACGTGTTCAGTTTCCTGCTCCATTGTCCATTTCAGCGCCGTACGTGATTTATCGCACGGCCACCTCGTCTTTTATCCGCTTTTTTTTTCTTAGCGGCATTCCACACATAACTTTTGTTGTAAAGCGCTTACGGATGCCTTTTCTTGTCGGGGCTTTCCGACAGGGATGTATCCTGTGCACCCCCCTTTCTTCCTCATCATCATCCCAACAGTGTCCTTTGAGGATAATCCGGATACCTGGTGGAAGTGCGCGTGTTATTATGAACTGTTGCCTGGGTAGCAAAGCTGTGGCAACAAATGCAAACTGTGATGTCAGACATCCTGTTGTGTCTCCAAGATTTCTGAAGAGGAGCACTTCCTGTTTTCCTGAGTTATGTGAAGACACGGTGTCGAGAACGTGCACATACAACCAATGTTTTTGCCGATTTGCTTTTTTCCCCACAATAAAACTCTTGATGAGTTGATCACTAGTAGACGTCCAATTCAGTTGAACAGGGATGTCTATTGTCGTCAGTGGCGGCCAGTGAGAGTTGACGATGAACTGAAATATGCAGACTGTAGCCAAATTTATATTGCTGTAGTTTTGAACCGATACTAGGATTGGAAGGGGCCCCGATACGGCACTAAATGCAGGCATCGGTATTGTCGAGTACGAAGAAATAATGCGCGGATGCTGTATGTTATGCACTCTATGAGATTTAATTTCCAACAGCCCATTGCCCTACCCAAGATGGCCACCAGCTACCTGCTTTAACGCAGAAAATGATGTAACCTGCATTAAAATCTGTGAACTTCAATGCAGTGATCCCTCGTTTTTCCTGGTTAATGGGGACCAGAACCTGCCACGATAGGTGAAAAACCACAAAGAAGCGCAAAAAAAATAAAAAAATAAAATAAATGTGTGTTCATTGTATTTATTCATATTTAGCATTGGAAAGAGATAGATAAAAGACTTGCATCTGCACTTTTTTTCCCCAAAGTATAATTAAAAAAAACGTGTATATAATTTTTTTTAATGGTTTTTTTAAGCACTTCATACTAATTATGATAAGTTTTAAACATGTTACTGTCCCACTGAATTATTTTTAAACAATAAAGCAGAAAATGCTTTATTATTAAATGCTTCATTGAGTCCACTCAAATCCACTCAAGCTTCTCACAATTAGTTGCCACAGGAACTGTTTAACAAGTTAAACGATTATTGACGCATGCGGCGCTTTGAAATTTGCTTCTCTGGCTAGTTAGAGTTGCTAGTTAAAGTGAGTTTGCACTCCCTGCCTGACCAACAGTGTTGTTAATCTTACTTTAAAAAAGTAATTGATTACAGTTACAAATTACTTCTCCCAAAAAGTAATTGCGTTAGTAACTCAGTTACCTGAATGTAAGAGTAATTAGTTACTTGGCAAAGTAAATGGTGATCATTTTCATGGGTTTTTTTTCTCAAAAAAAGAAAAAAAAAAACATGTCACACACTGTGAAGTTTAAAGGGTTTTTGGGACAGTTGGCCCTACCCCAATTCTTTACCCTAAACTTAACTAGGCCTATGGGTATTGCATAACTAGATAGTAACCTTTGCTATGTGTGGAAGTCATTTAATGTTGTGAATCAACCGTTAAATATGTTAAAATTGCTCCCGTTATTGCATTTGTTCCCTTCTGTCTACTTTCGACAAGTTTTAAAACTGTTTCATAATTTAAAGATAGATATAAGTCAAGATTTTGCCGATTTAGGAGCATTATAGATAAAAAGTTACTTACCGGTAGGTTCGCTAGGAAGGTTCTCTACAACAGAGCCTTCCTGAGAGGTCTTCCGCTTTAAGATGGCGGCCGTTTACTAACGCATCTCGTTCTTTATACATGTTGCTAATGCCGCCGTCTCTGTCATTTAGAATCTAGTTCGATAATATGTGATATCTACCGTACCATCATGTGGGAGTAGTTTGTAGGCTATCGGCTACAGTCAGGTATTATTGGAGCCACCTAGCATCGCGTTTGCAACGCCATCACTCTCTCGTCTCCGTGAGTCCGTCTTTCTCAGACTTTTCTCGCGTCACTTCAACCAACATAGTAACGTATAGTAACGCACGCCATTCTCGCCTCAGTAACAGTAACGGCGTTGCCAAGATGAGAAAAGTAATTAATTAGATTACTCACGACTGAAAAAAATAACGCCGTTAGTAATGCCCCTATATTATAACGCCATTATTACCAACACTGCTGACCAACAAAGAGCAGGGAGAGGGAGGGAGAGTGAGACTATGCGATCGGCTTGGGACAGCTCATCTGTATTTTTTTTTTTTTTAATGAAAAAAAGTCAGCGATCGACTGAGGACGCCAAGTTTGAAGCGCGAGGTAGCGAGGGATCACTGTATTCATGTATGAAATTGAAAAAAAAACAACAACAAAAAAACAATAAAAAACAGTGTACTTCTATTAAGAATTATGCTGAACAACTACTATATCAGGCATCCACATAACTAATAGTTGTGTTTTACACTAATATAAGCTGAATAGATTTTAAGTTTTCAATGAAATGTAAACATATTTTTTTTTTAATGTAAATTTAAATACACAATGTATATAAATTAATTAGACATGATGAAACATTTTGTTTGACCGCCCGGAGTGAGGTCTCAAGTACTTGGTCACTTCATACAGTAAAGTTAAACCCAAGGGCGTAGGTTTGCGTAGGGACATATGACTAGCTACTTTTCAGGATGCTAAACTTTTAAACAACCTTATTTGCATGATATAATGACTTCAGTTATATAGATTGTCTTCCCATATGCTGTTAGGATAGAATTGACCCTTCTATTATTAAGTGAATTACAGTACTTTCATTATGTTAAGACTATCATTGACCTCTTTTAACTTGCTGAATGTTTTCCCCTCAAACGCATGTTTTGATTGGCTGATGACCCCCCCCCCACACACACACACACACAGCCCCGACAAAAATACAACATGCCGCCTTCTCTGCCCCCTTCGAAGACTACGGATATTAGAAGTTTTTTTCAGCCAGCAGCAGCCACTGAAAGTAATCTAAAAAGACATCAATGTTGTGGAGGTGGGGGACACACCACTAATTTTGCTACTGAAAGTCCGACCTGCATTAGAGTTAGCATAAAATTAATCTATGTGAATTTCTCGAACCTTAGGAGGAAGCCGCTTTGAGGGAAACGTCCTCCTCTGTCTTTTACCGTTAATAGTAATTAAACTGTAAGAAATGTAGTAAACAAAGGTGTATCCCCTTTTCCCAAGTTTTCATCTTTATTTTTTTTATGTGGTCTTAAAGCACCCCGAAGAGTTTGGCTGTGCTTGTAGTCAAAAGCAGTAGTTTTACTTGAAGGAAGTCTCCATTTTCATTTATTTTTGTTAGGGTTATCGTCCCTACCAATATTGAGACCAATCCTACGCCCTTGGTTGAACCGATACTGGTAGTATCGGAAGCCTGACCCTGATATGGCACTAAATGCAGGCACCGGTATTTTCGTGAACTAGGAAATAATGCTCCGATGCTGCACAATATGTACTCTGAGATTTAATTCCAATTTAATTGCCCATCGCCCATTGCTCGACCCAAGATGGCCCCCAGCTATCAGCTTTGATGCAGAAAAAATTTGTAACCTGAATGAACATCCAACCCGTTACTAGCATGGTGTACCTAATAAAGTGGCCGGTGAGTGTATGTATACACTTTTTTTTTTATTACGCTTTGGGGAAAAAAGTGAAAAAACATGTCTTCTATGTAACTCTTTCCAATGCTAAATCTGAATAAATACATTGAACTCACACGGGCGCTACTTTGCGGTTTTTCATTTATCGCGGCGGGTTCTGGTCTCCATTAACCGCGAAAAAACAAGGGCTCACTGTACTAAGAAATAATGCGCCGGATCGCCAATGCAGCATGAAATGTACTCTTTGAGATTTATTTTCCAACCGCCTATTGCCAAGATGGCCACCTGCTTTGATACAGAAAAATATAACCTGTATCAAAATCGGTAAACTTCCTTTCAATATTCATGAATGAAATTTGAAAAAAACAACAAAAAAGTGTAACAACAAATACTATGTCAGACATCTACAATGAAATTTTTTGTGATAAAAGCTGAATACAAGAAAAGATTTTAAGATTTCCACAAATTTACACATATTTACAATATATAATTTAATTACACAAGGTGTATAAATTAGAGTACATAGAGTACTTGCTCACATCATATGGTACTTATGTTGTTTGCTTTTGCTTGAATCGATTTTCCTGAATTTCTTCCGCAAATACATATATATTGGGCATTCACTTGTTAAAAGTGTTTTACACCTTCAAAGGGACTCAAAGCGCTTTGATACAGTCTCCTCATTAACTTATTGCACCATCAGAAGCAGTGGGGGTTCAGTTCAAGGGTAGCAGAACAAACCCATGACCTTTGAGTTGGGAGATGATTACTTTATCAACCCCACTGAGCCATGACGCCCTTGACCTTGTTGAGACAGCTTGTAAAATGCATGACAACGCTTTTTCTTCTATGCTGCAGTTCCTAGAGGAACGGAGGGACCGAATGGACTCAGTGTTTTTGTTTTCTAACCTTCGTAGGTAAACTCGGAGGAGTTGGTATTCTCTCTGAAATGGCGTGGCCTAGACAGTCACCAGATCACAACCCATTTGAGCTGTTGTGGAAGAAGCTTAATCATCAGGTACGCAAGATGTGCCCATTAACCAATCCCGTTTATGGGAGGGGCTTCTGGAAGCGGGTGGTGAAATTTCTTCAGATCACATTAACAAATTAACAGCTAGAATTTCAAAGGTCTGCAGTGCTGTAATTGCTGAGAATAGACCATTCTTTGCTGAAAGTATTATTTCAAACAAAATTAATTAATCTCACCTTGTCAAATATACAAACAGTTTGTATATTTGTGTGCAAGATAAATCAAGAATGAATAAAGGGATTCTTATCAAGCTTCTAGGATATGAAAATATATATAGAAAGATTTTATAATATAAAATAAAAGCAGTGATTCAATTTTGGATTCTTGAGTTCAAAGGTAAAAGTTTATCAAGGCCAGAAAAGGAATTTTGCGATACCTCAAAAACCAGAAAAAGGATTAATATCAAATGGGCAGGATATGTTTGTAATATGGTCAGAGTTCAAAGGTCACAGAGGTCAGAAAAGGATTTATATGATATAATAATTGTTATATTTTGTTTCGTATCTAAAGGTCGTGCACACTCAACCAAATAAGGTGATGCTTTGAATTTGTGTTTACACAGCAAAAACACACGTCCTTAAAGTGCATACGACAGGAGAAAAAAAAAAAAGTCTTAAATAGCATTATTATGTGAATTAGAATCATATTTTGAGACGATTCGACTATATACAACCATTTAGCAAAGCGCAGATGACGAGAAATTAGTTTTTTAATCTGCCGGTTAGCCACACCTACCATTATAGGGCTCTAGCGTCCCCAACAGGTGGATGACGTCAGCGGGAGAATGGGCTCATCGGTTTTACTATTCAGCCCAATGAGGGGGAATTATTCAGAACGAGGAAAACGCGACGAGGAGAGTCGCAAAATGTCATTGTATCAGTCTCTCTACTCCAATATTTTTACAGGATATTCTTTTTATCCAAGTATTTTTCCCCAATAGTTAAATAAATGGCATGGTCATGACAAATAACAGTCTTGTGCTAAATGGAATATGAAATAATAAAAATGCATTTATTCAGGACATAGCAAAATTACTCCATAATGGTCAAAACTGTCGACTTCACCTTTACTGTCGCACCTCCCGAACGATATTTTATGCCACCTGAGTCGGGCTTATATCATTTCCCTTCCCCAGCTTCGGAGAATGTAAACAAACCAAGAGGTGTGACAGCTAGCCGACATGCTAACACGAACCAAGTGATGTTTCAAAGTCTTCGAAGCGGAAAATCCCACATAACTAGCCCAGATCATTTCACATGATGACTGGGTTGTTGTCTTTGCCGATCGGCAATCCGCCCGGCGGCGACCAAGTTAAGAGCTCGTCATTCCCCTGCTGAGGGCAGAGGGCTCGTTTGCGGGGAAGCAGCTGGACAATGACCGCCGGACAAACCGGCCGACGTCGGAGGAGCGTGTAGCTGCCAAATGGTTAACACGAATATGGCAAACTAATGCTTTACTAAACAGCGAAATCGTAAACAGCGAGAGACTACTGAGGAGGGCGGCTGCAGTTGTTATGCAGCTAACACGACAATCTGTGTATGACGAGAGCTTTTTACATGCATTTACATTTATTTAAAGAAAGTTTGTGGTGTTTACTTTGTAATGGCTGTATTCGCGGCTATTTTTAACAAAAAGTTGCAATTTCTGATCGGTTGGGAAATTTGACACAACACCGGGCACATGAAGAGGGCAATAAGCAGAGTATAGTGCTCTCCCGGCGGGGGATGTGCGACAAGCCGCCGTTCGTCGGCCGAGGGGACAAGGAGCATGTCAGCCACAAAATGCAAGCCACCTCCCTATTAAAATGATCCCAGTATTTAACATAATACAAAAGACGATGTTTACTCACTTCCTCGTAGGTCCCATGGTCCCACAGTAGTAGGGCTTGTTTTGGCCAATATCCACCGGTGAATGTGGACCTTTTGAAACCCCAAAAAGGCGCACATGACTCTCACTCGTACAGCAAGATTTTTCTGCAGCCGTTTGGCTGGCGTGAAGCGAAAAATAAACGAATTAATCCGCAAAATCAGCTGAATCCTTAGTCCTTCTCATACAACAGTCAGGCTGTATAGTGAAAAGGACTCCTTCCTCCGTACACGTCACAGCACCGTCTTTCTCAACTTGACACTGTCGCCGGAAGTCACTCATTTTCATGGCGCGGGATTCAAAAAACTAAATATAGCGATCGCTTCCACACACATCCAAGCGGTCCATTTCACTCAGGAACATAAAATGCCGCGTGTATTATGAAATAATGCTTTTTCGTGTCACAGGCACTTTAACTGTATATGTATGTGTGTATCTCAGTGTCCTCTTCATTCATTCCTCTTCGTGTTCCGACAGCTTTACTGGTTATGAGTGTATTAACTTTTACTCTTCTTGTTTTTTTTTTTTTACATTAAGCTCAACTCAGATTCTATGTTTATTGTGCAATACTCTAATTGTAAGATTTTTTTATTTTATTTTTTTTTACATGTTTTGATTCATTTTTATGCATTATAAAAGATTTGTCTGAATTTTGGGAGTCTTGGAACAGATTAGGGCATTGGCATGGAAAAAGCATCTCTACTAGGCATGTGCCGGTTTGATATTCTGACGGGTATGATAACCTTAAGTCAAAATATCACGGTTTCGCAGTGTAACAATTATTGCTCTAAAATTTGTTACTTTGAAATATCTAGGTTTTTTTAAAAAAATTCAATTGAACAAAATGTTTATTTTTCAAAACATATTAGCAAATTGGAACATCGTAGTATACACAGTATGTTATATAAAAGGTATATTCTAACTAAAATTAAAATAAATTAAGTCCTTTAGGTGAGCCTATACCCACAACAACAACTCAACATTATTACCATTAGAACAAAAATAATTGAATTATTTTCCATAAAAAGCACGTGTGTATGACTCATAATTACATAATTCATACTCTCTTTCTCAACACAGGCAGTTGCCAGAGAGAAAAACACTATGTTTTACCACAGCTAGACACACTAAACACACTGGAGATAACTCTCGTAGCTGGTGGGAAACATTCATGACAGTCTCTACTAACCTGTAATGTTGTATAAATACGAAATCATATTCGCAAACATGTTTTCCATGTCTGTTGGCCCTCCTCCTCTGAGCCGGGGCCGTCTGTAACTTTTCTGTCGCCGAAGTTTTCACATACCAGCGATTTCGTTTTCTTCGATGGGGGTAAAAGTTCAGGAGTTTCACTTCCTCCAGCCATCGTGTAGCACAGCTGACTCACTGACACTGAGCAACAACTGGTGGGGAAGGGTCGAGCATTGCAGCTGCAAGCGATTGATTTCTCCATGCATTTTTGGGACATAAAAAAATAGCTAATTCCTTAGGGACGGTATGACGGAAAATTTTTGTGATTTTAAAACGTTTGTATACCATGGTATACCTTGAAACCGGTAATCGGCACATGTCTAGTCTCTACTTACAGAATTTGCGGGTTACGAAACTACTTTCAGAACCGAATAATTTCGTAAATACAGGTACCACTGTACTAAAAAATAAGTGAAAATTATCAGCCAGTGCTTCAAGTAAATTTTACTCACTTAGATTTCTTGAAATAAGAAAAATAGCAAGCTGAAAATAAGATCAACAGATTTATTTTAAGCAATAAATTAGTAGATTTAATCTAAAAAAAAAAAGTTTGTCAGAAATGTTCTTAATTCAAGAATGAATAAAGCATTTTTTTCTTGATCTAGGTGAAAAAAATACTTAAGGTGGAAAAATCGAACGCATTAATCTGATTGCTAGTCTTTAACTCAAAACAAGATGGAGAAAACTATTTGACTAGATTTAAGAATTATCTGATTAAGCTGTTATAAATTTGCAGTGTTGGTAAATGTCTTCTATCACATTTGTACTCTAGTTTCACATTTTTTTGTGTGTGGAGGGGTGCACATGTCCATGTGGCTGCTTGACTGTGAATTCCAAGTTTGTTGAAAATACCCATATGCACCCAAACAGCGGCTGGCGTGTTGTTGGGGTTTTTTTGTTTTGTTTTGCTTTTTGGCGACGAGTTGCTTGCTGCAAGGCAGCGAATGAGTGGATGAATGATGAGCCTTGGTGGCAGTCACAGGAAACGCAAATCAACAAACAAGACTATTTTCATTGGGTTTTTTTTTTTCTTTGTTTTGTTTTTCCTTTTTAACTACAGTGCATCAATAGCTTTGGAGACCTGGGTGAAGACCTCCTCCACCGGAAGTTCAGAGTCCACCTGAACAGGATGAGAATAATGACATCATCAGATAGATTCTCAATTAAATTACAGTGATATCTTGACTCACATGTTTAATTTGTTGTGTACCTTCACTCGTAATGCAAAACTTTTGATATCTTTTATGAAGTTTCACGGTTGAAATGAGTGGAATAGCTTCGACTTGAAGAAGTCGCGGCGCTCTTAAATTGAGGTCGACCGATATGGTATACCAATAACTAGGGTTGTTCCAATCATGTTTTTTTGCTCCCAATCCGATCCCGATCGTTTCAGTTTGAGTATCTGCCAATCCCGATATTTCCCGATCCGATGGCTTTTTTTGCTCCCGATTCAATTCCAATCATTCCCGATAATTTTTCCCGATCATATACATTTTGGCAATGCATTAAGAAAAAAAGGAATAAAACTCGGACGAATATATACATTCAACATACAGTACATAAGTACTGTATTTGTTTATTATGACAATAAATCCTCAAGATGGCATTTACATTATTAACATTCTTTCTGTAAGAGGGATCCACGGATAGAAAGACTTGTGACTTTGTGTATTGTGACTAAATATTGCCATCTAGTGTATTTGTTGAGCTTTCAGTAAATGATACTGCAGCATGCCCCAATGCATGATGGGAAGTGGAACCATGATGGGAAGTAAAACCATGACTGTGCGTCGTGCTACCAATGGATATACTCTGCTTTGGGAAATGAGTTAAGGTGTTAAGACAAAGATTTATTGCCACCTTGCTTCCCATGATAGTTCTATTCATAGGGAGTGGAATTGCAAGGTTTTAGCCAATTGAAGAACGGCTTCAAAGACTGTCAAAATTCACTCATTTTGCGCTACCTTTTATCTCTCTATATAGGTAACACGGCGTCTTAACAGATCGAGCGCGACAATGAGTGAGAGGATCGTGCAGCGTATAATTTAGTAGCATTAAAAATTTTAACGTGACACATTTTTTAATAAATTAATTGCCGCCATTATCGGGATACTTTTGAGAACCCTACATTAAGCCTAAACTAAAGACTCTGGATGAGTGTAACATATTATGTCTGTAACGTTAAATACAATTAGAAAACGATTTAATTAAAAAAAATATATATATATATATATTAAAAAAAGGCATGGCCGATATTTATTTGCTGATTCCGATACTTTGAAAATGACGTGATCGGACCCGATCGATCGGCCATATACAATATCTAAAACAAATTTCAGCCGATTGCCGATATACAAGGCCGATTTTGTTAAGTCAATGAAAGGCAATTTTGTGAAAAAAAATTTGCTTCAACAACTTAAAATTTACAATGAAGGCCTGAGACTTCAAGGATTAATTTCGTCTAGTGCTTCCAAACCAACGAACGCAGAACTTTTTATGATGAATCACACTCAGCAAGAACATTACAATTACAAATAATTAAACCCGCCAGGACATCACGACAAGATGTAAACAAGTGAGAGTTTAAGAAGATGCTCTCCATGCTAAAGATAGTGCTAACACGAATGCTACGCTAACGCTAAGTTACATTTAGAGTGTGAGGATCACTCAGTAAACACATTTAAAGGCTCACGCAACATTGCATAGCAAAATGCAAGATTAAAACAAATCTTATATTACAAAATATTTACAAAACAGGCAAGCCTGAAGCTTCCGATAGTAGCTTGCCTTCATGCTGTTGCAGGGTCCTTCTAGGCTCCTACCATCGGTCAGAGGCAGCCATAGTTGCTCAAACAGATGGCAGATCAAAATACTTTTTATCGGCTTATTTGTTTGTTAATCTGCCGATGGCCGACGTTGGAAAAAAAAAGTCCAAATATCGGCCCGAAATATCATCCAGCCGATATATCGGTCCGACGTCTACTCTTAAATGAAGGTTGCAGTGGTAATGCCAAAACTTACCTTCTTGACAATGCCGCGCTTCTCATAAAAAGCAATGACGGGCTCGGTGGCCTTGTAGTAGAGATCCAGACGCTTCTTGATGGTCTCTTCGTTGTCGTCGGAGCGGCCGCTGGTCTCGCCGCGCTTCAGGAGTCTCTTGACCATGGTTTCCGACTTGGCGTCCACGTACAGTAGTAGGCACGGTTTACCAATCTGGAGACGTCACTGAAGTTGGTTTGTGTTGTTGTTTTGTTTTTACATTGCACTAAAAAGTTTATAAACTTTTAACCTTTTTCTCAAACTCCTCGCCCTGCTTCAACTCGCGGGGGTAGCCGTCGATGAGAAAGCCCTTGGACACATCGGCCTTGGCGATCATGGCGTCCTTAATCATGTCCAGTACCGTTTCCTGAAGACACAAGTGTAAAGTCAAGGAAGAATGCATCCGGAAGTTGTACAAGTCACATGTGGAAAATATATTTGGGTACTAATATATTGGATTGTTTGTAGAACTTTATAAAGATTTGTAGAAGGTTTTTAATCAGGGCCGAGTGTAGGGGTGTGAACAAACCCAAGCCTCTAAGGGGCCCGGTTTGCGGGTTTTAAAGCAGTAATGTGAAGTAATTACATAACATGCCAAATAGGGTCACAATTAAGGTAATTAAACATTGTCCAACAAATAAAGCATGAAAAAAATAATTTATATGTTGTATATTTGACAAAATAATCGCGTTTCCGAAGTTCGAGCCTGAAAGGGGACGAACCCGGAAGTGATACGTCACACCGAGAACAGCGATGGCAGCGCTCCATACGGCCGCGATATAAAGCCCTTCAAACAATGATTCAAACAGCGAGATAAGCAATAGATCGAGCGCAAGGGAGGAGATCCAAGTTTTTGAAGAGTTGGAGGAAAAACAGGAGCTTGGAATTTTATGTTGGACCTAACATGTATTAGCCAGACGCTAATCAGGATGCAAACAATGTGCCTAGACTACCTGACATGGAATGGAGACAAGACCCATTGAGATTACAAGATTGGTAAAATATAGGCTGTTATTATTTTCATGATTTGAATGTGCAGGCATTTGCACATAATTTTATGTTTTAGTCTATCTGATGACATTGTTTAAAAAAATAATAATCAGACTGCATGTTCATTTTGGCAGATCCGGCAGCTCTCGTGCATATAAAATAATAATATAAAAACGTTGGGGGTAAGAAGGAGATGAGTCTTCGATGGCGACTAGCGGACTGCCGCCACATTCGACCGCGAAGTTTTGCTTCTCGCTCATCTCCGCCTCGCCTCGTACTACCAGCTACTAATACTTCCAGTCCCAGCGTCTCTTAAATGGATCATGCATAGTATCTTGTTATGAGCTTTTTGTTGACAAAGGTATCGAACACACGACGTGCTGACAACTTTGTTTCTTAACACATGGAGCTAACAGTTGCTGGGGCTCTCGGCAGGAAGTGGCGTCTAATGGCATGAGGAAATGTAGTTTTTTCACACAAGCGAACAGATTACAAAGCACCACTTCAGTGTTGTCCCGAGACTACATTTCCCATGATTCACTGCGGAACTTGAGCCACTCGCTGGTTCGCTGCGAGATTGATTGAAGAAGTTAGGTTAGGTTAGTCAAGTGTAGATTCCTTTTGTTTGTTGTTTTGGCCTGGGCTTACCCTGAAGCCGCGCTTCATCCACATTTTGTACATATTCATTGCGAGTTTGATTGTTGTGTAAATTTTGTGCCACATGTGAAATTGTGTGGCTCGTTTTATGTTACGCCCTTCGCGAGCCGTCCTTGGGACATAACACTAGCGAACACAACAACAACTATGCCACGACTATTGCCACGAGTTGGCTTTCGGCTAACGTCGCTAGCTTCTACTGTACATTCCACTACAGTTGGCAGCTCTGCTTTGACAAAGTCATCAGTCATCTATCCAAAAATCACACTTTTTGGCAAATCCTTGATCATAAGCAGACCTGTTAAGGAAGCAGGCATCTTCGAAGTGTTTGCAGCAGAGAACACTACTCGATGATGGCGTGAAATTAATTCGCTTCGTGCGAACGAAAGATGTCCATTTACGTGCCCTGCTATCCTTTGGCCACTCATACAACTTTTCGTTTGAGTGAGAACAAAACATCGCCACACACCGCCGTGGCATCTTACCGAGAAGCAATGCAACAAACACTGTTCTATGGCGGACTTCCCTCGCACTTCCCGGTGTGACGTAATTTCCGAAGATTGCCGAAGAAAAGCATTTTCGTTGTCAAGGGCGTTGCTATGGGTTAAACAAAGAATCTGGAAGGGTTGCGTTGAAAAAAATAACGAAAATATGCCTATAAATGTTTAGCCATTGATATTATTGAAAAACATGGTTGGCCAACCTTACTTCACATTACTACTTTAAGTGGCATGGTTGGGGGGGGGGGGTCAAACAGAAAAGTTAAGATGAGGATGACGCACACACACACCGGACGATCATCTTGGGAGGCCTTTAAAAGTGTTGAGAGGCCCGCAAATAATTGTCCACCCCCCCCTGTCCCCCATTGAACGGTCCACTCTAGTGGCCCGTTTATGCTCACCGCAACCGGGCCCTGTTCACATTTGGTCCACCACTGTTTCTAATAATATAATTTGTATTTTTATTGCAAAATTACTAATATTTTACAGAAAAACTTTTAAACATTCAAATGTTTAAATATTTGAACCCTTTATAGGGCAAGTAACTATTAAAAAAAAAATTATTAGTGTCACATTTAGGCATGTGCCGGTTACTGGTTTCAAGGTTTTGAGAATGAGAATGCTTTATTTTGGACATGAGAAAATAAAAGTAATAAACAAACAATACTTGAGATAACAACAACAATATTTAAGACAATAATAATAATAAATATTAGAATGTATTCATTGTGTCCAAAAAGGAGTAGGATGAAGCATTTGCATTTGACCGTAGTATGAAAACGTCACGGTTTCAAAACCACTAAAATTTTTCGGCGTACCGTAGTTACGGAATTAGCCATTTTGAGGTCCCAAAAATGTAGCGAGAAATCCGTGGCTTGGAGCAGCAGCGCTCACCCATCCCTTTCCAGTTGATGCTCTGTCCTGTGTCTGTCAGTGACACTACACCTCGTTTTAGCTTTAACTGTCTGACGGCCTCAAGTTTTCCTGGAAAACATCCTGATAAACTTTTGAATTCATTCTTCCATTAATGATTGCAAGTTGTCCAGGCCCTGAGGTAGCCAAACAGCCTCAAATTATGATGTTCCCTCCACCATGCTTCACAGTGGGGATGGGGTGTTGATGTTGGTGAGCTGTTCCATTTTTCCTCCACAGACATGACGTTGTGTGTTACTCCCAAACAATTCAACTTTGGTTTCATCAGTCCCCAAAATATTTGACCAAAACTTCTATGGAGTGTCCAAGAGCCTTTTTGCGAACATTAAACGAGCAACAATGTTTTTTTTAGACAGCAGTGGCTTCCTCCATGGAGTCCTCCCATGAACACCATTCTTGGCCATAGTTTCACATCTAGTTGATGCGTGCACAGACATATTGGACTGCACCAGTGATTTATGGAAGTCTTTAGCAGACACTCTAGGGTTCTTTTTTTTTCTACCTCTGTGAGTATTCTGCACTGAACTCTTGGCGTCATCTTTGGTGGACGGCCACTCCTTTGGAGAGACACAACAGTGGCCAATTCTCTCCATTCTTATACAACTTCTCTGACTGTCGATTGATGACAATCCAGACTTTTAGAGATGGATTTGTATCCTTTCCCAGCTTTGTACAAAACAACTATCCTTGATCGCAGGTCTTCATATAGCTCTTTTGACCCAGCCATGATGCACATCAGACAATGCTTCTCATCCAGACAACTCTAACCAGGTGTGTGTTTTATAGTGGGCAGGGCAGCTTTAAACCACTCATCAGTGATTGGGCAAACACCTGACTCAAATTGTTTGGTAAAAATTGGTTTCCATTGCTCTTTAAGTCTCCTTAGGTAGAGGGTCCACTTACTTATTTTCCCCCCTTCTATCATTGTTTGCATGCTATCCTCATTAAAATATGAAAACCTATAAATGTTTGGGTGGTTTTAATTAAAGCAGACAGTTTTTTCATTTGTGTGATTTTCACAAAGATCAGCTCACATATAATGGTGATTTTATAGAAATGTGAGAAATTCCAAAAGGTTCAGATCCTTAATACCATTAGCCTAGTCTTCCGCTATTGTAAACATCTGCCAATTTGCAAATATGTTGTGAAAATTAGAAAAAAAAAATCCTGTTCAATAGAAAACTTTTTTCCCCCCATTTTTTAACCCATACATCTAAAAAATGACACATTTTAGAGCTACAATTGCAATACTGTGAAACCGCAGTATTTTTGCTTAAGGTCATCATACCGTCAAAATCTCCTACCGGCACATGCCTAATTCACATTTTATTATTTTTTTGTCAACAATTATTCTATTTCATATATGATATTTATTTCTATTTATAAGAACATTTATAAATGAATAAAATGTTAATAAAGACTAAATTTACTAGAAAATGCGATTTCAATTGTATGGTGAAGTCGGTACGAATTAAACTAAAACCTGTGGTCATTTCCTGTTAATTCTGGGCAAATCCCAGGTCACTTCCTATCTTTTTTCAGCACTTCCCGTTGATTTGGGGGCATTTTAAGGCCACTTTCTGATATGTGGTCATTTCTGGGTCACTTCCTGATTTTTTTTTTTTTTTTTTTTTGTTATTTCCTTTTGATTTGGGGGCATTTCAATGAGAAGTAAAGTCCCACAATGGCCTCCAATAGCACTTGAAAATATGTTTTTAATTATAGTGTCGTACAAAGGGTTAAGGGTCTTTCTAATATTTCTCTAGTAATATATTAACTCAGTCACTGCTAATGACTATTATAAATGTTCAAATGGATCGGAAATCTACCAGTCACAAACTAATTAAAAGTTTTAATTCAGTTTTAAGAGCCACATGATTGGAACTGAATCAGCCAATACAGTGAAAAGTAGTAAAATAGCTTTCACATTGGTTTCTTGGACAACATGTGCTCTTCTTACCAGAGGCACGAGTTCTCCCCTCTGCATGATGGCATGTAGTTGCTTGCCCCTCTCGGAGCCCGAGTCCACTTCAGCACGCAGCAGATCACCCGACGACAAGTGGGTGTAGCCATACTTTTTCACCACCATCGCACATTGGGTGCCCTTGCCTGACCCGGGCCCGCCTGGAAATGACAACGTTGTTTGAGGGTGGGAGCGCCATTGCAGGTGAGCCAAAATCCACTCAGGTGTTTCTTACTCACCGACCACGAAGATGATTTTTGCATCTTTGATCTTGTCTGAAAATAGAGATTCGCTTATTTAAAAACAATAATGTAACAGCTAAAAAAGAATTTACTCATCGGCTGTCATTGACGGCAATAGGTGTCTAATCAATTTGAACTGGAAGGGTGTTCAATCACTGCCAGCCCTCTCTTGGGTGTCTACTAGGGACTAACTCATTTAAGCCCTTGATATGTGAATTTGCATTCAACAAATATAAAGCGTTGGAGGAATACATAAGTACATAACAAAATTGAAAAGAAATTTAAAAATAAATGCCGTACGTCCTGTATACGTCGAAAACTTAAAATATATGGATAAGAAATTTCAAAAATAAAATGTTTTTTTTATTACAAAAAAAAAAAAATCTGCTTTTTTATGTGATAAAAAATTGAATTATTGAAATGTTTTATTGTTGAACCTTTATTTTTAACTAATTTTCTTTTTCTTATTTTAAAAAAACCTATTCATAATTGTTTATATTTAACTGAGGTTTTCCCAATTTTTTTTTTCTTCACTTTTTTCTATTTCTATTATTATTATTATTATTATTATTATTATTATTATCATTATCATCATCATCATCACTATTACGGTATGTTTATTTTTCATGAACATATGTATTCCACAGTGCTTTTTGATGTAAATTTGTTAATATGTAAATTCAGGCATCACGGGGGTTAAGAATTTCCACTTAGTCTAAGAACCATATGAACTGATGTTTATCACTGTCAATGGCACCTAAAGAGTTGACATTGAGAAAAAAAACATGAACAGGAAGTGACTTATAACAATAAGTGAATTAATAAAAGATGATATAATTATAAAAACTTAAAACATGGACCAAAATATGTTTCATTAAAACAAATTAAATGCAAAGAAAATGGCAATTCATTCCTTTTCCACTATACTAATAAAAAAAATAAAATGTGTAGTTCAATACAATAATTAAAGTAGGTATAACAGACCTTTTCGACTAATGCCGTCACACGAGGTGCATACATTTCCCATGTTTGCAGCACTATTATTAAATTACTATTGTGTTGACTTAATTACCATATCAACGGCTTGTTGCCAAGGAGAACTTAACAGATAAGGTTTTTTTTAGAACCCACAAAAACTGAAAAGATTAGAATCAGCTTCTTCTACTTTAATTTACATTGCTACAATGAAAAATATTAATAATTATGAACAATTTAAAAAATGTATGGCCCTCACTAGCAGTATTCTCCAAAATGGACACAAGATGGCGACAAATGACAAGAAACCAGCTAATGGGTGCTTTTGCGTTCAACTCCATATAAGGAGAAACAACGCGTCCACGTGTCATAGAAAGTTACGAAAAAAGACATTTTGTCATCAGAGTGTCATATTAAAAGCGTCATTCACCTGCCATTGCGTTGCGTTCACTGTCAGCTCCTTTGCAAGAAAAACAAAGAACAAAAACATGTGTAAGTGATGATTTCTAATAAAGGGGCGTGTTGTAAAATAATAGGCGAGCCTCAAATACAAGAATGCAGCAAAAGCACAAGGGTGTCTTACATTTGGACAGGAACTTCCACGTCGAAGTGAACCTAATTTAAAGAAGGTTGCAAGCCCACTGTTCTCCTTTTTCTGATGTTGTTTTTCCTCAGAGGTTTTACAAGAATGAGGAAGAAGAGTAGACAAGGTTTTGATTGACAAGTCCAGTCCTGCCCACTGAACATTTTGTGGCTATACTGAATGTAAAATTAATGACCTTGGGTAAAAAAAAAAAAACAATTTGAAAGGACAAATTTTCTAAATATGCCAAATGTACCTACTTTGTTATTATGAGACATAAAAGTTAAAAATAAATATAGGGATGTATATTGGTTACTCATGATTGAAATTTGGTGAGGTGACATTAGTACATGTTTGAAAATGGTATGTTAATTCCAGAGGTGGAAAATGTAACAGCAAATATATATACAGTATATATATATTATGCGGTTAAAAGTACTGTTACAAGTTTTATTCGGGTGAAAATACTGGTGCAAAAATCTGCACAAACGAAAAGTTATAAAGTAGCTCATTCCACATTGAAAGTGAATTAGGCACTTTTTTTTATTGTGTGTGATTGAATAGTCCTTTCGCGATAACAAATTTTAGTAGGCGATATATTGTCTCATATTTATTGCCAATATGCGATATTGTTGCCTGTTTCTTTTAACCTATTCAACCAGGAATATGGTGACATTACATCCAAATAAATCACCTGGTCAGATGCAAAAAATTGTTTTTCTTGAATAAAACAAATTAAAATTTACAAATATATAAAAAAATAAATTAATAAAAAATACAAAAAATACTATGCATAAGTCATTTTAAAGCCAGTTAAGTGCAGAATATGAAATAGGTGAGAAACCCAATGTCATTTTTGTTGTCTGCCATTTAGAGTCCACTAAAAGTATAAGTACACGATAATTATTGGTCCGATAATTATCAGTCCGATAATAGGAAGTATGACATCATCCCAATAAATACAATAGCCTTATTAATAGGCCCGATAATATACAGTGGGAAAAATAAGTATTTAGTCAACCACCAATTGTGCAAGTTCTCCTACTTGAAAAGATATGAGAGGCCTGTATTTGTCAACATAGATAAACCATGAGAGACAGAATGTGAAAAAAAACAAAAAAACAAACTGAAAATCACATTGTTTTATTTTTAAAGAATTTATTTCCAATTTACAGTGGAAAATAAGTATTTGTTTACCTACAAACAAACAAGATTTCTGGCTGTCAAAGAGGTCTAACTTCTTCAAATGAGGTCTAACGAGGCTCCACTTGTTACTTGTATTAATGGCACCTGTTTTAACTCATTATCGGTATAAAAGACACCTGTCCACAATCTCAGTCATACTCCAAACTCCACTATGGCCAAGATCAAAGAGCTGTCGAAGGACACCAGAGACCAAATTGTAGACCTGCACCAGGCTGGGAAGACTGAATCTGCATAACTGATAATCTCCCTGGATCTGGGGCTCCATGCAAGATCTCACCCCGTGGCGTCAAAATGATAAAGAACGGTGAGCAAAAATCCCAGAACCACACGAGGGGACCTAGTGAATGACCTACAGAGGGCAGGGACCACAGTAACAAAGGCTACTATCAGTAACACAATGCGCCACCAGGGACTCAAATCCTGCACTGCCAGACGTGTCCCCCTGCTGAAGCCAGTACACATCCAAGCCCGTCTGCGGTTCGCTAAAGTGCATTTGGATGGTCCAGAAGAGGACTGGGAGAATGTGTTCTGGGCAGATGAAACCAAAATGAAACTTTTTGGTTGTAACACAGGTTGTCGTGTTTGGAGGAGAAAGAATACTGAATTGGATCCGAAGAACACCATACCCACTGTGAAACATGGGGGTGGAAACATCATGCTTTGTGGCTGTTTTTTTTTTTCGCTAAGGGACCAGGACGACTGATCTGTGTAAAGGAAAGAATGAATGGGGCCATGTATCAAGAGATTTTGAGTGAAAATCTCCTTCCATTAGCAAGAGCATTGAAGATGAGACGTGCCTGGGTCTTTCAGCATGACAATGATCCCAAACACACAACCAGGGCAACAAAGGAGTGGCTTCGTAAGAAGCATTTCAAGTTCCTGGTGTGGCCTAGCCAGTCTCCAGATCTCAACCCCATAGAAAATCTGTGGAGGGAGTTGAAAGTCCGTGTTGCCCAACGACAGCCCCAAAACATCACTGCTCTAGAGGAGATCTGCATGGAGGAATGGGCCAAAATACCAGAAACTGTGTGAAAAGCTTGTGAAGTTACAGAAAACGTTTGGCCTCCGTTTTTGCGAACAAAGTATTGAGATGAACTTTTGGTATTGACCAAATACTTATTTTCCACCACGATTTGCAAATAAATTCCTTAAAAATCAAACAATGTGATTTTCTGTTTTTTTTTTCCACATTCTGTCTCATGGTTGAGGTTTACCCATGTTGACAATTACAGGCCTCTCTAATATTTTCAAGTGGGAGAACTTGAACACAATGAGTGGTTGACTAAATACTTATTTGCCCCACTGTACAGTACATTGCTATTGGTACGGTATCGGTGGATTGGGATGTGCGTTCGTTTCCACTCCTGTTTTGCCAGTTCAATGTGTCTATGACTGTAATTATTGGCACCCCTGGTTAAGATGTGTTTTTTAGCTTCTATTCTTTTTTTTAATTCAAATAATAAGGGACCTTAACTGAAAAAAGAGAAAAATCCAACCTTCAATACAAGTGCATTTATTCAGTGGGGGAAAAAATCCCACATAAAGAAATAATTATTTGACATCAAATAATGTGTGTCACAATTATTAGCACCCCTGGTGTTAATACTTTGTACAACCCGCCTTTTGCAAACAAATTAAGGTCTGGGGACTGAGATGGCCATGGGAGGAGCTTGATTTTGTGTCTGGTGAACCATTTCTTTGTAGATTTGGCCATATGTTTAGGGTCATTGTCTTGCTGAAAAACCCAGTGACGACCCAACTTCAGCTTTCCGGCAACAGGTTTTGATTTAAAATGTCCTGGTATTTCAAAGCATTCATGATGCCATGCACCCTAACAAGGTCCCAGGGCCTTTGGAAGCGAAACAGCCCCACAGCATCACCGACCCACCCCCATACTTCACAGTGGGTATGAGGTGCTTTTCAGCATGCGCATCTTTCGTGGCACGCCAGACCCACTTAGAGTGTTTGGTTCCAAAAAGCTCAGTATTGGTCTCATCTGACCAAAGCACACGGTCCCAGTTGAAGCCTGGGACCGTGTTGAAGCATTATAATAGAATACTCCTATTTGTAGCAACCATGTTTTTACTCCACATTACGACTTTACAGCACATCAGAACGAATTTTTGACTGGTCAAGTCCGATCTCCTGAAACACCTGAATGTGCTCCACAGAAGTGTCATCTCATGCCTATCACAGCCAAAGTTACGTGCATAAATTACCATATTAAAGAGCCATATACAGATTTTGTATATGGAATGATTGTATATTGAGTGCAGATTAATCTGTGAATTTGTAATATGTTCATTTACTATTAAAAATGTGCCGTTTCAACTCCTAAAATTTTAATTTGAGGGGGCAAGACATTTATTTGAGGGAGCACCGCCCACTCTTGGCCCTGCGTAGAGCCCCCCCCCAAGATAAATAAATAAATAAATAGTACTCGGTGAAAATTATTGTTACAAGTTTTATTCGGGTGAAAGTACTGGTGCAAAAATCAACTCAAACGAAAAGTTTAAAAAGTAGCTCATACTTTTATGTACAGCTGTACAAAATGACAGACAAATTAATAGATGTGATAACAACTATAGTACTTTCAATACGAGCACAATAAGTAACAGTACTTTTTTTTTTTTTTTTTTTTTTTTAAATCAAAAATTGAGTGCTGCTCTCAGTGTTGATGTGAAATACAGTATGTTAGCCATGCTAATTAGCACTGGAAAGTTCCTAATTATCAGCCACAGTATGACACCAAAAAAAAATACAAAAAAGGCTACTTACAGGGTTTTCTAAAGGGTATCAGCAAATGTTATTTAATGCCACCTTTGATACCACTTTAAACTAATTTAATGCACATGCCCAACTGCAGATAGTTTCACACACACAAATTGTAAGCAGAGTTGTCCGATAATGACTTTTTAATCGATAACCTATATCCTGATATTATGCAACTCCAAAAATAATACAGATATCAAACAGATACCGATACGCGGTCATGTAATTCATACAATTCTACTAACCATAATACGTTACGTATTATGGTTAGTAGAATTGTGGCCACTGGATACTTTAATAATGATAAATATAACAACCTCAAGGTATTTCAATAAACATTCTATAAAAAGAACAATTTCAACTGAAGTTATAAAAAGAGTGTCTATGATCAAGTGCAAAGTGCCAATAAGGCAGTTCCATATCACATATGACTCACGCAGTGCTTCTGGCGCAAAATACAGTATATAGTGCATTACTTTTCAATCATTTACCGTTCACTTAATTTTCGCCCCGTGCTAAGCTGTGACCAGCTGTTGTACAAAGGCAGAGGCTCTTCTAAATTCACTTTAAAAGCAACACGCATATTGGCTCATCACCGATAATGAAAAACCGATGTCGATATTATCCGATATCATTTTAAAATAATTTTATGGTCCGATATTATCAGCTACCCAATAATACCAGACAACTCTGATAAATTATGTAAAAAAAAAAAAAAAAAGTTTTTTTAACCATCAAGCCTATGTAATTTTTTTAATGCCTAGAACATGTAGTTCAGTGCTTTTTAAACCTCAATTTTGACAAGGGTTAGGGTTTTAATGCTTTTTCATGACTTGCATAAACCCTGACTTAGTAAAAAAAAAAAAAAAAAAAAAAAAAGGTCTGCAATTATCCATTATTTCAGTAATCGATTAATCAATCATTTAGTTAGTTAGAATAATCGAGTAATCGGATTACCAACATTTATTGCGTTGCAGAATAAATTTTAGGAGACGTAAAACAAGTGTTTATGCTCGGAATTATATTCATTTTGCTTGCCAAGATTGGACTTTCAAAAGAGCATTAAATGTGAATACAAAATAAAGTACCGGAGTGTTTCTTCAAACTATGCAGAATTGCAGTTACATTTCACAAGAGCAAAAAGTACATTGAAAATTAAAATACTTCAGCTTAGCCTGGGCAAAAAGTACACTGAAAATTAAAATACCTCAGCTTAGCCTGTCTAAAAAAATGAATGAGGATCTAAGTGCAACAAAATAACAACTGGATAACTTGCATAGCAAAAGTCCGCTAGCCTAAATGCTATCAAAGGCTATCTTTTTTAATAATGCTCTGAACAAATCTTTTAAACACATATTCCCACAAAAACTTCTATGCTTCTAAACTAAATTACGAATACACAAACAAGCATATTAGCTCAAACAAAAACTTACAATCTTACATTGCCCTTACCAGGGAGCAGTTGGATTCAGTCATGTTAGACGAGTTATGTCATATTCACAGTTGCCACAAGAGGGCAGTGTATCCACCCAAATCAATAAAACTAAATGCAAACACATTCAAAACAAACCAATTCAACACTACTCTAATTAAATGAATCCTTGAAGCAGCAAAATTTGATTAGAAGCTTTTTTCTAATCGAATTACTTGAGTTAATCGATTAAACGTTGCAGCGCTAAAAAAAGAGTAAATGTAATTCAGAACTTTCCACCACTGTTTCATTAAAAAAAAAAAAGTTGTTACTCAAATTATTTTTCAACATTTGTTCATTCGCCGCCAGCTCTCCCAATTCACATGAATTGTACCTCTATTGCCGTCAGTGGCAGCCAATGACAATGTACATTGGACAACATTGGACAAAAAAGTATACAATACAACTGCTCTGTACTCAGGAAGTCATTACTTCACGTGCAACTAATGCCACACTGACCACATTTTTAGAATCACTGTTCATAAGTACATTGAACGCCATCAAGTCATAATCATCATCAAATTACATCACTGCGGCAAACTCCAGGTAATATATTGCATAGCTGTGTGCTAGCTATACTCGTCAGCAGTCTATGGTATCAATTTTTATGTCTGTGCCTGTTGCCCCCGTCATGGAAAAGGTCACTTGGAGGCCCTGTGTTTGAGTCAGCACTGAGCCTGTTCGGAAACAGGAACATTAAGGGCATGTCCCAATTTGGAGTTTTAAAATTCTTGTTATGAATAAATACAATTACAAATTAAGAGAATGTTAAAAAATAAATACAATAAAAACAGAAATACACTACAGTTATGGCCCATAATAACACTCTAAAGTTGTATTTTATTTTATTTTATGGTCCAATTCATTTGAAACTAATAGAGCTAGCTGTGAATGATTCTATTTCTGTGCCATTGACGGCTCTAGATGTCAACTCCATTTTGGAATGGTCATAACCATCAGAATTTTGACTAAAATCTTAGCAAGCACCTTAAAGTTATTCTGTCACCTACATAATGCCTTGACCCTATTTGTTAACACGCTAAAAAAAGAGCACGTCGCAGCTGTTAAGTTAAGGGATAGCATGTCAGGCGGCCGAGGCGTTCACAGGCTCCCAATTTAGGCGCGTAAAAGGCAAGTGGTGCATTCCCCCTTTGGTTGCTTTGGAGAGGCCTGCTTGCGATTCAATGCGAGCAAAAGCTTGCCGGCCCTTTAAAGCAGGCAGCGTAGCGTGGAGGACCCTCTTTGACGTCAGTGCAGTGGATGATGTTGGAGAACATGTCGATGCACGCAGTCTGGCTTCCACAAAAAGCACTCGTGTGAATCAATAAGCTGCTGCTTAAAGGCCATTATGGATACGTTTGAATTATACAACAGACTGCATTAAAATGGACACTAATGGAAAATATGGTTCATAACAGTGACTAGCACGCAGGGCCGGACCTATGTATTTCTGGGCATAGGAGCAAAACCAGTACGTTGGGCCCCCATCAACATGCTGAATTATTACATTGGGTGTCATTAAATAGTTAGCATCTAGAATAGGAAAAAGGTTAGAAACCCAACAACGTTTTTGTTTTTTGCTAATTATGGCTCATCAAAATTATTGATTTGGTCCAGGGAAGCAAGTATAATCATGATGGCACTATGAATCCAAATTATTCAATGTTTTGCACACAAGAATTTTTATAATGGGTGTCAATTGATAGCTAGCATAGTCCAGAATAGGAAATAAGTGAGAAACAACACGATTTTTGTTTTGCACCAATTATAGTCCATTAAAATCATTAATTTGGTCCAAAGCGGCATGTATAATCATGGCCAGAAATGCAGTTTTTGGACATTTTGAAGCCAAATTTTTCAATCTATATTGCAAATTAGATTTTTAAATGAGGTCCAGCCGACCAAACTTTCCTACGTTTCGTTTTGTCATCAATCTTCAGTTTGTCCTTCTCGAGCCTTGCCATTAATGACAGTAGAGGTACTCCATGAAGTTTCTACTTTAGTTTCTACTTTCAGTTCCATTGACGATGATAGATGTCCAGTCATGTGGCTTTTTTCATCCTTCTGCTATGAATTTAAAACATCTTATCAAATCAAGTGGATTGGACTGAAAAGGTAATAGCTAAACGGTATTGGACACCCACCACCGTCAATGGCAGTAAATAAGTTGCATTTGCTTTCCTCCTTCTTGTTCCTCCTTGATGACAGGTTTATTTCAACCTTGCCGAATGGTTTCTACCAACATTACTTCCTATTTTGTGATATGTCCTGCCTGCACATCTCGTCAGACCTGACCAATACTGAAGATGTCAGAGATGCCAGCCATAGCTGCAGCTCCTCTGTGTGACATTCAGATTACATCAAGATTCCCTCGCTGTCCCTGACAAAGATGACGTCACCCCCCGCTACTCCCCCTGCCTTCATTGTGCATTGTCCGTACTAACCTGTCCTGAGTATCCTGTCTCTAGATCTCCCGGTGCGAGGGGCTGGCCACCGACCCACTGGTTCTCCCCACCAGCAAAGCAAGCACAGTTCCTGTTGAACGGCAGCCCTCCCTCCCGCAAGTTATGCCTTTTTATAGCACGGCTGAGCCTGCGCCGTCTGCCTGCACTGCATTCTGGGTAAGAGGGCACCGCAGCAGCTAAGGAGGGGAGGGTGAGGATATGGGGATGGGATGATATTACAGAGGGGAGGGGTAATATGGCAGAGTATTACACTCCTTTTAGAAAAGATGACATAAGTACATGGTAGTTATTAGAAACAGTGTGGTGCCTATTTGTAATGGCTTCTTGCTGTACAAGAAGCACTGAAAATGGGTGGGGGTTCATTTGAAAACTAATTAGGTCAACTCAGAAATATTCAGCCTTTAGACTAGAAAGACTGCTATCAAAGAAGCTGGGAGAATCTACTCTGCAATGCCAGAATGTGAACTTTAACACCAAAGACTTACTTCACATGCTGTTGTAGCCGTCAAACAAGTTTTTCATACTCAGCTTGAACCCTATCTGAATAAACCTACTGCGCAAGCGTATTCAGAGTAGGGTTGTCAAAAGTATCGAAATATCGATACTGAAATGTATAGACAAGATTCCTGAGGGAAATATAGGCGGCACCATCTTGGACAATGTCTGCCCCAACCTTCTGGTTCAGAAAAAACAACATGAATTACATTTGAAGTAAGCAGTGTGTTGACAAAGTTAAAACTTCAAAATTAAAGCAGAGGAACTCACGGAATCTCCAAAAATTGATTCAGCACGACGTAGATGAGATTGTATGATCGTTCGAATCACTTCGTTGATCATTCGTGGACAAAATTATACCACCTGTCGTCCTGTGTTGACGTGGGGTATAAATCGATACGCCGGCCAATTGACCAAAATGAGGTGAAATTATAAATTATATTACATTTGCCAAATGCAGAAGAGCTGACACGGATTTTGTTGTTACAAGGAAATACTACAAGGTATGTATATATATATATATATATAAACAAGAATAGTCATTCTTTTTTTATTGCCGATATTGATCGCAATAAAACATTTGGACAACATGATTCCATTTATTCTTTAACTGACAACGATTGGTGCGTGTGCAAAACAGGTCAATAAATCACAATTTATTGAATTACCGTATGGGCCCGAATATAGGACGGCCCTGATTATAAGACTAACCCCTCTTTTTCAAGACTCAAGTTTGAATAAAAGGCTTTTTGAACACCAAATTAATTATACAGAAAATAATTACGGTACATCCGAAACAAATGATTATAACAATATATTTGAGAGAAAAAGCATGTCATTTTGCCTCATTCAAATCTTAATATCTGAACATTTAAATATGTAAACTGAAGTGGAATCACGTTCGTAAATGAATGGCTTCTGGTTTTTGAAATGTAAATAAACTAGGGCTGTCAAACGATTAAAATGTTTAATCGAGTTAATTACAGCTTAAAAATTAATTAATCGTAATTAATCGCAATTCAAACCATCTATGAAATATGCCATATTTTTCTGTAAATTATTGTTGGAATGGAAAGATAAGACACAAGACTGATATATACATTCAACATACGGTACATAAGTACTGTATTTGTTTATTATAACAATAAATCAACAAGATGGCATTAACATTATTAACATTCTCCTAAAGCGATCCATGGATAGAAAAACTTGTAGTTCTTAAACGGATCCTCTTTTTTTAAGACAAGTAATTCTTAAAAGATACATGTTAGTATGAGTTATAATAATTTGATATTAAAACACCTCTTAAAGTTTTTGTTTTAATAAAGTTTGTAAAATTATTTTAAGTGGTAGGTCGCCATTCTTATTAAGTCGCAGTGCGTGACGTCACTGGTCCCGTTGCGGAAATCCCAGCGCGTCACTCGTTAGCGTTCCCAACATATCGTCAGTTCTACCCTTCCTATTTGAACCAGATCTGAAAAATGAAGAGCAGGACAGCACTGTCGGTCGTTCACAAGACGAGCTTCAGGGAAAAATGCGTGCTGCAAATACCTGATAAGACAAAAGTTGGGCAAAACTGGTGATGCGAGAGAGTTCTGTTGGGAAGTCCGGTTGGGAGCGAGAGTGTATGCTGTCCGGTTTTATTAGCAGATACTCAAGGTAAGCATATTGCGTTTTCAAACTTATCCCAATATAATTATGTAGATTGTTAGTATCCAGAGCTGTCGTGTGCTTACAGTACAGGCCAAAGAGCACACCTTGTGTAATCCATGTCTTGTACATTGTAACGTGTGGTAGCTAGGATACGTGTATAAAAGTAGAGCTGAAACGAGTACTCGAGCAACTCGAGTAACTCGAGTTTAAAAACTGATCCGAGTAATTTTATTCACCTCGAGTAATCGTTTATTTTGACAGCTCTAAGCATCACGTTTTGCTAGGACTACTTTTAATGCGGGACAACGCGCTGTCACGTGCGGCGAAGAAAGGAAAAAAAAAAAAAAAAAAAAAAAAAACTTACCGCAGCCGACAGCCGCCACAAACGACGCCGACGTTGCTAAATACTAGCCCGCACAATGCTACATTGGTAACAGGTAGCGTCTGGTGCGTCTCATAGAGATCACATGTATGCTGAACTAGATGCGAAATGACAGACTCGGCCGCGTCTGGGCAGTGTTTGTAAACAGCCGCCATCTTAAAGCAGTACAGCGCTAAGCGCTAATAAAGAGCGCTAAGCGCTAATAAATAAGATTAACATTACTGTCGCTACTAGCTCACGTAATGTTAGCCCTGCGGAGGGCTAGGTTTCAATTAATTATGACCACTGTCGATGCGTGGCTAACGTGTCATACAGGCTTTTAACATAACATAGCATTGTGGAGTGATGAGGGTGTAAAATAAAAACTTAATCATGCTAACTATCAATTTTAGCTCAGTAGTCATTGCTAGATAAAACACCAAGTAGCACTGGTCCCTAATGTGCTCCAATACAGCCTGTATCATACATTTATGTTGAACACTGCAAAAAGTCAAAATCCTATCAGGACTTACAGTTTAGACTAACTTAAAACTTAACTAGAACTTAAAAATGGCTTGACACAAAGACAAATTCAATTGAAACACGTGGGGAAAAAAATCCTAACTTTTAAGTGATGTGTGTTATCAAGCGTAACGGCATTTTTAGGTAATAAGATCTAAAGGTTTTTTGAGTGAAAGCAGTGAATTAGTCTTTTTTAATTCTAGTTACATCTGAGATGCAATTGTTGGCTGTTTTCAACAATATAAATCGAAAATAAAGACATTGATTGACTGAAAATGGTTCAAGATTAGATGAAATGTCTTGTTTTCTCATGTATATGTATAATTGCTCTTTACCTAAAAATATATTTGTTTTATCCGATTACTCGATTAATCGATAGAATGTTCAGTCGATTACTCGATTACTAAAATATTCGATAGCTGCAGCCCTATATAAGGGGAGAAGCTTCCACTTATGTCCATTTATTCACAATATTTCCACCTTGACCACTTTTCACTCGGGAGCTCAGCAGTACATAAACGCGCGTTCCCTGACAAACTCTCAACATTGTTGTAAGGTCCACGTCAGAGTCACTGTCGTCACTGTAGCGTGCCATAGTGCTTTAATTATTTAGTATGATTTGGGGAAAACTCCCATGAAGAATAGTCAATAAAAAAGATAGCAATAGTAATCCAAATCTGCGTTTTTTTACTCACTCGAAGATCCAGGAATTAGACAGATACCATGGCAATGTCGCAGCCGCGATTAGGCCGTCGATTCCACAAAATAGACTGATCCGAAAAGCCGCTGTGGGACCGACGAATCAAAACAATGGACAGATCCGAAACCAATATTGCAGACGCGGTGGGACCGTCGGATCCAGAAAATAGACGGATCCCTTACTCGACTGAGGATCCAGGAAAAATGCTCGGGCGCTAGTTGTAACGCGTGGTGGGTAGGATGCGTGCATACAGGGACCAAAAAGGGGGAGAAGCTTCCACTTCTGCACATTTATTCAGTAAAAATAATAATTCCACCTTGACCACTCACTTCACTCCCCTTGTTTCCATTTGACTGGAAATTGCATCCAAAAGCAGCACATCGTGGCATTTTACTTCGCGAGTTTAGGCAGCAATAAGCAATTGTTGAACACGCAAGATACCAATGACATCATCACTGCGAGCCCGCAAACCATGGCGCCAACTAACGGTCAAAATATGGACTAAATATTATAAAATATTGCCATTGATTTAACATTTTATGTGTTTCTAACAACATATT
This sequence comes from Corythoichthys intestinalis, assembly GCF_030265065.1. Lineage (NCBI taxonomy): Eukaryota > Metazoa > Chordata > Actinopteri > Syngnathiformes > Syngnathidae > Corythoichthys > Corythoichthys intestinalis. The sequence goes on from NC_080411.1 coordinate 36,250,021, forward strand.
TTAGTACAAGAGAACAATTGTGGTTTATTAGAGCCTACATGTTTTTAAGTTAGAGGATCACTTTAAAAGATAAATGTTAGTACAAGTTATAGAAATTTTATATTAAAACCCCTCTTAATGTTTTCGTTTTATTAAAATTTGTAAAATTTTCATTCAAAAAATAAACTAGTGGCTCGCCATTGTTGATGTCAATTACACCATGTTCACTCCCCAAACCCATAAAATCATTTGGACCCAAGCGCCAGCAGAGGCGAAAAACAAAAAACTAGTAATAAGCGGACATTACACTGCTGTCATTTTAATCTGTTTGAGAGGGGCATGTGCGTTAATTGCGTCAAATATTTTAACGTGATTAATTTAAAAAATTAATTACCGCCCGTTAACACGTTAATTTTGACAGCCCTAAAATAAACCAATCTATTGTGATAAAACAACAAAATTGCAATAACTGCATTAACTATCAAAGTGAAGTCTAACTGTAGTCTTGAAACAAATCTGAATAAGGAAAAACATTGCAATAAAATAATGCAAACTGGTTAAACTAAAAAGAGTAGCTGAGATTTGTCATGACAGAACATCGCTTCAATGATATCTGGCGCCATCTACCGTCGTGAATGGGGAGAGTAGCTGAGATCTATCATGACAGAACATCGCTTCAACGATATCTGGCGCCATCCAGCGCTGTGAATGGGTATAATGTCTTGACCGCGACTATAAGACGACCCCCTCTTTTTCAGTGTTATTTCAATGCAAAAAACACTGTCTTATATTCGGGCCAATATGGTATTGGAAAACTAGCATACGAGAATGTGATATCAGACAGCAGAGCTCCGGAGCGGCTTGAAATCGACTCCCCGAAGTTTCAACCGACATTACAAAGACCTTCGGTGGCATCCAGACGCTCATTGTCCCGCTGTTGTCGGTAATTCCAGCTCCAATAACGTATCTTGAAGTTTCAGCATTTAAAAAGCTCGTAGTTGGATCTCGGGATTGAGCTGACGGTCCGCCGCGAGACACCGTCTCCAGCCCCAGCCTCTCGGCCGCCACGTGTAGTCTCGATATATGACCATTAACGTACAGTAAGTTTTGATGTATCATGTGAGGCACATCAACTTATCTTCCCTTCCCTATAACAGCGTTTTCCACCTGTAGACAAACGAACAAAAAACTTGCAAAAACATTTGCATTTATGCATTTACATAATTGTGCCATGTTACAAGAACTGATTAGCAACAGGCTAGCAGCAGATACACAACTTCTAGTAAATAATATTAAAGATCGTCATAATTACAATCATCATCGTAATAACAATATCAAAGGCAACAAGTCATTTCATGTGCAAGCTTTAGTATTTTTTGAGCACCGGACACATGAAAATACAGGGATAGGAAGAACATACCTTCCATAACACCAGCGGCAATACGGCTACAAAAACAACCTGTCTTTGTGGTGGCACGAGCTTGGTTCCACACCTGCCTTCATGAAGATGATTTCCAAATGGTCTTGTTTAAGGGATTTTGATGAGTAATGTTACTCCAGCTGCACTGTTGTTTTGGATGGAGAAATTGTAAAACGGAAGCTGCGAGCAGACATAAGGAAGTAAAGCGGAAGTACCTCGGAAACTTGTCTATTCATTTGAGGAGATTCAAGGGTCACTTCTTGTTCTGTCACCCAAAATCAACAGGAAGTGACCCATAGATGCCCCAAAATGAAACTCATTGGCTTCTATTTACCACCGTAGCGAATGAACATTCATTTGCTGCCACCCTCCCAGTTCAAACGGATTGGACGTCTACTAGTGATAAACTCAATTCATAAAAAGAGCTAGTTTTTTTCAGTTTATTACTTGTATAGTAAGATATTATAAAATTATTTCCTGAACCATGTATCAGTAATTATATCACCATATCGTGATATAATCGTTTTTGTGAAATCATATTGTATCGTGAGGGACCCAGAGGTTCCCACCCCGAATTGATATTCAGTTATGTGTCCGTTTTTGCACAACCAGAGGTCACCAGAAATTTGTCATCATGGAGTAAATTTGATTTTGTACTTGTCTAAGTATTGGTAATGGATTTTTTAAAAGTATTTATATCTTCCTTGCTCACTCATTGGCTGCCATTCATTTTGACTGGGAAGGCCGAAAGAACATTCCACTGAAAGATGAACATGTTAATTTTGAGTCACTTCCTGTACATATTGGATCACTCCAGGGTCGTTTCCTGTACATATTGAATCATTTCCTGCTGATTTTGAGCAGTGTTGTTTTTGACAGTCCTTTTAATTTTCGTCTTAGTCTTTTGGACGAAAATACTTATTCTTCTTAGTCATATTTTAGTTATTTCAAAACATGTTCGTCTTCGTCTAGTTTTAGTCGACAATTCTCAAAATGTTTCCGTCTATAAACTTCAAACGTGTTAGTCCATGAATAAATACATGAATAAAAGGTTTTTCTACAATATCGAATGAATTGTAGAGTCTTCAAGGACATCAAGATCTTCATGATGATAATACACACGCAGCAGGATAACAGGGAATTATTTGCAATTAATAAAACTCACCTGGACACTGCGAACCGTATGTAAAAAGTTTGGAGTCACCGCGCTAAATGCTAATGGTAACGCAAACACTATGCTAATGCGGACGCAATGCTAGCACTACAAGTTAGTTTAGTGTGTGATCAATCAGCACATACAGTACATATAAAAGGCTTAAGCAACATGGCATAGCTGAGATAAGAAAACAAAACTTACCAAGTAGCACCTGAAACGTGTTTCACAAAAGGGGCCTGAAATGGGCACACACACTTGTGGTGCAGCACATCAAAAAATAAATGACACGAGCAAACACTGATAAGATGCGTGATAACTACATATACACTAAGAAAACATCATACATTGTGAACTTATGACGGAAACTATGGCCAATTTTGTATCTTGTTCTCGTCTCGTCAGATGACAACTGGCATCCATCTCGTTATGTTTGAGTCTCCCTACGACACGTTTAGCTCGTCATCATGAAGTCATCAACAACAACAACAACAAAAAGTTTTATATATACAGTATACAGGACTGTCTCAGGAAATTAGAATATTGTGATAAAGTTCTTTACTCTCTGTAATGCAATTAAAAAAAACAAAAATGTCATACATTCTGGATTCATTACACATCAACTGAACTATTTCAAGCCTTTTATTATTTGAATATTGCTGATTTTGGCTTACAGCTTAAGAAACCTCAAAAATCCTATATCAAAAAATTAGAATACTTCCTCAGACCAAGTAAAAAAATAATTTTATAACAGCAAAACTAAATCAAACATTTGAAAATGTCCATTGATGCACTCAGTACTTGGTTGGGAATCCTTTTGCACGGATTACTGCATCAATCCGGCGTGGCATGGAGGCAATCAGCCTGTGGCATTGCTGAGGTGTTATTGATGCCCAGGATGCTTCGATAGCGGCCTTCAGCTCATTTGCATTTGTAGGTCTGGTGTCTTTCATCTTCTTCTTAACTATACCCCACAAATTCTCGATGGGGTTCAGGTCAGGGGAATTAGCAGGCCAATCAAGGACAGTGATGCCATGGTCAGTGCACCAGTTACTGGTGGTTTTGGCACTGTGGGCAGGTGCCAGATCATGCTGGAAAATGAAATCCTCATCTCCATAGAGCTTTTCAGCAGATGGAAGCATGTAGTGCTCTAAAATCTCTTGGTACACAGTTGCATTTACTCTGGACTTGATGAAACACAGTGGACCAACACCAGCAGCTGACATGGCTCCCCAAACCATTGCTGACTGTGGGAACTTCACACTGGATTTCAAGCAACTTGGATTTTGCTCCTCTCCAGCCTTTCTCCAGACTCTGGCGCCTTGACTTCCAAATGAAATGCAAAACTTGCTTTCGTCTGAAAAGAGGACTTTGGACCACTCTGCAACTGTCCAGTGCTTCTTCTCCATAGCCCAAGTCAGACGCTTCTTCCGTTGTCTTGAGTTCAGAAGTGGCTTGACCATGGGAATACGGCTATTGTAGCCCATTTCCCGGACACGTCTGTGAACTGTGGCTTTTGATACCTGGACTCCAGCTTCAGCCCACTGTCTTTGAAGCTCCCCCAAATTCTGGAAGCGGCTCTTCTTCACAATTTTGTTAAGGCTGCGGTCATCTCTCTTGGTTGTGCAGCGTTTCCGGCCACATTTTTCCCTTCCAACAGACTTTTTGTGGATATGCTTTGAAACTGCACTCTGTGAACAGCCTGCTCTTTGAGAAATTTCTTTTTGTGTCTTACCCTCCTGATGGAGGGTATCAATGATGGTCCTCTGGACAGCAGTCAGATCAGCAGTCTTCCCCATACTTGTGATTTAGTTTACTGAACCAAGCTGAGTGTTTTTAAGGCTCAGGAAACCCTCGCAGGTGTTTCGAGTTAATTAGATGATTCAGGTGATTAGTTGAATAGCCTACTTGTATACTTTTTCATGATATTCTAATATTTTGAGATAGGATTTTTGAGTTTTCTTAAGCTGTAAGCCAAATTCAGCAATATTAAAATAATAAAAGGCTTGAAATAGTTCAGTTGATGTGTAATGAATCCAGAATGTATGACATTTTTGTTTTTTTAATTGCATTACAGAAAGTAAAGAACTTTATCACAATATTCTAATTATCTGAGACAGTCCTGTAGATTTTTTTTTTTTTCGTCATCGTTGACTAAAACAACACTTTTTGAGCCAGTCCTTGGCCACTTCCTGTATATTTTGGATCAGTTTTTATTAATTTTGTTAAAATTCAAAGTTTTTTCTTTTGGTGTGTGTGTGTGTGTGGGGGGGGGCAATAACCACCAATGGACAATAACTAGGTCAATGAAAAAATAACATTTTGGATTCTTTATGTAGTATTGAAAATGCGTTGTAAGATAATAACATTTTAGCCAGTAACCGATATTAACACCAAAAATCCGATACCGATATATGCGGTCGTGAATTTAACATATTACGGCTTACAGTATTGTGATGCTCCCCTGGCTGCTTTAATAATGATAAATGTAAAGGTCAATAAGCATAACTGCTGTGCAATGTCGTTTTTGGCAGCCATTTTTATTTTTCGCCGTAGTCTTTTGGACGAAAATATTTGTTAGGCTCGGCCATATTTGAGTCATTTCAAATTGTGTTTTTCTTCATCTACTTTTAGCCAACGAAAACTCAAATGTTGTCTATTTTTAGTCCACAATTCTCAAAATGTTTTCGTCTATAAACTTCAAAAGTTTTAGTCCATGAATAAATAAAGGTTTCCAACAATTTCGCATGAACGTGACAGAAGAGCACATAACTGTAGAGTCACCATAGTCATGATGATAACACACACTCAGCAGGAAAGCAGCACATTATTTGCAATTAATTAAACTCACCTGGACACCACGAACTGTATGTAAAATGTTTTCCAAGAGTTTAGGAAGACACACAGTCACCGCCAGGAGTGAAAATGGGCCAGAACGGTCAGGAACGCAGTTCCGGTATAAGATTCAGGGCCGGAATGCTGTTCCGGTTCCGCTTTGATTCCAAAAATATGACAGCAAATGTCAAAAAATATTTTTTTTTTTTAAAAAAAGCTAAGCTGCCACACATGCATTTCATCTCCAAGAAGAAAGCGATCTACCAACATCAGATTTACATACACAAGTGTTAACGACAAGCATAATTAAGTGCTTGTGTAGCGTAATCTATTTCCACCTATATTTATTATTTATTTTATTCCACAGACGGTATGGAGGTTTCCCCATTTGCTGCAGTTATCCGAGTCTGACGATGATGAGTCAAGTCAATGCGCGAATGCAAAGCAAAACGCCTGGACTCGTTTATCCGTTCATTTAGCTGACATTCTGACATGTGATCAGCAGAGATAGTTAGCTCTGGTTGGTTCAAATATGCATGTTTTCTTCAATTGGCTGACATTCTGACATGTGATCAGCAGAGATAGTTCCATTTGGTTCAAATATGCATGTTTTCTGGAACAGCGGGGAAAAAAAAAAAAAGTTTGTTGAATTGATGCGATAAAAAAAAGGGCTAAATGGATCAAATCTTTAAAAGCAAGGAAAGAGTTGAGGTTTATTTATCATATTTAGTTTTATTTGCTCTGATGGGTAAGTTTAGAACATCTTAGTGTCAATGTGCACTTTGGACTTATATTTGTTCATTTATGTTACGCTATTTATTAATTTCCTTATGATTTAAAAAAAAGTTTGCGCGGTCTTCAAAATCTATTCCATTTCACTCTGCATAATATGAGTCGTTTGTACTTATTTTTGTGAATGTATGTTACTTATATCTTTATTATTAAAAAAAAAAAAAAGCCCTAAGCAAATGTTTACATTAACTTCAATTTTAATATACATCCATGTTCTTAAGTAGTTAAAATTGAGATTTGGCATTTAGTATGTGAGAAAATGAGGGAAAATAAAAATTAGGAGTTAGAGGTTGGGTTATTGCTGTTTTTGCTAACCATTATTTTGCAAATCATTGAAAAAATAAATTTTGAAGGAAAATCAGTTTTTGCATGTGTTATAGAAATAACTGTGCCAAAACAGTTTTCTTTGCATTTCAGTAGTTTTAGGAGGTTTGACCCCACCTCCCAAAAAATTAAAATACATACATAAAAAAATAATAAAATTTCTGGCGACATTCACGTCGGGGAGTTCCGGCAAGAAATTCTAGCCACTTTCACCCCTGGTCACCGCGCTAAATGCTAATGCTAACACGACTGCTATGCTAACGCTACAAGTCACTTTAGTGTGCAATGATCACTCAGCACAGACCTTGAAACGCTAAAGTAACATGGCATATATAGCCAAGACAAGAAAGCAAAACTTACCAAGCAGCACCTGACACGTTTCACAAAATGAGCCTGGAATGAACACAGGCTTACCGGTGTTCTGTCAAATTTTGCACCCTTATCATATTTCTCTCTCAAAGCTTTTGTGGCGGTGAATAAGCCCCTCTTTTGCATTCAGTAGGACTCTCAATTTTATCCAAAGGTGCTAAAAAAACAAGTTAGATCATAAACATGCATGTGCAACGAAACTGGCCACACGACAAACACCAAAATGGCGTAAATTGATACTTAACGACACAGCAAAGACGTTAACAATGAGAGAGCGGCGTGCAGTTGTGTGCAGCTAACATGGCAGGATGTGTCTAGGCTTGCCACCCGTCCCTTGAAATACGGAATCGTTCCGTAATTGGGAATTAAAAGTTCAAATACGGAACGCAGTTTATTCCGTATTTCACAAATGTCCCATGGGGCGACCCCGCGGCTCCGGCGGCGCGCCCAGCCCATGCACGTCTGGCACAGACAAACACACACCTGCGCTCATGAGTGAACACAACACTGAGCCAACATTAATGAACAAAAACAGCAGGAGATATTAAAGACAGCAAGATAGTTATCTGCCTGCCCGCTGCTGTCTGCCCTGCACTGCGCTCATCTTCCGGGTTCGTTGCCTAGTTACATCGCTCGCTCTGCACAGTGCACCGCCCCGCGCATTTTCAAAACAAAGATGTCTTCAACACCAGACGCTAAGGACACCCTACCTCATCCTCAAAAGAGGAAAAGTCTCCTAAAAATAGATGGAGTGGGAAGACTCGGGTAACCCGTGGCTCGATAGAGTCACTGATGATGATTATAAAGCGAACTGCAAGGCAGGCAGGAAAGTTTTTGCACTGTCTCACGGGGGTGTAAAACAGCATGCTGCAGGGGACCTCCACAAACGGAATATAAGATCATAGAAGAGCCTTCGTCACAATTCTTTGTACCTGAAACATCCCGAGCTTGATTTGGTATGTTATTATGCTCTTGTATATGGATAACATATAGGCTATATTTATATTTACCTTCATACATCATGCATTGATGGGAGCATAGCTAGGCTATTTCAGTTGCAACTATGGTTGATTATTTTCAGGAATGTTTTTATTTTTTTTAAACATGCATTTCTTATCAATCAATATGGAATGAATTTATGGAATGAATTTATGTACTCATAAAGGACATCTTATTCTGTTATGCTAACTAATGATCCTCATTTGGAATTATTCCTAATAGATTAACAGCAAATAAACATAGTCTTACTGCAAATATATACTATCTATTGATTGATTTATAGTGATACCAAAATTAAAGCAATAATTTGACATCATCACACTCCTACCCTCTAAATAACTGCAGCTGAGGTGACACAGGTATAGCACACAGTAAAACGTGGCTAGAGCTACAATAGTGCTGACTGTGGACACATGCTCAATCAGATGATTTTATGCGATTCCAAAATGGTGAAGAAAATGACTTTGGGGAGAACAAAGCAAGAGACACTGTTGAAACAAGTCCTGGGTCCAAAGGCAGTGGGTGGCGTGCTCAAGATCTTGACATCACCCATCCTATTCTCGATACAGACTGATGACTCGAATAAATTGAGCAGGAAGATGTTTCCCCTTGCTGTCCAGTACTTCAGTCCAGAGTCTGGGGTCACCAACAAAATGATGGACTTCATAGAGAATGCAGACGAGTCAGCTGCTGGAAGTTAGCTTTCCTCGAACATTCCCTTAAGAAATTTGGCTTGTCAATGGGTCACGTGACTGGATTCAGTGCCGACAACACAAATGTTAATTACGATATTCTTAACTTCGTTTTCACTAACCTGCAGAAAAAAAAAAAAGTCTGCTGCAAGGAAACTGCCATGCCCACATAGTGCACAATACAGTTTTCTCATCTAAAAATAGATACATTTCTATGCATTTTAGGAGTTTTAAGGATGCCCCCTTTTTTTTTTCGCCCATAAGGCTTTGGGCGCATGGGGGGCGTCCCTTATTTCTATTTCTGAAAGGTGGCAACCCTAGATGTGTCTGAGGAGAACTTTTCTACATGTCCATGATCAAACGTAATATTCCTTTCTTGAAAGAAAGTTTGTAGTGTTTACTATGGAACTGCTGCATTTGTGGCAATTTTTAACATTACGCGCATGCGCAAAACCGGAAAGTAGCAATTTCTGATGGGGTGCAAAATTTGACAATACCGGCCAGTGAGTAAGCGTGTGTTTTGGACTCTACTATAACAACTGTAATCTCCTTATAAATACAAAACTCGACCAATGAGGAGTGCTCTAGCTCAAATCTAATTCGCTAAAATGGTGTCAGGTAACTTATTAGGCTAAAATATAATGGGACAAAACCACTGAAAAAAAATTAAGCCGTGTAAACAAAACCCATGAGCGTGAATTCAACTATTTGTGTGAATTGTTCACATTCCAACACAAAAAAGCTAGTTTTGTTAGGCCTTTTGTTTTTTTCCTAGCAAACACTGCATTCAGTGGAAAATGAACACATATCCACGATAAACCTCTAACATTTTATTAAAATCATGGCCAACTTACTTGCAACCTCCAATTGGAACATAAATACAAAATATATTTATATACTGTACATATACAAATTATGGCAGTCACAAATTGAAGCGTACGCAAGTAAAATCACAAAAACTGCAGCTCCCAATATATATATACTTTTTTATCTCTTCAGAGTCATAGTTTGAGGTACAAAAATGAGGTACGCACCACTTTTGTATACATTAAAGTATGTATTCGTACCATTAAACTTCCACTGTTTAAGCCTTTATAGGGCATTCATTGGCTGCCAATGACAGCGCCTGACGTCCAACGTTTGCACCTCCCAAGGAAATTGGATCGGACGTCTAGCACCATCAATGGGACACAAACATGAGCATTCGCAGCAAGACTTCCCGGTTTAAGTGAATTGGACGTCTATCATTTTTATCGAAAGGCAAGTAGATGAATACTATGAATAAACAAAACCAAAAAAATAAAGCATGTTATTCAATTTTGAATAACATTTCTTAATTAAAAAATACCTAAAAATCAAAATAGTAATTTAGATAACACTGGTCAATACACTAGTTAATACGTAATTTCAGGGTGCTGAATTTGAATCTGACCTTAATTTTTTTTTTTTTCTGTAAACTGTAGTTGTTTTTATTCCAACATCGATTTCATTTTTTTTTTGGTGCAATGTTAAATGATTCCAAAGAAATGTTTTCAGAAACAAAGTGGGCTTATAGCTTCCACTAAAAGAATCTGTGTAAAATACCAATAATATTAGAATATAAAAAATGCCGATTGTATGAAAACTAAAGAATACAGAAACAATTTGATGGCAGATTTGAAACCGGATGGCAAAAATTGGATGAAAAAAAAAAAAAAACTCATGCAACGAAAAAAAAAACAAAAAAACTGGTCAGTGCAATTGAGAACCTTTGAGGTCACACTTGTATGCCAAATCCTAATACTGTATCTTAAATGACGCAAAATGTGCTGTCCATGTAGGTGGACAGCAGGTTTTTATGGAGTTGCATTTCTTTTTAATTACCAAAAATAGTCACTTGCCCTATAAAGGATTAAAACCATCTTGAACAGTTTCTACCTTAAATACAAGGAGCTTCCCCAGCAAAATTCTCACAGCCCTTTTTTGAGTAATTAAAAAAACATCCAGAGCTTCAGGATGGGTCAACTTGAAGTTCACTGCACTGTACAGTACAATACTGTCCTATTCCTGTGGATGGGTAGTTTAGACAGGAATAATCCCAATACATGAAATTGCAGAGGTAATTGAGGGCTTTGACCACATGGGCGCAGTATATAATTGGCATTAACTGTGGCCTGGATAACACTTTCCAATCATACTGTACTGTACAACAAGTATTTGCTCACAGTTTGATGCGTTGCATCAAGCATGTGCTTGCAAATTTCATCACTGCATAGTATTAACTACAGCAATATAGTCACTGAACATCAGTGCCACCAGTCTTGTATGGATGCTTAAAGCAGCAATAATTCAAGCAGTCCTTTGCCTGAAATCCATCGGAATGAGATTTGGCATTTATATTCGCACATATGCTTGTTTTTGACAAAACAAAATAGCCAATCCATCACAGGGCTCATATAGACAAAACTATTCGCACGATTTACTCTTCAAATGGACCTGATGTGCATGTTTTAAGAATGTGGGAGGAAGCTCACGCAAACCTTTCACAGGAAGTACAGAGGCAAGATTTAAATCCCAAACCTCAGAGGCGCAGAAGTGCTAACTATTAATCTGCAATGCTGCCCAAAAAAACAAACGAGTGTTGCACCAATACAGCACTGTAATGACGTCATCATTATTGAAGAGTACCATATTTTCCGGACTAAATCGCGTCCCCCTCCCCAATAGCTTGGCCGGGGGTGCGACTTGTACTCTGGAGCGACTTATGTGTGAAATTTTTAACACGTTATCTGATAATGTCACGTTATTTTCACACTAAACCTCAAGAGGGTGCTCAAAGCCTCGGTTTCAACATTGGCGAAAACCAGAGGTGGGTAGTAATGTGTTACATTTACTAAGTTTCATTTACTTGAGTAACTTTTTGAGAAAAATGTACTTCTTAGAGTAGTTGTACCACGCAGTACTTTTTACTTTTGCTTGGGTAGATTTGTGAAGAAACACTACTCTTACTCCACTTTGGGCTACACTAAAGTCTATACATTTTTCATCTTTATTCTAGATATAGACTTTATTTGTATAACACCATTTACCATTTTGCCAGAGATGCTGACAGTAGCCCTCTCAGTTTCACCAATGAGACGTCGGAACCCTAACCACATGACTCCATTATACCAATCAGAAGTAACTTTTTTTATCTACTGGAGGGCGCTCATGCTCTTTGTGCGGGTGATTCTGGTCTCAGTTCAATGATTTTTGTGACGTTTTGGTCTAATATGGTCATGTAATAAGTTATAGTATAGTATTATAATAACTACAGTATATGGATAATATACTGTAAGTAACATACATATATGGCAGAAAACAGACAAGGCTAAAAAAGCAGTTTCTGCTCTTGAACCCCTCTTTAAAATAAACTGCTGTATTTTAAGCCAAAAGAACTGTTGTGTTTGAATGTGTGATGAATATGTCTATGCTGCCATAGCAGTTTCATGGCACACTAAGCCCCCAAACTATTTTCAATTTGTCCGTTTTACCCTGGAGACCCCCATTTACAGACAGCACACTGCTAGGCATTTTCTTGTCTTTGCCAGTGACTGTAGCTGGAGATGAGCGAGCCTTCAGTAAAATAAAAATAAACTACCTACGCTCCACTATATAACAGGGCAGGCTTAACAACCTAGCCATGCTCTCCACTGAGCGTGAGCTTGCTCAAAAAGTGGATTTCATCGATGTTATAAACGACTTTGCTATCAAAAAATCTAGGCGCATAACTGTTTGAGGGCTTGATAACCCTAGGGATGTGGAGGGGGCAGTCACAGGATGTTTAGTTATATTGTTTAGTTGCTTAGTAGGCAGGAATAGCACTCTCAGTTGTATTGTACTGTCGCCTACATAGGACAATAGATGGAAATTGTTTATATTTTGCCCCTTAAAATTACTGTCCGTTAAATTTAACTGTTCATCTGAAATTAAATCATTTGAAAATTTACACTGTCATTGCTTGCAAAGCGTTAAAAGTACTGCGTATGTTGTCGTGACAAGCTGGTGGCAGGGGTGGGGGGGCCCTATAATGGTCTCTTGTCTCTGGGCCCCTGCAAGTCTTAACAGCCCTGAGCCTATCAATTAATTTGGTTCATATTCGTAACAAATCTATCTGTTTGGTCTTATTAACGTCTCGTCCCCAGCAAAAAGTGCACATGCAGGTTATGCTGCTTTATCGTCCCTACTAATTATTAGACCAAAACTACACCCTTGTTAGTATGTTCTTTATGCAATAGTTATCCGAATAACTCTTAATAGCAATGTTAGCATACTGTACACTTGAGCCTGTTGTTCTCTACTCTCTACTAAATTGCCTTCCAAGATTAAATGTCTGTTCTTGGTGTTTGATTTTATCAAATAAATTTCCCCTCAAAATGTGACATATAGGTTTTCTTCTTCATTGCGCATTTTTTGGCTGGTGCGACTTATAGTCCAAAAAATACCGTACTTAGAAATATCGTGCCGATCCTGCGGAACATGTAATTTTCGAGATTTAGTTTCAAACCACCGGTTGCCCAACCGAAGATGGCCGCCAGCTACGCCCACGGTGGTAAAAAAAGGAGAAATGTCCAATTGTGTGGCGTCCGGTCATTCTTCTGCTGTTATTTTATATGAGTTCATCACATGTAGACATCCATGTCTAGCGCCATCAATGGCATATAATTAGTTAAGAATGTTTGACCAAGCCAAGATAGCAATTACTTTATGTTCAAGTGAGTACTCAATAATTTAGTACTAAGCCTGGTATCAGTACAGTATCGGCTGATACCACAAAGCTGGATGTTGAAATCGGTATCGGGATCCTAAAAACGGTATCGGTGCAACACTGGGAAAAAAAAAAATAACAATGTACAAAGCAATTGATCAAATGTGTAACTCATTTCCCTAAAAATCATCTTCTAGATTTCAGTGCAAAATCATGGAGCTCTAGAATTCAAATGACTCCCAAATAGTTGGTGTGCTTCTATAAATACAATCTTGAGTCTGGGAAACCAAAAAATGCTGATTAAGGCTTTAGATTTGAGTTCACGTTACAGTATGTTCGTTACTGACTGAATGCCGTTGATGGTGATAGACGTCCAATCCATTAGAAGTGGGAGGGCTGGCAGCAAATGAACGTTTGTTCATTCGCTGCCAAGCCCTCCCACTTTTAATGGATTGGATCTCAACTAGAGATAACCTCAAAAGCGTTTTTAGTTTTTAAGAGCCACATGATTGGATGTCTATCATCGTCAATGGCATAGAAAGAGTTAAAACAGACTGCAGTCAAATAGAAATCTCATAATCGTGCAAAAAATGCAACGTTTCCCCAATATATTTACACATATGAGTAAAATGACACCACCTGTTCCACGAGGACATTTTTGCTTCCGAGCAGCGCGTCTTAATGCGTGTTCGTGATCATTTCGGGGTTCCCCGTATCAACTGCGTCCCTAGCTAGGGAACCCGCCAGGTGGCTCGGGATCAGGAGATTCCTCTTCTGGGCTGTCCTGCTCATCATTGGACAGGTGGACTCGCTGCTCATCCATGCGCTTGGCCTGCACTCGCTGGATTAAACTGAAAAAATCCTCGTCGGGAACCGTGGGGGCGTGAGGTCCCGCTTCGGGTGGGGAACACCGCTGGTCATCGATACGAGAGGACTGCAGTCACACACAAAATTAACATTTACTATGTATTTTGATTAGGTGTGGGATTAAATAATACGACATATGGTAATCCTATAATGAGCGACTTTGTAATTCATTATTCTTTAGTAGTTGTATGTTAATCACTATTTGTTAATACTATTTGTCTTAAAATTACATATATGTACAGTGAGGAAAATATGTATTTTTTTGAACACCCTGCGATATTGCATATTCTTCCACTTAGAAATGATGGGCAGGTTTGAAATTTTCATGGTACACTGCTGGCCAAAAGTATTGGCATCCCTGCAATTCTGTCAGATATTGCCCAATTTCTCCCAGAAAATGATTGCAATTACAAATGATTTGGGAGTAATATCTCCATTTATTTTGCTTGCAATGAAAAAAACACAAAAGAGAAGGAAAAAATTAAATTATCATTTTACACAAAACTCCAAAAATGGACTGGACAAAAGTATTGGCACAATCAGTCTAATACTCGGCAGCACAACTTTTAGACAAAAACCAGTATCCATCAATGAGTTTCTTACAATGCTCTGCTGGAATTTTAGACCATTCTTCTCTGGCCAACTGCTCCAGGTCTCTGATATTTGAAGGGTGCCTTCTCCAAACTGCCATTTTCAGATCTCTCCACAGGTGTTCTAGGGGATTCAGGTCTGGACTCATTGCTGGCCACTTTAGAAGTCTCCAGTGCTTTCTCTCAAACCATTTTCTAGTGCTTTTTGAAGTGTCTTTTGGGTCATTGTCCTGCTGGAAGACCCATGACCTCTGAGGGAGACCCAGCTTTCTCATACTGGTGTTGGTAGTCGTCAGACTTCATAATGCCATGCACCCGGTCAAGCAGTCCAGTGCCAGAGGCAGCAAAACAACCCCAAAACATCAGGGAACCTCTGCCATGTTTGACTGTGGGGACCGCGTTTTCTTTGACGGCGTCGTTTTTTTTTCTCCTGTAAACTCTATGTTGACGCCTTTTCCCAAAAAGCTCTACTTTTGTCTCATCTGACCAGAGAACATTCTTCCAAGACATTTTTGGCTTTCTCAGGTAAGTTTTGGCGAACTCCAGCCTGGCTTTTTTATGTCTCTGGGTCAGAAGTGGGCTCTTCTTGGGTATCCCACCATGGAGTCCATTTTCATTCAGACGCCTACGGATAGTACGGGTTGACACTGTAGTACCCTCGGACAGCAGGACAGCTTGAACTTGTTTGGATGTTAGTGAGGTTCTTTATCCACCATCTGCACAATCTTTCGTTGAAATCTCTCGTCAATTTTTCCTTTCCGTCCACATCTAGGGAGGTTGGCCACAGTGCCATGTGCTTTACACTTATTGATGACACAGCGCGAAATAGACACAGGAACATTCAGGTCTTTGGAGATGGACTTGTAGCCTTGAGATTGCCCATGCTTGCTCACAGTTTTGCTTCTCAAATACTCAGACAGTTCTTTTGGTCTTCTTTCTTTTCTCCATGCTCAATTTGGTACACACAAGGACACAGGACAGAGTTGAGTCAACTTTAACCCATTTTAACTGGCTGCAAGTGTGATTTAGTAATTGCCACAACCTGTTATGTACCACAGGTAAGTAACAGTTGCTGTTAATTACACAAATAAGAAAAGCATCACGATTTTTCAAAGTTTGCCAATACTTTGTCCGGTCCATTTTTGGAGTTTTGTATAAAATGATAATGATTTAATTTTTTTCCCCCAATCTCTTTTGTGTTTTTTCCTTGCAAGCAAAATAAATGAAGATATTGCTTTCTAAGCATTTGTAATTGCAGTCATTTTCTGGGAGAAATTGAGCATTATCTAACAGAATTGATGGGGTACAGCTACTGTTGGCCAGCACTGTATGTCTATATATATATATATATATATATATATATATATATATATATATATATATATATATATATATACACACATACACACTCAACGGCCGCTTTATTAGGTACACCATGCAAGTAACAGCTTGGACCCGCTTTTGCCTTCAGAACTGCCTCAATTCTTCGTGGCATAGATTCAACAAGGTGCTGGAAGCATTCCTCAGAGAGTTTGGTCCATATTGACATGATGGCATCACACAGTTGGAGCAGATTTGTCGGCTGCACATTCCAAAGATGCTCTATTGTGTTGACATCTGGTGACTGTGGGAACATTTGAGTACAGTGAACTCATTGTCATGTTCAAGAAACCATGGGTACATTGTGGTCATAAAGGGATGGACACGGTCAGCAACAATACTCAGGTAGGCTGTGGCGTTCCAACGATGCTCAATTGGTACCAAGGGGCCCAAAGAGTGCCAAAAAAATATTCCCCACACCATTACACCACCAGCCTGAACTGTTGATACAAGGCAGGATGGATACATGGTTTCATGTTGTTGACGCCAAATTCTGACCCTACCATCCGAATGTCGCAGCAGAAATCGAGACCCATCAGACCATTCAACATTTTCCCAATCTTCTATTGTCCAATTACGATGAGTTTGTGCAAATTGTAGCCTCAGTTTCCTGTTCTTAGCTTAAAGGAGTGGCACCCGGCGTGGTCTTCTGCTGCTGTAGCCCATCAGCCTCAAAGTTCGGCGTACTGTGCATTCAGAGATGCTCTTCTGCCTACCTTGGTTGTAACGGGTGGTTATTTGAGTCACCGTTGCCTTTCTATCAGCTCGAACCAGTCTGGCCATTCTCCTCTGACCTCTGGCATGAACAAGGCATTTCCGCCCACAGAACTGCCGCTCACTGGATATTTTTTCTTTTTCGGACCATTCTCTGTAAACCCTAGAGATGGTTGTGCGTGAAAATCCCAGTAGATCAGCAGTTTTTTAAATACTCAGACCAGCCCTTCTGGCACCAACAACCAAGCCACGTTCAAAATTACTCAAATCACCTTTCTTCCACATACTGATGCTCGGTTTGAACTGCAGGAGATTGTCTTAAACCATGTCTACATGCCTAAATGCCCTGAGTTGCCGCCATGTGATTGGCTGATTAGAAATTAAGTGTTAACGAGCAGTTGGACAGGTGTACCTAATAAAGTGGCCGGTGAGTGTATATATATTTTTTTAAACAGATCTTTGTGAACCACTAAATCAAATATACTGAGTCGGGAATATTGTTAATACTTAAATGCATTTGATAAAAGGAGGTAAAAGAAAAAAATCCCAGGCCAACTTTGGAAAAAAAAAACATCTACAGAACATTAAAGCTACAACAGGTAACTTTTCAGTTCTGGTCGATTTTAGCGACACTGGTGGGCAAAAGCGGTAGTGTTTTGCCTTAAAGAAGAATGTGCTTCCCATCAGGACCACCGCAGATCCGCACAGTGTTGTAAAATTATCGTATCGCGGTCGAATGCAGATGATTTAAACGACATTTCTGTTTCCAGCAGCTTTGTTGAGGATGAATAGTAATCAGGTACTAAATCCAGTTGTGGCTAAACAGTAGCATTTGACGGTCGGTAGAGCAGCAAGAGACAAAAAGTTTTGTCTGAGGAGGAAAAAAAAAAAAAAGAGGCTACCAGGATATACAGAAAAACATTGGTCAGGCGTTCACTCGCTGGCATGATGCCCCCCACCCGAAATCATCGGCGCCGACGAGTTCAGTTGGATTGGTAGGGTTGGGGGTTCACGCCAGTGAGTGAAAGCCAGACAACTGTTTACTCTTTAGAATCCTACTAGCTTCCTTTTTTAACTCCTCGGACAAAACTTTTTGTATCTTTTGTTGCTATCCCATCTTTGCAGAATTTGCACAAAAGTGTTCGCATCGACTTCTGTCTTTATAATGAATGGGGAAAGGGGGAAGTGACGTATGCAGTAAAGTAGTCAGCACATTTTTAGTTTTCGTGTGGCAGGGTTCCTGCCACCCTCCTCAAAGTTAATTAGTACCGGTGAAAGCAATACAGACCCCCTCAAGAGGGTGTCATTCAACCAATTGTCAGTCGACATATCACAAATATAATGAAAATATTTCATAAAGGTTGAAAAGTTACCCAGTGTTGCTTTTAGTGCCATTGCAGGACCTTTTTTCACCCACAACATTATTGCTAAATTACAAAAAACATAATACAGTGGTACCCTAACATACGATTGCTTCAACACACCATCGTTCCGACATCCAACGTAAAATTTGACTCGCCATTTGTTTCTACATCCGATGACATGTTCGAAATACGACGATTTTTGACAGCACCGCAGTTTCTTTGTTTTGCCGGAAGATGGATGCATGGCTGATTTTCTTGTGAGAGGAATCAACACTGGATCCAAAAAGGTTAGTGCAGGTGGAGAAAAAAAAAAGGTGACGCTTACCATTGAAATGAAGATGTCAATAATAAGCAAAATATGGGTCGACAATAAGGCCGTAGAATGTCGATCTCAAACCAGAGGTCCTCCTCTGTTTGCCATTCTTTATAAGTTAAGGTGACAATTATTATTGTGGTAACATCGCCAGCTTTGTCACGTTTCTAATAATTTATTCCAACAACTTGTTGCAACACAACGCCAGCTTTAAAACAGAAATTAAAATAGAGCCGCGCTCTCTTGCTCACTATCACGTCAGCCCCGTGGTGTTTTCAGGTACAGCAAAAAAAAAAGTCCCCCACATTAGAACCCGATTCATTACATTATTACAGGTATTATTATTATTACTATTATTATATTATTATTATTCTGATTTTTACTCATAATTTATTTGTTTTGCTCTTTGTAATTGCTATTTGCAATATTAACAGCAGTATTTATTAAGGATTTAGTGTAGGTCAGGGGGGCCCAAATTTTTGCAAAGGGGGCCAGATTTGGTGTGGTAAGAATGTGGGGGGCCGAACTTGGCTGACGTCCTTTACGTAGAACAATATATTCAAGCAAATTTTAGCAAGCCATTCTGTGTGTCACATTTGCTTTATTATTTTCATTTAATAATTTCAAGAATCTCGCAACTAGCCTTTGTGGCGTTCGTCTCTCAGGATATTGCTGTTGTGAAATTAAACTAACTTCAAGTTGCTTCAGTTTCTCGCTGCGTATCTTCCCTGTAATCTTGTCGTACATGTCAGCGTGTCTTGTTTGGTAATATAGCCTCACATTGAACTCTTTAAAAACAGCGCCTGTCTCTTTGCAAATGAGGCAGACACAGTTGTTGTGTATTTTAGTGAAGAAATAGTTCAATTTCCACCTATCCTTGAAGCGGCGGCCGTCGCAGTCAACTTTTTTTGTTGATTGTTGTCATTTTAGAAAATTGGAAGTCAAGCGTCACACGGGGTAACGTTGCTTAGAGTGCTGCTTCCTTTTAGTGGGTAAATGAGGAGCAGCATTTAATGTGTAAGCTACTTCGTATGCTGGTAGCAGTACTGCTGACCAATTTATTCAGTCTGTGTGCGGGCCAGACGTTATTGATCTTATGACAGAGGTTGGGGGCCGGATGAAATTTGAGCACGGGCCGCATTTGGCCCCCGGGCCGCACTTTGGACATCTCTGGTGTTGGTTTTTGGGCTGTGGAACAAATTAATGGAATTATCATGTATTCTTATGGGAAAATCCTGCTCGACATCCGACCATTTCGACTTACAAACAAGCTCCTGGGACTAATTAACTTCGTATGCAGAGGCACCACTGTACATTTTCCAACAATGCAAGACTGTATAAAAATGATTACAGTATACATACAGTGCCTTGCAAAAGTATTCGGCCCCCTTGAATCTTGCAACCTTTCGCCGCATTTCAGGCTTCAAACATAAAGATATGAAATTTAATTTTTTTGTCAAGAATCAACAACAAGTGGGACTCAATCGTGAAGTGGAACAACATTTATTGGATAATTCAAACTTTTTTAACACATAAAAAACTGAAAAGTGGGGCGTGCAATATTATTCGGCCCCTTTACTTTCAGTGCAGCAAACTCACTCCAGAAGTTCAGTGAGGATCTCTGAATGATCCAATGTTGTCCTAAATGACCGATGATGATAAATAGAATCCACCTGTGTGTAATCATGTCTCCGTATAAATGCACCTGCTCTGTGATAGTCTCAGGGTTCTGTTTAAAGTGTAGAGAGCATTATGAAAACCAAGGAACACACCAGGCAGGTCCGAGATACTGTTGTGGAGAAGTTTAAAGCCGGATTTGAATGCAAAAAGATTTCCCAAGCTTTAAACATCTCAAGGAGCACATTGCAAGCCATCATATTGAAATGGAAGGAGCATCAGACCACTGCAAATCTACCAAGACCCGGCCGTCCTTCCAAACTTTCTTCTCAAACAAGGAGAAAACTGATCAGAGATGCTGCCAAGAGGCCCATGATCACTCTGGATGAACTGCAGAGATCTACAGCTGAGGTTGGGGAGTCTGTCCATAGGACAACAATCAGTCGTACACTGCACAAATCTGGCCTTTATGGAAGAGTGGCAAGAAGAAAGCCATTTCTCAAAGATATCCATAAAAAGTCTCGTTTAAAGTTTGCCACAAGCCACCTGGGAGACACACCAAACATGTGGAAGAAGGTGCTCTGGTCAGATGAAACCAAAATTGAACTTTTTGGCCAAAATGCAAAACGATATGTTTGGCGTAAAAGCAACACAGCTCATCACCCTGAACACACCATCCCCACTGTCAAACATGGTGGTGGCAGCATCATGGTTTGGGCCTGCTTTTCTTCAGCAGGGACAGGGAAGATGGTTAAAATTGACGGGAAGATGGATGCAGCCAAATACAGGAACATTCTGGAAGAAAACCTGTTGGTATCTGCACAAGACCTGAGACTGGGACGGAGATTTATCTTCCAACAGGACAATGATCCAAAACATAAAGCCAAATCTACAATGGAATGGTTAAAAAATAAACGAATCCAGGTGTTAGAATGGCCAAGTCAAAGTCCAGACCTGAATCCAATCGAGAATCTGTGGTATGAGCTGAAGACTGCTGTTCACAAACACTCTCCATCCAACCTAACTGAGCTCGAGCTGTTTTGCAAGGAAGAATGGGCAAGAATGTCAGTCTCTCGATGTGCAAAACCGATAGAAACATACCCCAAGCGACTTGCAGCTGTAATTGGAGCAAAAGGTGGCGCTACAAAGTATTAACGCAAGGGGGCCGAATAATATTGCACGCCCCACTTTTCAGTTTTTTATTTGTTAAAAAAGTTTAAATTATCCAATAAATTTTGTTCCACTTCACGATTGTGTTCCACTTGTTGATTCTTGACAAAAAATGAAAATTTTATATCTTTATGTTTGAAGCCTGAAATGTGGCGAAAGGTTGCAAGGTTCAAGGGGGCCGAATACTTTTGCAAGGCACTGTATATATATATATATATATATATATATATACATATATATATTTTTTAATAACCAAAAATAGGCACTTGCCCTAAACTTTTCTTGAATTACGTATATATATATAGATAGATTTTAGGTGGCAGGTGTCCTGCCTAAAACTTTTGCACAGTACTGTATATTAGGCATGAAAATGGGTCAGGGGTTAAAAAGTTGAGAAGGGTGTGGAGGAAATATGTTTCGGTAGGGCTGTCCCAAACGACTAATCTTCTCCCGATTAGTCAGCCGACTATTTTTGCGATTAGTCGACTAATAATTTTTAATTTTTTTTTTTTATTACAATATTGGAAAAAACTATCATTGCGATTTTTGGGGCGTTTGCGATATTAAAACAAGAAATTTTTCACAAAAAAACTTGAATTGCTCCATTTGGAATAGCTGCACTGTTGACTAAGAAAAACAATTTGGTCGCTTTGCCTAGCAGGAGGGAGAGTGAGAAGCTGTGGCGCTGTACGAGCTTGAAGCAGAAAAACATAAATGTATGTTTTTTTAAATAAAAACCCGATCCTTTTCACCCGATTCCGATGCTCTGAAAAATGGCGCCATTGACCTTAATTTATATAATAGGAGTGGGAACCTCTTGGTACCTCACGATACGATACAATTTGCGATACAAAGCTCTCGATAACGATGATCTGACGATATGGCGATACAACGATTTTCGGTACATTGGTCAGGAAATCATTCTAGGATATTCTGAAAACAACTAATAAACAGAAAAACAAGCTTTTGCTGTGAATTGGAATTTATCACTAGTAGACGTCCCAATCCATTTCAACTGGACGGATCCGTCAATCCATCGACGGATTGAACGTCTATGGCTGCCAGTGGCAGCCAATGTCAGACAATGAGTTAATTTTTGGCTATTTAAGGTCATTTACCTGTTGATTTTCAGTTACTTCCTGTTGATTTTGGGGTATTTTATGGGTCACTTCCTGTTTATTTGGAGTTACAGAACAGGAAGTGACCTGGGAATCACCAAAAGGAATAGGCAGGGACTCAAACTCAACAGGAAATGACCTGTAAATGAACAACAAGTGACCTGTAAATGCCCCGCAAATAGGACAGAATGTCTGCGAATGCTTTGGTTTCAAATGAACGAATGTTCCCAGCCTAAATGGATTGAACGTCAAGCACTGTCGATGGCAGCCTTAGAGTTAACTGAGACACTATTATGAATGAAGATTTTGATGGCAACTTGTTGGTTCCTTTTTAAAAAAAATTTTTATTAAACGTTGACACCTTTTTAAAACGATATCTCGATTCTTGGCAGGAGCATATCGATAACCTTTTGGGATACAAAGTATCACGATATATCACCATTTCGATATTTTGTCACACCCCTATTATATAACGCAGTTTAATACAGGATCTGCACACTTGCTGTGTTTATGAGGTAAAACACAAGTTGAAATGTTGAAGAAAAAAAACAATTGAATGTCCTGCATTGTGACTATTGCGCATGCGCACATTGCGATGGAGATGTTCAAACGATATATTGTGCAGGCTTAGCTGATAGAATTTACTAGTGCGAAAAAATGGAATGTAAACAGATTCAGAACACTGACTTCGCCGTTCCAACATTATTCAAAAACAATTCTTTAAAAACAAAAATGTAGCATTATTATTATAGTATGCTACTATACATAATAGTATTAAAATAATTACAATATTCATTGCCAGACATCTTTTTTAAAAAGGGTGGTCATATTAAACCTATTCTTAGTGTAGAATCTGAATTCCTCAGTATTATAGTATTTACATATTATAGTATTAATCCCACATACTTTAGAATTAACTCCAGAAATCGTTATTTATATGATGAACGTGACGTGCTTTTATTTTGAAATGTTCACTGGAAGGACGTTCGCTAAACTGCTAACAACTTTACACTCCGCAAAAAGCACTTTTCGTCATTGCTTGTGGTGTCATCAATAGATTTTTTTTAATTTCATTTTTTCGTTTGCAAATGCTGTTAACCAGTGATTTTTCATGTTTTAAGTGTCACCTTTTAAACGCAAGTTTGCGTTTTGGAGAAGACTGCCAATGCAAGCTAAAGTAGGTTGTCTTTTGTTCGCCATTAGTGTCAATGTAGCAACGTTAACGTTTACAGTGTTTAATATAGATGTGTTTCCTTATTTTGTATGTGTAAATTGTAATTCTACGCCGTGTTGATGACCAATAAACATCTGGACACAACAACTGGAGTGTCATATGTCATCTACACCAGGGGTCCCTATCTGCCGGGCCGCGGACTGGTACCGGTCCGTGGCGTATTTGCGACCGGGCCGCAAAGAAAAAATAATTTAATAACGACCGCATTCTGGCCGAATTAACCCTGTGCCCCTGCTTAACACACCAATATCTCTGTCTACTCTAGATATAATACTACGAGATAGATTGCAATGTTGTCATAGAAGTCCATTGATTGGACTGCTAGCAGTACATCTTGTTTGTGTATATAATATATCTATGTGCGCTTGTCCTCGATAATAGCGTATTACTAGGCCGCGGCGCAGCACATTTGTTCCCGGAAATAATTAGCCCCCACATGAGCAAAGATAACAGGAAAACAGACGTCTTTGGAAATATTTTTACGGCGAAAAGGATATTTTTACGGCGAAAAGGGCACCTGACGAGCCTACAACCTCGAAGACCCACGAACTGCGAAGGAGTGGATTCGTGACCCGTTTGTGAATAAACAGAGAGATCGCAAATGACGGCGACCTTATTAAACGTACATTTGAGACAACAACTCTACCGAGGTTCTGGATTAAAGTCATTCTGGAATATCCTGACATCACGACAAGAGCGTTGAAAACCTTGCTACAATTTCCAACATCGTATCTTTGTGAAGCGGGCTTCTTAATTAATGTTTAACGACAAGGCGAAGTCGTTAATGGTGAGCGCGGTGTGCAGCTGTTGTGTGAAGCTTACATGGCAGGATGAATCTGAGAAGAACTTTTCTACAAGTCCTTCCATGATCAAACGTAAGTTAATATTCCTTTCTTTCAAGAAAGTTTGTAGTGTTTACTTTGGAATCGCTGCATTTGCGTATTTTGCGGCTATGTTTAACGTTACGCGCATGCGCAGAACCGCATCGTTGCAATTTTTGATGGGTTGCAAAATTTGTCAGAACACCGGTCCGCAAAAAAAAAAGACCCAAATAACACCGGTCCGTGGTTCAAAAAAGGTTGGGGACCCTGATCTACACGCACGCACAAATGTATGCACGCACGCGGTGATAAAACGCAGCCTTGAAAATTACCGCCCTCATTTTTATTTACCTCACGATAAATGGACTCATTGCATCTCGCGACAGGCTTACCTACTTCAATAAAACATGTCGGTAGTTAGTTAGTTAGTTAGTTAGTTAGTTAGTTAGTTAGTTAGTTAGTTAGATGGACTTACGACCCCCCCCCCCAAAAAAATTTCTCCTCGGATCTACACAATTCGCGTAGGTCACCCTTTTTGACTTCAAAACGGCGAATTTCGCCGAAAGGTGGGTGATTTTCATGCCTGATATATATATATATATATATATATATATATATATATATATATATATATATATATATATTGGTCGTATGTCGAGCAGGATTTTCCCATGAGAATACATTATAATCCTTAATAAATACTGCTGGTACTATTACAAATGGCAATTACACATAGCAAAACAAAGTCGGAGGAGGACTGTAGAGATGTACTTTTGAGCCAGTTCATGGATGCGCACCTCACGCTCAAATTTTTCAATAATTTGCTTCTTCATTTCAATGGGAAGTGTCACCTTTTTCCTTGTTTGACCATCTGTATAAACCTTTTTGAAACCTGTGTTGATTTCTCTCACAAGAAAATTTGCCCTGCGTCCGTCTGCGGTGCTGTCATGTCGTCATATTTGGAGCATGACGTCGGATGGAGAAACAAATGGCGAGTCAAATTTTACGTCAGATGTCGAAAAGATGGTGTGTCAAAGCGTCGTATGTCGAGGTACCGCTGTATATCACAATTTAGGATCTCTTCATAAGGGGATATATAATTTAAGAAGGATTTAAAAAAACAAAAAAACAAATTCCCTCAAATTTGCAGTCAATATATAAAAATAACAGCCTTGAGTGTGACTGCACAATGGCCATAGTTACACGAGTTGAAGGATGTTTTCTTTTTCCCCTCAATTTGTCAAATCATTGATTACCGTAATTTCCCGAATATAAGGTGCACCCGTGTATAATGCGCACCCCAAATTTACTTGTAAAATCTAGGGAAAATTATTGTACCCGTTTATAACGCGCACCCCAATTTTAGAAGAAAACAGAGCTTGTGTACAGATACAGAGATGTCATTTTACTGACTGGTGAAACACAGCACAAGCATAGCACATTGGTAGTTCAAAACATTACCGTAAACTGACAATATTTACGGTAATAATATGATTTGACAACTTCTCGAACTTACCAGAATCTAGGAGAAAACAAAACATGTGACTTTTCTTTTAAAGGCTGCTGTATAACTTGCTCGTTTCCTCATGATGAATAAATGTTTCTTCCATGGATTGATACAGTAAAATGAAAGTGAGAAGGTAATTTGGAAATCCGTGAGAGCTCATAGCTGTCAACACGACAGTAACAAAAGGAACTATTGTTATTTGGGTTTGAGTTTCCCGAGGGACCGATATAGTTGACGGACACAGGAAGTGTGTGTCCTTACATTTGTTATGGTCCGAATTGCGGAGCTGCAATAAACGTCGACTCAAATGAGTTCAAGAAACTAAATTCTGTGCTTTATGAAGAGTGAAAAAAGCAGAATTTAACACAGACAAAATCATTCGGCCGATTAGAGTGAAGTATTACCGAAACAAAACGGTGACGTCACGTACCGTAATGGTCGGCAACGGGTAGCCGCATACGTTTCTTCAACACAACATGGCCGTGTTAATGAAAAAAAATCGGTTTACATATATATGTAATACATATATATTTCTGTCTCCATCCATGTACCCGTTTATAATGCGCACCTTGCCTTTACAAGTTGATTTTGGGGAAAAAAAGTGCGCGTTATATTCGGGAAATTACGGTATTTCAGATGTTCTACCATCTAATACTGATGTGTAAGCTACACTGCAATTACGCACCAATATTTAGATAATTAAAAAGGAAGTATTGAAAAATATAACTGATGAGCGCATTACATGACATAGTAAAGGAGTGAATTCCAAACATCCTGCTGCTCATTAGTTTTGATCGTGTCAAATAAATTAGTGTGCAACGACTAAGCTACTGCAATACGCATCCAAATAATAGTTTTACACATCTTGCAGACCTTCCTTTCAAGAAATATTCTCAAACCAGACCTCTTAATTTCAACGCAATGCTTTCTTGCCATTACCTGGCACTTGATGAGCATGTTGAAGAAGTCGTCAGTGGGCTCCTGCTCTGCTTCGCCTACTAGGTGTCCCAGGTTGTTCTGTGTGATTCTGAGACCCGGAAGGTTCCCCACGTTAACGCGCTGGTCGTCCAGGCGGCGACTCTGAGAGCTGGCGATCAGATCAAACAGTTCCTCTGTCTGGGGAGAAGTGGTCATCGCGGGATCTTCGGAGAGGAACGAAGGGAGGTGTCAGTTTCACAGTAACATATTCAAGGCATGTGGTGTTTTATTTGGACCACTCTCGATCAAGTATGTGCTAACGACTCACCGATCATGTCACTCAGAGTGGCACCATCTCGCCCGTTGCCGTCGTGCGGTTCATCGAGGTGGCAGCGCTGGTCGTCCATGCGGCTGCTTTGGAACTTGCTGAGCAGGTCAAAAAAGCAGTCCTCATCGGAAGGGTCACGGCCAAGTTTCTAACACACGTGCATCAGCAAGGTTAGCCATTTTAGGAAACATAAGCTGCCGATGAGACAACTGAACAGGATGTCCGTTATAATTACGCGTAATGAGGATTTTCCTATTGAGGAATATGGGGAAGTAATTTGATGGATTCACAAGAGACCATTAGTGCAATGTGACTGTGTCCTTTCTTGTGTGCAGCATTTTCACCCAATGCTGCAGGCACATGTTAGTTTCAGTGTGATTAAAAGGTTTAAATCAGATAAGAATCATCTCATTCGGCAATGACGAATGACCTCAGAATTAAACTTGGACAAAAAAAATCCCATGATCCACCAACTGTTCCAAGCTCCAGGGTAAAGTTCCTGTAGCGTAAGAACGGTATAAGACAGTGATTAGATTTAAGCTTTGAAGTATTTTTAGATGCCTATCACATGGAAAATGTGTAACCCAGAAAAAGTATGTCTGACCTTACTCAAATTTCAATATGCTTTAATTCATTGTACACTGTAGAAAATCAGTTTTACCAAGAATATGTGTCTAATATTGTGCGATACACAATTATTGATAAATGGGGAAATCATCCTACAGGAAATCATCCTACCATACAACTATTAAAGAGAAATCAAGCTAATTCTAAATGGGGGGAAAAAAACTTCTGCACTGTCATTGATAATCTTCAAAAACCATCTCAGACTGAGAATATTTCAGTGCAACATTTCTTTAATAGAGCAACACTATATTATTTTCACATTCTTGTAGACAAATGAGTGTCTTAACTCATTGCCTGCCATTGAAAACGATAGACGTCCAATTCATTCATAGTTGATTTTTTATGGTCATATTTTTTTAATCAGTCTCAAAGTTCTTCAGCGACAAATGAAAAATCATTTGGCTTAAAATGCAAACCCAAAATGCTTAAATACATTTACATGAACCATTACACCCTTAGTAAAGCCATGGCCCATGAGCGTCCAACACTTTAGGTGTCCGTGCGGAAACTCCCACAGTTGGTTTTTATGTGGAAAAAATTCCATAAAACAAACTCGAAATGGTACGTAATGAACCGAAATGGTTCAATACATCCACGTGAACCGTTACACCCTTAGCGATCAGTGTATCTAGTTGTATGTGCTGGTATGTGTGCATACAACAGTCTCCCTCTAGTTACGTCACACCGGCTAGCAAACAATGTTTAGCTACGTTGATTGTTTGCCAAATGTCTTTCAAACTTCTGCCACATGGGCAAGTAAAATTAGCTTTTCTCCAATAAGTGTGAAACATATTTAACGGTGGGTCACAGGTTATTTCTACATACACTATATAATAATAGAACGAAATTAACAAAACTGATTTTGGAAAAACGAAGTATTTTCGCTTTAAATAAACTGGAGGGATTGGCTTTGAATGCTCACGTTTAAGCTTCATTCATTCATTTGTTCATTCATTCGGCCCCTCCCAGTCAAAAAGAAATTGAACATCTAGCGCTGTCAATAGCATCCAATAAATTAACAGACATTATCGACTATTTAAATGAGTTTGTCACTAGTAGACGTCCAATTCATTTGAACTGGTAGGGGTGGCAGCAAATGAAGGAATCACTCCAACTTCAAATGGATTGAACGGCTGTCATCGTCAATGGCAGCCAATGAGTTAAGGCTTAGAACAAAAGTTTATGTCTCCACGCAAAACCCTCTTCGGACAACGTGACAAACTCTGTTTCATTCATCAACCGACCTAGCGAGGAAAAACATACATGAGCAAGAAGGCTAACTATGTTCATTAAAACATGAATGAAACAACTCACCAGTTGCTGCGCTTTCTCTTCTCAACTTGGCCTCTGTCATTCCTCTCCCCTTACGTCCCCCCTACCACCTTACATCCCTCTCCTCCCCAATTGTGTCCTTCTATTGCAGCCAACTCTGCTTTCATGCACACCCTTCCTCTTTCCCCCACTCTCTCTCTCTCTCTCTCTCTCTCTCTCTCTCTCTCTCTCTCTCTCTCTCTCTCTCACTCACACTTTCTCCCTCTCCCTCTCTCGCAGGCCGTTTTTGTGCCATTCACTCACTGTGGGAAAACAAGTCATTATGGGAAGGGTTGGCAGTGGGGAGGGGTTGGGAAGCGCTGCTGTGATCAAGGTCACATTATCAGAGCGCTGATGGGGGAGGGAAGACGGGTGCAAGGGCTCAGTTATGATTAGATTGCATGCCAACGTTGGCAACACTTATCCGAATGGAGGCAGCAATGTGTATTATATCCGTTAGGAGTGTGACAATATCTTGGTATAGCGATATATTGCAATACTTTGCATTCCAATGGGTCAGGGGCATCAAACTCATCTTTGTTGCGGGCTACATTGTAATTATAGCTTCCTTCGGAGGGCCATTCTCTGGCCCAACCCATATAAACATGTCATTTGGCTGCCATTGATGATGAGAATAGTCCAATCCATTTTGACTGGGAAGGGTAAATGAACATTCGTTACAATATGCAATCAATCATGTGTACTGTATGCAGTGTTGTTAGTATTACTTTAAATAAAAAATTAGTTACAATTATAAACTACTTCTCCCAAAAAGTAATTGAGTTAGTAACTGTTACCTCAGCGTAAGAGTAATTAGTTACTCGGCAAAGTAACTGACATTACTTTCCATGTTTTACATGATACATTCTATAACATCTATCAAATTAAATATGTTCATATTAACTGAAGTGTGTTTTTCATTCCCCCCCAAAAAACATAGGTCACTCTTTTCACAATTAAAAAAATAAAAAAATAAATAAAATATATACATATATCACCTATATAAGTGTGTAATAGTATACAAATTTAAGCTTTCCAATGCTGCGAGAAAAAAAAGCATTTTTCCTGTTGTACACATGACTTGTGTAGTGCTGCAACGATCAATCGATTAACTCGAGTATTCGATTAGAAAAAAAAAAAGATTAAATTTTGCTGCTTCGAGTATTCGTATAATTAAAGTGGGGTTGTAATGGTTGATTTTGAAAGTGTTTGCTTTTAGTTTTATTGATTTATGTGGATACACTGCTCTCTGGTCTGCCTCATTCCACATGCCTGAATCCACCTGCTCCCTATTAAGACCAACATAAGCTAAGTTGTTGTTTGAGTTCATGTTTTTTAATGCATTTGAAATTTAGTTTATAAGTATATTTAGCTGTTTATTGTGGGAATATGTGTCTGAACAATTTATTAAGAGCATTGGAAAAAAAACGTTAGCATTTTATAGCATCTAAGCTAGCGGACTTTTGCTATGTAAGTTAGCCAATTGTTTTTTTGTTGTACATGGATCATCATTTATTTATTTTTATACCATTTGAGACGCAGCTCAGGTATTTTAATTTTTCATGTTCCTTATCCGATTACTCGATTATTTGAAATTACTATTAGTCGATTAATCGACTATTAAAATAATCGATAGCTGCAGCCCTAGACTTGTGTGTACCGTCACACCCCTAATATATACAGTGTATCACAAAAGTGAGTACACCCCTCGCATTTCTGCAAATACTTAAGTCTTTTCATGTGACAACACTGACAAAATGACACTTTGACACAATGAAAAGTAGTCTGTTTGCAGCTTATATAATAGTTATTTTCCCCTTAAAATAACTCAAAATATAGCCATTAATATAAACCCTGGCAACAAAAGTGAGTACACCCCTATAATAAAACATCCCTAAATGTCCAAATTGACTACTGCTCATCATTTTCCCTCCAAAATGTCATGTGAGTTGTTACAGGAGTGCTGTCAGCATTGCTGCAGAGATTGAAGAGGTGGTGGGTCAGCCTGTTAGTGCTCAGACCATACGCCGCACTCTACATCAAATTGGTGTGCATGGCTGTCACCCCAGGAGGAAGCTTCTTCTGAAGACGGGACACAAGAAAGCCCGCTCGTCTCATCAGACCATAGGATATGGTTCCACTAATCCATGTGCTTTGGTGAAATGTCATCAGCAAACTGTTTGCAGGCTTTCAAAACAGCAAACATGGTGGAAAGTCAGCTTTAACACACTGTTTTTATAATGTTTTTAAATTAAATATATTTTATGTTTGCCTCCAGCACCCCTGTGAGGACAAGCGGCTCAGGAAATATATGAAAATGTGCCTTTCAAAGCAAAAGAAAAAAAACGTGTGGACGTCATTGCTTGGAGTGGGCGGGTATGTTGTCTTCCAGACTGAGGAGGTTTTTGTCCAGGAAGTTCATCATTGGCTGTCGCCTTGTAAAACTGCACTTCCCCAAAGGGCCTGGCATGAATACTCCATCGTTTTCAAGCGGAATTGTGACATCGTTCGAACTGAGACAAAACTATGTAATTCCAAACATGAAATGTGTCATATTCTCGGAGTGTCACCATGTAAATGACCCCTCAGATATACTGGTATTCTGTCCAAGCAGCTAGAGCTGGGTGATATGGCTGAAAAATAAACAAGTTTTATTTATTTATTTTTTTTAATAATGTAACTGAAGTGCAAAACTTCTGTTTTAATTATTTTTTTCTCTCCCCCTATTTGCTGTCGGCCCCAAAATACAAAGTAATAACTACACAAAGAATCAAATTCCTTCTCATGGAATACTATACTGAGCAACAGGTTGCTGGATTTCATTTTTGGCAAAAAAAATAACGACAAAAACTTTTTACTGTTAGCATAAAAAAGTACTAATGTAGGACCAGAGCTCTATCAAAGATGGGACTCTGCAGCAAAAATGAAAATAAAATAACTAAAGACTTAACTAAAGTGCTGCCTTCAAACAAACTAAAAGAATGGTGTGAATGTTATAATAGTAATACATATACTAACAATTCAAACGAGTGGAAAGTGGATGATAAATGTTCCCCAGGCCAGACAATTGAGCACATAAATTGCCCTTTTAAGACTGTAAATCATGTAATATTCCAACATTTACAAAAATGACTCTTTCTTCTATTGTCTCTCAAAAGCAGTACTTGTGTGTAAGGGAATACCACAACGCTATTCAAAACATGACACACAGCTGCCCAAATTGTATTTTTCCAATGTCACACCAGTCGTTGCCGCCATCTAATAATCTGTTTTGCTGTGTGAAAGTACAGCTTCGTCTGCATAAAAGCCAAAGGCAATTATAATTCCCATCATGCGTGAATTTAGCTCCAAGGAAAATGAGATGAGGGATGTCAACTTGTTCACTGTTGGTGACCTATTAAATCCTATAGCTCAAGCTCATGGGAAATTAAAGGAATCCTCAAATGACTCTGGCTCATGATGTCTTCTGTAACATTCTACAATAAACGTCCAATCATGTCGCGCTTTACAGCTAGATTTAACCAAGTTGATCACTCAGAGGCAGCCAATGAGTTAACATTTGAATAAACTGACTATACATAGGAAACTCAATGCCAATTAGAAATTCTAAGATTTATGGAACAGAAACAGGCTACACCACCACCTGACGCAGGACACGG
Source organism: Corythoichthys intestinalis (assembly GCF_030265065.1). Lineage (NCBI taxonomy): Eukaryota > Metazoa > Chordata > Actinopteri > Syngnathiformes > Syngnathidae > Corythoichthys > Corythoichthys intestinalis. The sequence continues at coordinate 36,282,848 of NC_080411.1, forward strand.
AGTATCTACTCACTGGCACCAGAGGTGGGACTTGCAAATTAATGTCTTCTGTGTCCACAGGAGAGTCCAACCAGGGCCTTTCGTCCGAAGACTGGCTGTCGGGATAGCCTTTCCCTTTTTCCATTTGTGCAGTCGGATTCTTGAACCTTCTGGGTATGCTTTCCACCTCGTGACCCTCACCGTCCTACGGAGAGCACGTCAAAATGGCAACCTTTACAGTTCATATGTTTTGGACCTCTACTAGTGACTAAGTAATAAAACATAACAGCAGAGGGAAGATTGACCGCCAAAGGAGTGGGCGTCTATCATCGTCAGTTGCACTGAAAGAGTTAAAAGGTCATATACCATAACTCAAGATCATAGAATTGTTGATGAACTTTGATGTCATTTTATCAGTCACTTGAACAAAGTGTTTGCCGTGTTTCAAGGGATCCACAGATAGAAAGACTTGCAGTTCTTAAAAGATAAACATTATTATAAGTTAAAATAATGTGATATTGAAACCCTTATTGATGTTTTCCTTTTCATACAATTTGTAAAATTAGTTTAACTTGTAGGTCACCATTGTTGTTGACGTCGCAGAGCGGTGACATCACATTGTTACGCTGCAGTTTTCAGAGTATGACTCTAGCGACATAAACATGTCGTTTGCTAAACCCTTTCAATTTGAACCCGATAGGAACATTAAGAGGAACATTAATGAGCTTTACAGTACAGTCGATATTTCACAAAATGAACAGCAAAAGCAAAATGAACAGGAAAGACGGGATGAGACGAGAGTAGGAAAAAAAATGGTCTTCTGCCAAAATGTGCTACAACGGCGAAATGTCGTAGAACAGGCGAATTTGACACCCAAAGTACTACCATGAGCATTGAGCTTGTTTTGTTTAGATGCGTACAGACAGAACATACTAAAAATGCCCTAAGAAAATACTTATCGTAATATCAAATAAGGGTGGTTTAAATATGCTACTTGACTAATGTGGTCAACAGATCAACAATCTGCTTTAAAGCTACCACAAGAAAAATGCTTCAAAGTATGAGAGGGAAACACATGCAAAAAGTATTTTGTGGCAATGAAAAGGTAATTCAATCAAATAAAACAAAAACACAAATAGTAAGTACTCGCCGCATTTAACTGATGAGCGCACGTGTTGAACATCTCGCTGCGTAGAAGGAGTTGCAGTAACCCGGTAGTATTCGTTGAGTGACAGTGACAATCTATGTCATCACCCTGAGCACACTTAAAACATGGCTCCCTCCGTAGGTGAAAACATGTACTAAATACTAGGGATGGGAATTGATAAAATTTTTACGAGTCCGAGTCCATTATCGATATTGCTTAACGATTCGATTCTTCATCGATTCTCTTCCCGATTCTAATTTGGACTAATAGACTGTATGAGGTTCTGGGTTCAATATGTTTTATGGTTCATTCGCATCGGGGTGTCGGTTAGAACACAAGGAGCGGAGAGTGGAGTTGGTTTTTGGCACTTTTAATCCAACTTGGCAACAGGCATAACTTATATATAGTGGTGCCTGTTGCCATAACAATGGCGCTTGATATGAGAATCACTCAATGAGCAGATGAGAGCATGCATGGAAAGATGTTGATGTATTTGTATGTGTGTGGAAGAAGACTGGAATGTGTGGGTATATGTGTGGTTCTGAAAGGAAAGAAAATTGCATCATATTAGTGCTGATGCAATAAACAATGCAAATTGACTGTAAAGCAGTCAATAACACACATACCTGCCAACCCGTGGCCGGTGGCAATCTTACGTATGCCCTTACAAATTGGTGACTAATCTTACAACGTTCTATATAGAGTGCAAAATGAAACAAAAACAATACTAAATTTTTAAAATATGAATTTATTTATAATATTGTAACATAACCTGGTGCAATCAAAGAACAGTCAATATCTTCAGCTACATCATGATTACTAAAATTTAACAGTGACTTTTGTTATAAATATATGCAGCACTTTTGGCAATTTCTATCATGTCATTTGATGGCTGCACTTAATGGCACTTCAGCTCGAAATTCAGTTTGACTTGAAGGTAGTTAGTGTGTCTAGTTATAAATTAAAAAGGTCAATTGATAAAATCATCTTACCGATGCAATGTTTGAGTCAGGGAACATTTCTTTTGCTCATTCTGAGAAGTGATCAGCAATAGTTGCAGGCAAATTGTGTTCGGCAACAAATTGGCAGAAAAAAATCTGCACTTTCGTCACTTTTCACTCTGCAGACTTTATCTTTTTGACCAGTGTTGTTAATCTTTTAAAAAGTATTAATTTACAAATTACTTCTCCCAAAAAGTAATTGAGTTATTAACTCAGTAACCTGAATGTAAGAGTAATTACTTGGCAAAGTAACTGGTGTTACCTTTAATGTTTTTTTTTTCATAAAAAAAAAGTCACCTTTGCTATGTTTGTAAGTTATTTAATGTTGTGAATTGTGAAAATTGTTAAAGTTGTTCTTGTTTTTGCATTAGTTCCCTCCTGTCTACTTTCGACATGTGAAAGTTTTAAAACTGTTTAATCATTTAAAGATAGATTCAAGTCAAGATTTTGCTGATTCAGGAGTATTTTAGATAAAAAGTTACTTAGGTTCGCTAGGAAGGTTCACTAAAACAGAGCATTTCTGAGAAGTCAACTGCTTTAAAATGGCGGCTGTTTACTAACGACGCCGAGTCTGTCATTCCGCATGTAGTTCTATATGCATGTAATATCTAGGCGTAGATTGTCGGCTGTCGGCTACAGTGAGGAAATATTGGAGCCCCCTAGCCTAGCATCACGTTTGCTACAGCGTCACAACAAACACTCTTCTCTCTCCGTGTCTCTGACTTTTCTCGTGTCATTCAACCAACGTAGTAACGCATCCTAACGCACATTGTCTTGTTGGCGAAATGGTGACAAAATCCGAACGGAGAAAAAAAAACGAGATGCACGAAAAACGTACAGATTTTGAATGTACGGCGTACACATTGAAAAATCAGTCCTCACTTGTACAAATTACGCCGAAACTGTGCAACTTGACAGGTATGCATGACTCGCACAGTGTAATGAACACAAAGGTGGGTGGGCGCGAGTGTGCGCGCACAACCCGGAAGCACACTGCGCCCACGTGCGGTCATCTTGGCCATAAAAGTGGCGAAAACAAAGCACTTCACAATCATATGGATGTACATCATCATCTTAAGATGCTAACTAACACATTCTCTCTTAACACAAATGTGCAACGCGAATATAATGTAAACAACACTCTCCTCGACGCAGCGAGGATGAGCGGGAACAACCAGCCGACGTAACAGTAAAAATACAAAACGGTGGTGCTGATAACGGGTCCAATTTATCATATGTACTTCATGATATGAAGAGGACATACTTACATTCGTTCATGGACGCACACAGATTAACAGGTGGCCACACTGCTCGAAATGTGCACCTTACGCCTATTATCGGTCCCAGAATAGGACAGTAACAGGAAGTAACTGACTGGGCGCTATGGGAACGAACGCATACCCAAGGAACTTTTCTAACAGGAGTATTAAAATTGCTGATAAAATCATTTAGGATTATTTTAGATGCATATATGTTATATTTTTCTGATAGAGTATTCGATAGACCCATTAATAGACTTTTTTGAGAAAAAAAAAAAAATCACCATTTTTTAAGTAGTCTCATGAATAATGACTTGGCCTGTGAAAAGAAATGCATCATCACTCGGCGATGACTCCTCAGGTTATACATGGTGAGATCTCCCTCTTTGAGTAACCAAGTAGTGTTACTTGCTGAATTGAAAGAGTGTAATATGCGTAATTTACGTGACGTAAATTGTACTTTTTGGAATCGATAAGAGAACCGTTAGATAGACTGCCAAACGATTCCATGGAATTGAAACACACGGAACCGGTTCTCTATAGGAACCGGTTCTCGATTCCCATCCCTACTAAACACTATAGATTTCTAAATCAATGGCAATATTTTATGCGTTTCTAATAGCATATTTGAGGAAAAGAGAACAATTGTGAGAGCCTATAAGACAATTGTGAGAGCCTATAAGACTGAGTCCGAGGTTCCCTTTCAGAGAGTATTGTGTGCATGGATAATCCAATGCTAATTTTTTTTTATACTTCCGATCAGATTTTTTTTTTTTTTCAAGATATGTTTTGCCGATGCAATACCTATCTTTATAGACCAGTAAAAATAATTTTAAAAATTATGTAGAAAAACTATGTAGCCAGTAAATGAAAAATCATATTTTTTGTATTAAATTGAGCCCTGCAGGTACCTCATCAATAAATGCGCCGTTTACAAATATTAGATCAATCACGATTGTTAGTTTTTGAAAGAGCAGTAGTTTCAAGGCATATTTATGCTTCTGCGTTGCGGTGACAGCGGAGCGACGGCGTCGAAGCATGATGTTATTGAGAACACATGATTGCTGGATCGGATTGGATCAGATCAGATCTTGTGACCAAATCCGACACTCAAAAAAAAGCCGTATCGGGATCTGATACAGATACTGAGTATCAGATCGAGACATCACTAATTGTGTGAGTATACTGAATGGAGTGTGGTGAAGTTCTCCGTTAAAGTCACCTACAAGTGAGACCTGAAAACAGCCACTATCCAGAAAAAGCAGTATCACCTTATAGGAAGACAACTTCCACAGCTCCACGCTGTCCATGCTGTTTCTCTTGGTGAATTTGGGCCTCGCTCCTAAAGTGTGAAAAACACAATCATTATTCCCCAACATGTTGCAAATTGCTAGTACAATGTAATGACAGCTTTCGCAGGGCTAACAAAGGAAAGTCTGTTTGACTTATCGGAAGGCACAAAAAAATGGTCATCTTGAATGTGGATTTTCAGCCTACAATAACATCACATGGAAAACAATTTTCCATGTGACTCAATATCTTTTATGTTTCGGTAGGGATGTATCAAGATTGAAAAGTTTTTTTTTTTTTTTTTTTTTTTTACAGTGTATTTTTTTTGTCCGTTCTTTCAATTCCTTACCAGATTGCAAGGCCAAACACTGTGCTTTTTATGCCAAGTTGTGGTGGCCCCGTCAGAACCAGTACTTGCCCCATTTTGTTTTCACGCTGTAATATGATGTTTACTTAGTTATGGGTTTTGTAATCTACGAGTGTATTGTATTTGAGACACCCCACGGAGTAGATTTTCACCTCTTTATGCCCTTACTGCAATCAAATAGCCAACGTGCAAAGCTACCACTGGCTAATTTAACCATACCCAGACACCCAATTTAAATACAAACTTAATAAATCAAAAGTGCTGCGAGCGATTAACTAGAGTAATTCGATGAGGAAAAAGCTTCGAATCAAATTTTGCCTCTTCGAGTATTCGTTTAATTAGAATGGATTTGTAATGGGGGTTTTTCGAAAGTGTTTGTATTTAGTTTTATTCATTTGGGTGGATGCACTGCCCACAGTGAATATGACATAACTCGTTGAACATGAATGAATCCAGCTGCTCCCTGTTAAGACCAACATATGGTAAGTTTTTGTTTGCGCTAATATGCTTTTTTTTATGCATTCGTAATTTAGTCTATAGGTATATTTAAATTTATTTGATTAATATTGATATTTTTGTGGGAATATGTTTTTGATTTGTTAAGAGCATTGCAAAAAAAAAAAAAAAAAAAAAAAAACGTGAGCATTTCACAGCATTCAAGCTACTGGAGTGGACTTTTGCTATGCAAGTTAGCCAATTTTCTCTTGGATCCTCCTTTTTTATACCGTTTGAGGCTAAGCTCAGGTATTTTAATGTATTTTTAAATAAAAGTGGAATTTTGTGTTCACATTTAATATTCTTTTGAAAGGTCAATCTTAGCAAGGTTAAGTTATACATGTCTTAAAATTTATTCTGCAAAGCATTAAATGTTCCTAATCCGCTAACTCGATTATTCGAACTAACTCATTGACAGATTAATCGACTATTAAAGTAATCGATCGCTGTAGCCCTATAGGTCAATTTCCTAAAATTGGACCTTTTTAATGTTTGAACTATTGCAATGTCAAACTGAACTAATTGGATTTACTCTTTTTTTCTCCTTTGATTGCAACCAACGGGAACATGGTAATGAGTTGGGCCGCTTTTCAGAGCTGCAGTACCGTATTTTTCGGCCTATAAGGCTAGGTTCATACGACAGGTCTTAATGCACAAATCCGATTATTTGCCATATCCGTTTTTTTGGCGTGCCCGTTTAGACTGCCTTTGTCCATTGAGACCGTTCAAATATCACGCATGCGCACTAATTCGCAGTCCGAGATGCGCTCAGCAAAGAGACCCACATGCGCAGAAGCATCAAAACAAATTACACATGCTAGCTGTATGTCTTTCCAGAGTGATCATATATTTATTTCCAAAATGGGACACAAATAACAGACATTAATAATCCCCGTTTAGTCTTATATTCAAAGTTTATATAGATTGATAGAACACATAGACGCACACACGAGCCTTGACGTGTGTGCATGAAATGACGTGGGTGCGTCAGCTTGCCCCGACTCGGCCATGTGTGCAATAATGAATTGATGAATTAATGATTCAGCGTACAGAGTGAAAATCGAAAATTGTAAGGCTTCTTCTCTTCTTCATTTTATTTTTTTATGACTGTGGTCAAGCCTGCTTCGTGCCTAAAAGCAGAGTTAAAGCTAGGCGCTAATGCCACCAGGCTGCCGTCCTCTGTGCCTTTTGCCCTTTGCTGACGTAATTGCTGCATGAATTCCAATTTGGGAGTCTTGACAGTTCAGACCGCCAGTCACGTTCTGAAAAAATGTGGCCCAGATCGGATTTGAACCACATACGAAAGTGACTCAGATCGGATTTGAAATGGTCTACTTCTATGCAACTTGTCCCGTTCAGACCGTCAAGTTAATGTCTGACTCGAAATCGGATTCGTGCATTAAGACCTGTAGTGTGAACTAGAGCAGGGCGGTAAACCGAAAATTTACCGATACCGAAATTCTTCACGATGACCGACGTAATTTTGACCATGTCGGTAAATTTGGTAATTTAATCAAAGAAGAAAATATAGTCTTTTCATCCCGCTTTGACTGTGTTGTTCGGCTATGTTCATTCCTCTTTAAGAAAGCAGACAGTGTGCTTACGTTTGGAGTCACATGGTTTTCAGGAAGCCAATCAAACAGAAGCCCGGTAGGCTAACGCTAGCTGCTAACGCTAGCGGCTAACGCTACAAGTAAACGGGATGAAGTCAGGCTTAAGTTAGCTTCGCCAAACTTTCACCAGACATTAAGTAAACTTTTGACGGGTTCCAGATAGGGATGGAAAAACCGAGGCTTTCTGAAACAATGAACCTCTTTTATGACAATTGCCCTAAATTGAATCACTGTTTGACACACTGCAAGAGCCCCATCTACTGGATAAACAGTGCACGTTTCTTTTTAAAAGTAAAGTTGACAAATTGCCTCAGCATTACATCCTGTATCTTCAATAGAATTAAGTGGATGTCGTCTATTTCAACCAGGAGATCGTGTCGTCATTAAGTGTGATTTACACAATTAAAGTTGACCTCTTTAAGCCTGTGTCATTGCTTTTGTCTGTGAAGATGTGTTCAAAGCAGTATTTGTAATACACGACAGTGCTAGTCTTGTAAGTGGCTCATCCTAGATGACGGGGAGTAACTATGTATTGTTTATTTTTTGTAAAAATTACAGTACTGTAAGCACAGTGCTTGGGAACAGGAATATTATTTATTGAATACTGTAAGGATTTCCAAAATCATAAGATGTAAATAATTGAGCCGAATAAAAGAAAGGAAAGGTTTGTGAAACATTTTATTTTTTAATTAAGTATAATTTCTGGGGGGGTGGGTGGATGTGTCGTATTTGTATCTATTCTAAATATCGAAACGTATGCCACTATCTAGTGTATAACAATGCGGAATGAATTTAATGAAATTCAAGTGATGATATTTTTCAAGTCATACAAGCTGTTATAAATGTTCACACAAGAATTCTTATTGTTTTCCAAGATTTTTTTTAATACTTAATGTTTAGACTGCATGTGCAATTGTTAAATTGAAAGCTGGTAAATAAATTTAACGAGAAACTGTTAATTTGTATTCCATGCATTGATTCAAATTTTCAAATTATATAACAGTTTGCTTGGGCGAATTTATCGTCATTTATCGTTATCGAGGTAAATCTGCTCAATTTATCGTGATATGTACTTAAGGCCATATCGCCCAGCCCTAGTGTGAACCTAGCCTAAGTCGCACCTGAGTATAATTCGCACCAGCCCAAAAATGCGCAATGAAGAGGAAAAAAAAAAAAAGTATAAGTCGCACCAGAGTATAAGTCGAATTTTGGGGGGAAATTTACTTGATACAATCCAACACATCGAACAGATATGTCATCTTGAAAGGCAATTTAAAATAAAAATAGAGATGCTGAATAAGTGTACAGTATAATAATGTTACATAATGCATGAACAACGAAATGTGAACGTGGCAGGTATGTTAACGTAACATGGCTATTAAGAGTTATTCAGATAACTATAGCATAAAGAACATGCTAACAAGTTTACCAAACCATCAGTGTCACTCCAAAACACCTAAATAACATGTGAAATTACATAATAATGTGTTAATAATTTCACACATAAGTCGCTCCAGAATATGTCGCACCCCCAGCCAAACTATGAAAAAAAAAAAAACGACTTATAGTCCGAAAAATACGGTAATTCCGAATTTATACCCAAATCATCGATCAAATGTTGCAAATGATGTCTTTTGTCACCCACCTTGCATCTCAAACTCTGAACTTGAAGGTGAAAGGTCACCGTCGCTAACACCCAATGCTTCCATCAGCTGCTCCACATTCATCCTAGCGGTCAGCTCGCCATTCCTGTCCCCAATCTGTCATAGGGAAAAACAGAAGTATAGATAAAATTTCATGTATAAAAATTAAAGCACGTTTTCATGGAAAACATCTCACTTCTTTGGAGATCTTCAGATGTTTCCGAGCGTAGTGAAGTGCTTGTTTGTGATTGGCTAAGGACACGTAGGCATTTCCCAGGCTCCAACAGGCTCGGCCTTCGCCAACCCTGACACGACACGTGCACAGTTCGAGCAATATTGTCTAAGTTCCACACAACTGTGTGTGAATGTGAAGTCATAAATGTTTTTACCGGTCTGTAAGATCCTGAGCAATATACAGGTGCTTAAGGTGATACTCTATGGCTCTCTCATACTGCTGTAAAAGTGTGTAGGTGTTTCCAAGACTGTAGCAGGCCTGCGCCTCCATCACCTGGTCCCTTAGCTGCCGCGACAGCTGCAGAGTTTTCCTGAACGACAAAGAATTTCTCTAAATCAGAAGTTCTTCAATATGGTAGAGTGCAAGTCTACACAAAGATGTGCATTCCAAAAAAACCTGTCCATATTTACTTTTTGCTTTCCAATTTAATCTTGAAGGTGAACAAAATGTAAATAGCTCACAAAGATAACCAAAATAAACTTATTCAAATGCTGATTTTAATCACGATTATTAGACTGAGAACCTTGCAATTAATTGCACTACACAAAATTAAATAATCGGATCCTACTGATGACAAAAACTACATTCAGCATAGTAATGTGTTGTTTTCATAAACATTAGTTTCAAAATCAGTCTGCTGCGCGAAAGGGCGTAGGTTTGGTCTCATTATTGGTATGGACGATATAACAGGATAACCTACATGTACACTTTTTGCTGGGGACGTGACATTAATAACACCAAACAGATTGGATGAACTGGGGTCAGGGCTACATTTCTCACAAATATGAATCTAATAATTGATAGGCTAAATGATCAATGCAAAATACATCTGTATTGGCTGATATTAACTTTCACACTGCAAATTTACAACGTCTTAATCTGATAATTTTTCCTAAATCTAGTCGAATAATTTTCTCTATCTTGTTTTTAGTGTTAAAGACTAGTTAACAGATTAATATGTCCGTTTATTCCACTTAAATTAAGTAGATATTACTATGTGTTCTTATTAAGCCCATACAACTAAAACTTGGTCATTTTTCACCTAAACCCAGAAAAATTTGCTTTCAGATAATGTTTTCAACAATATCTATTCTTAAATTGAAAATATTTCTGACAACCCTCGTGAGGAAAAAGCGGCATGGAAAATGAATGAATGAATATTGTTTTTGCCGAAAATAAGTCTTAAGCCTATTTTCAGACAGCTATTTTTTTTCATTTCAAGAAATTTGAGTGAGTAAAATTTACCTGAAGCTCTGGTCTGGCAGATCATTTCACTTATGGTCTGGCAGATCATTTCACTTATTTCTGGTGGATTTACAATGAAAACAAATGAATTAAATTGGTTTTAAGGAGGTGTGTTTTTGCAGTATAAATGTGTTGGTTCGGGTGATACACCGTTCAATTCAAACCTTTGTTTTCAAAAACTACTAAAAAAAAATTTTTGAAACCTTTCAGAATAAATTTCAAGGTTTTATTAGCAAATTTAAATTGCAATATTTGAACATAATTTAAACTATATCATCATACACTATAAATACAAACCTATTAACAATCTCTCAACTATCCAGGAATGCAAACAATAAACATTTGTCTTAAGACCACTCAACAAATGTCTGTCCAAATAAATTAAATATAACTGAAAAACTTCTTAGCGTATAACAAAAATAAATAAAAATGGAGCCTTCCTTCAGGTAAAAAAAATTTACTGCTTTTGTCCATATGCACAGCCAAAATTAGCGAAAAATTTAAGCTTCTTTGGGCTGCTTTAAGATCACATAAATCAAATAAAAGTGAAAATCGGGGTGAAGGGGATAAACCTCGCTTCACTACATTTCACTGTTTAATTAATGCTGACAGTACAAAACATACAGGAAGATATTTCTCTCAAAGCAGCTTTCTACTCAAGTTCGGGAAATCCACACACATTATTGTTATGCTAACTCTGAAGCAGGTCAGACTTTCAATTGCAAAATTAGTGGTGTGTTCTCAACCTCCACAACATTGACGTCTTTTAACATTACTTACAGTGGCTGCTGCTAGCGGCAAAAAAAAAAAAAAAAATCGAATATTCCTAGTCTTCGAAGGGGGCGGAGGAAGCGGAATGTTGTATTTGTGTCGAAGCTGTAATTGCATGTGTGCGTGTGTGGACGGAGGTGGGGGTTCAAATCATTAGCCAATCAAATGAGCATTTGAGGGGGAAAAAAATGGACTGGCGCATTCAGCAAGTGAAAAGGGGTTAATGTAAGTCTGAACATAATGAAAGTAATTCACTTCATAATTGTCGGATCAATTTTATCCTTACAACATATCTGAAAACAATCTAAATTACCGATACCACTAAAATCAATAATGCAAATAAGGTTACTTAAAAGTTCCCGAAAAGTCAGTAGTGTGGTGTGCCAACAGTCCCTATGCAAACCTACGCCCTTGGCTGTGTGTTAAACTGGACAGTGGCACTAAAAAAAGGTTGCGGACTACTGCGCTGTATTATTCTGTTTATTTTACTTCCTCTAACCAACACCAGAGGTCAGGCTTTAAACTTACTTGTAGTAGTCCGTGGCAGTATTGAACTGACCCAGGAATATCAAAGCGTTGCCCAAATTGCTGTAGGCTCTTCGCTCTGCTGCTTTGTCACCAAACTCCTTGGCGATGGATAATCTCTGTAGATGAGACACAGTATTGAGTGAATTACTTGAAGCAATAGCAATCATAAATTTTGTCTTTTTTTTTTTTAAGAAGACTCTGCAAACTAACCTTAACCTATAACATGTTATGTACGATTGTGACGAAACTAAAAATTTCAACGTGATACTAAATCAATTAATTAAAAAAACAACAACAAAAAAACTGTTATTTTCCAATAAACTTTTTCAGTGCCATTGACTTTGATAAACATCCAATCATGTGGCTCCTTAAAACTAAATCAAAACTCGAAATGAGTTTATGATTATTAGGGGACAAATCCATTTGACGAAAAGGGGGCGGCAGCGAATGAACATATATTCGCTACCAACCCTACAGCTTAAAATGGATTGGTTGTCTAGCGCCGTCAATGGCAGCCACTGAGTTAAAGAAAATGCAATAATATCCTTCATTACCATTTTGCTTGCTGTCATTTAAAGTGCTCCCTGGCCCCCTGGGAGGAATATTTGTGTCTGTATAAAGGACACTTGGACATTGGGAATTCGGAGTCATGATTCAAACCAACCCGCTCTACCTACTGACCTGCCTGTGGAACTTGATGGCTTCCACAAAGTTTCCCAAAAGGTAGTGCGTATTGCCCAAGTTCCCGTATGCTCTCCCCTGGGCAGCCCGATCGCCCAGTTCTTTGACCAAACACAAGTTCATCCTGAAAAGATGGAAGAAAATTTAAGTACGTAGAAAAATAATAATGCGCAGTGTAATGTGGAGATCCTAGAAGATACTACTATTGGAGCACCACTAAAGAGCCTCATAATAGACCATACACACCCCAGTTTCCACCTCTTCAACCTGTTGCCCTCTAGCAAGCGCTATAGGGCCATAACAGCCAAACAGACTGAGAGACTGTCACCATACTCGAAGTTAGCGCTGAAATGTCACTGCATTGCTAATGCCACTACATTGTCACATGCATCTCACTAAGTAATATGTTCTCAGACAGCTGCATAATCTGGCCACTGCAAATGCAATATTTGCAGTTATATTATAGTGTGTTTGCACTGTTACATCAATATCGATGCATAAACTGTCATTTGCACTATTATATCAAGTCAGCCATCTGCCTCCTAGTCAGAGTACTGTACTACATCACCACTTGCTGATCGTCAATTATTCACTTTATTTCCAATCTGTGTACACTGTAACTTGTATTTTTTTTATTTATTTTTTTTTTAAATTACAGTGGTACCTCGACATACTTGGCTTACGCATACATACATACATACGCAAACGCTTCGACACACCATCTTTTCGACATCCGACGTAAAATTTGACTCGACATTTGTTTCTACATCCGACGACATGCTCTAAATACGACGATCTATGACAGCACCGCAGTTTCTTTGTTTTCCCGCAAGATGTAAGCATGGCAGATTTTCTTGTGAGACAAATCACCATGGGTTCCAACAATGTTAGTGCAGGTGGTGAAAAAAAGGTGATGCTTACCATTATCATTTGACATGAAGACAGATATGATAGAAAAATATGAGCGTGGGGTAGAAATGTGCCGGTATGAGATTTTGACGGTACGATAACCATGAGGAAAAATACTGCGGTTTCACGGTATTGCAATTATAGCTCCAAAATGTGTTATTTTGAGATGTATGGGTTAAAAAAACAAAAACAAAAAAAAACAAAAAAAAATTCCGGGATTTTATTTATTTTTTTTTTTTTTTACATTTTTCAGAACATATTTGCAAATTAGAACATGAATATAATGTTCAATTAAATAAACAAAAAAAATACAAATATTTTGAATAAAATCAAAATCAATCGAACTTATAGACTACCCACAGTCACAGCTCAGGTTGATCAAGATTAGGGCAAGAACAAAAATAATTGCTATAAAAAAAGAAAAAAACACTTCTAAATAAAATTAAAATATATCTACTGTATGACAATTTTTTTGAGGGGGCAAAAAGCTCAAGTGAATTTTCGCCATTTTCAGTCACTGTGTCAACTCTAGTCTACATTTCATGCCTTTGTGTTAAAAACACTAAGAAGTCATAAGTTATTAAGTTCAAAACGTATTAGTTAAAATGTAAACATTGTTGTGTAAAGGTTTCATCTAAAAAATATTGGGAGTGAGACCTCTCCTTGTCCAGCGAACGTGCATTTGTGCTTAGAGCAAGATCATCTGTCGCAATTAGCGATCTTTGATGTTATTCCTTTTCCTTCATTCAAGCTTGTTTCTCAGTGGCCTTGAGATTTATAACCTCGACGAAGTTGCTCCCGCAGCTAAGACTAGGCTAACATTAGTCTTTGTAAGTTTTTAGTTAGTTTGTATTTTGAATTTGAAAGGAAAATGCGTGTTTTGTTCACAGTGTTTTTCATGGTGTTCACAGATATGACTTCCTCTCATTCTGCTGTATTTGTGCTAATGAAGCTACTCAGACGTGTAAAAATATGATTGCATAACGTTTTCAATGTATTTGTTTTGTTTATTTCTGTTACCATGATTTGAGACGTGCATAAATTCAAGAAAAGTATGCCTTGTGTTTGGAGTGCTTCTTTTTTGGTTCACTGGCAGAATAGCGTCACTGACACATACAGCAACAACCGAAGAGGGAGGGGTGAGCGCTGCCGCTCCAAGACACTTCTGGCTGCATTTTTGAGAAATGTATGATAGGGAATACCGTACTACAGTATGACGGAAAATTTTAGTGGTTTTGAGGAAAATTTTTGTGGTTTTGAAACAGTGACGTTTTCATACCACGGTAAAACTTCAAACCGGTTACTGGCACATGCCTAGCGTGTGGTGCGCATCCGTGATATGACTCGCTCAACAATACAGCCGTAGACAGTCTATGACTGTCCTCCTCCGTTCGCCAGTCTTTATAAGTTAAGGTGGCAATTCTTATTGTGGTACCATCGCCAGCTTCGTCAGGTTTCTAATCATTTATTCCATCAACTTGAGCAACACAGCACGCCTAATGTCCCCCGCAGCAAGTAAAGAAAGTCAGGCTGCAGCTATCGATTATTTTAGCAGTCAATTAATCGATGAACTAGTTAGTTCGAATAATCGAGTAATCGGATAGGGAACATAAAAAATTCCTGACCTGTGCCTCAAACAGTATAAAAAAATAAATAAATGAGGATATACTGCATGTACAACAAAAGAACAATTGGCTAACTTACATAGCAAAACTAGCTAACATCCACTAGCTTAAATGCTATAAAATGCCAACTTTATTTTTTTTTTACAATGCTCTTAACAAAGAGTTCAAACACATATTCCCAAAAAATGGCTAAATATACCTTTAAACTCAATTACAAATGCATTAAAAAACAATAGCCCAAATAAAAAATAAGCTTATGTTGGTCTTAACAGGGAGCAGCTGGATTCAGCCATGTGAAATGAGGCAGACTAGAGGGCAGTGTATCAGCCCGAATCAATAAAACTAAATGCAAACACTTTCAAAACAAACCATTACAACGCCACTTTAATTAAACGAACACTCGAAGCAGCAAAATGTATTTCGAATATTGTTTTTCAAATCGAATACTCGAGTTAATCGAATAATCGTTTCAGCACTAAAAAAAAGTGAAACTAAAAAGGCTCATTCTATCAAGTCAGCCACGCGATGCGTTCAGGTACACCACGCAAACACATTCTCTACATTAGAACCCTGTTTGTTACATTATTACAGGTATTATTATTATTATTGCTATTATTATATTATTATTCAGATTTTTATTCCTAATTTATTTGTTTTGCTCTTCGTAATTGATATTTGCAATAGTGACAGCAGTATTCATTCAAGATTTAGTGTATGTTTTCGGTCAGTGGAAAAAATTAATGGAATTATCATGTATTCTTATCGGAAAATCCTGCTCGACATACGACCATTTCGACTAACAAACAAGGTCCTGGAACGAATTAACTTCGTATGTACAGGTACCACTGTATTAGCCTTATTGTACCTTTGCTTTATGTGGTGCACGTTATAGCGAAGATTTTAATATCATTACACGCTGTACAATGACAACAAAAGGCTTTGTATTCTATTGTAAGTAGAAGAGCACTGGTAGAGATTTCCACCTAAGCAGCACTATACTTGTGACCTTTGACCTTTTCTCTTCTCATTATATCACCTCCCCTGAAAAGGCTAATCATTAATCACGTTTCTAACGTATAAAGTAAATCCAATTGAAAACTAAATCATCTCTTCCATTTCATATTACAAAACATCCTTCAAGTTTGATATAATAAATTCATTTTTTGGTTCTTCAGTTACCTTGAGCACAAACATACGAACACACTGACATATGGAACCGAATATACAGTACAACCTCGACCTTCCTTAGGTTTCACCTGCTGGTAATAGGACTTCTACATTCTAATTTTTTTTTAACAAGTATTAGGAATACATACTCGTAAAAGCTTGTCGCCCTTTGTAACGTGTCTCTAACATCAGGGGGGAGGTCTCCAGGCTCCTGTGTACAGCCCCACAACTGCTGCTTGCCTTTAGCATGGAACACGTTCCCAATGTTGTAAAGTGCCCGGGCTTCACCCACCTAGCACACAATACAGTTAATATTATGCATACGTGCAGTTTCTGACGTCAAAAAAAGCTTTTCGGACCTTGTCGCCTTGCTCTTGAGCGATATCCAAATGTCTCTGGCAGCAGACGGTGGCCTCATCGAAACGACAAAGCACCTTGAGCGTGTTGCCAAGGTTACCGCTGGCTTTTCCCTCACCGATTCGATCTCCAATTGTCCTGAGAGAAAAATATTAGTGTTTTGGAGCTTGTGTTAATACAGCAATTCCCCATAAAATTAAATGGCCTTGGTTTAAATTGTAAAGTGCAGCACTTAAGACTTGATTTAATTAGACGAGGCAGTAAAGTGCCTTTTAATGAGCAGCTTCAACGGGACCAGCTCCCCGTGGACCTGCCAGGTCTACAATGTAACAAGGTAAATCCTACCCCAGGGGGTCTTTAATCACGCCCCTGCTACTGAAATACCACCTGCACTCTCAGCGGGTTTGCAAATTTCTCATACAGATCCTCGATTATAGTTGTTGCCAAAATGAAAGTCCCCCCACTTTTTGTGTCATATTTTATGTGTTAACCTTTTATAGGACACTGACTGAATGCTATCATTGACAGCGCTAGCTGCCCAAACCATGACAATGACACTGAAACTTTCAACATTCAATCGCTGCCAACTAAGAGTGGGAAGTTGAGAACTTGTGGGTACCTCACGATAAGATTTGCGATACAAGGCTCACGATAAAGGTGATCTCACAATACGCCGATAGAACAACTATCGATACAGTGGCATGAAAAAGTATCTGAACGTTTTGGAATTTCTCACATTTCTGCATAAAATCACCATCAAATGTGATCTGATCTTTTTCAAAATCACACAGATGAAAATACAATGTCTGCTTTAACTAAAACCACAGAAACATTTATATGTTCATATTTTAATGAGGATAGCATGCAAACAATGACATTAGGCGGAAAAATGAGTGAACCCTCTGCCTAAGGAGACTTAGAGAGCAACTGAAACCAATTTTTACCAAACATTTTAAGTCAGGTGTGTGCCCAATCACTGATGAGTAGTTTAAAGCTGCCCTGCCCACTATAAAGCACACACCTTGTAAGAAATATCTTGATGAGAAGCATTGTCTGATGTGCATCATGGCACGGTCAAAAGAGCTGTCCGAAGACCTGCTATCAAGGATTGTTGATTTGTATAAAGCTGGCGAAGGATACAAAACAATCACTAAAAGTCTGGATGTTCATCAATCGACAGTCAGAGAAGATGTTTACACATTGAAAGGGGTTTGGCACTGTTGCTTCTCTCTCAAGGAGTGTCCGTCCACCAAAGATGACGCCAATAGTTCAGCGCAGAGTACTCCGAGAGGTAAAAAAAAGAACCCTAGAGTGTCTGCTAAAGACTTACAGAAATTACTGGCACAGTCCAATATCTCTGTGCACACATAAACCATATGTAAAACTTGGGCCAAGAATGGTGCTCATGGGAGACTCCACAGAGGAAGCCACTGCTGTCTATAAAAAAAAAAAAAAAAAAAAAAAAAAACATTGCTGCTCGTTTAATGTTCGCCAAAAGGCACTTGGACACTCCACAGACGTTTTGGCAAAATATTTTGTGGACTGATGAAACCAAAGTTGAATTGTTTGGGAGTAACACACAACGTCATGTGTGGAGGAAAAATGGAACAGCTCACAAACATCAACAACTCATCCCCACAGTGAAGCATGGTGGAGGGAGCATCATGATTTGGGGCTGTTTTGCTACCTCAGGGCCTGGACAACTTGCAATCATTAATAGAAGAATGAATTCAAAAGCTGATCAGGATGTTTTCCAGGAAAACCTGAGGCCGTATGTCAGACAGTTGAAGCTAAAAAGAGGTTGGATGCTGCAACAAGACAATGATCCAAAATACAGAAGTAAATCAACTTCAGAATGGTTTCAGAAGAACAAAATACACGTTCTGGAGTGGCCAAGTCATAGTCCAGACTTAAACCCCATTGAGATGCTGTGGCATGACCTAAAGACAGCCTAAAAGATTCATGCCAGACATCCCAGGAACCTGACTGAACTACAGCAGTTTTGGAGAGAAGAATGGGCCAAGATTAGTCCTGATCGATGTGCCAGACTGATCTGCAGCTACAGGAAGCGTCTGGCTGAAGTTACTGCTGCCAAAGGGGGTGGGGGTGGGGGGCACAAAAATAATAAATGTGATGGTTCACTTACTTATTTTTCCCTCTTCTGTCATTGTTTGCATACTATCCTCATTAAAATTTAAAAACCTATAAATGTTTGGGTGGTTTTAGTTAAAGCAGACACTGTTTTTTCATCTGTGTGATTTTGACAAATATCAGATCACATTTGATGTTGATTGTATGCAGAAATGTGAGAAATTCCAAAAGGAAATCATTCTAGGATATTCTACAAAAACACTAACAAACACAAAAACAAGCTATTTTCATCCTCCTGCTGTGAATTGGAATGAACTTGTTCATGCTTGGTCATTCATTGCCATTCCTCCCAGTTCAAACGGATTACACGTCTATGGCCGTCAATGGCAGACAATGCCTGGGAATGAGTTCAGTTTGGAGAATTTCACATCATTTCCTGTTAGCTTTCGGTTTCTTCCCTTTCCTTTTGGGGCATTTACAGGTCACGGTCTTTTGATTTAGGAGCATTTACAGGTCACTTCCAGTTGATTTTGGGTTATTGAAAAAGAAGCAATTCAAGAATGTCCCCAAAATGAATAAGAAGTGACTCCAAATCAATAGGAAGTGACCTGTAAATGCCCATAAGACTGGCCGTGAATGCTCTAGTTTCAGTGCTATTGACAACACGAGACGTCCAATCCAGTCAAAGTTAATTGTATGTATAGCACTGTCAATGGAAGACATGGAGCTAATGTAGACACTAGTCTAATGGAAAATTTTAGTAGGTTCTTTCTGACACTTTTTTAAAACGATACATCCATTCTTGGTGGGAGCATATCTATAACTTTTTAATCTACAATGTATCGCGATATATCATCTTTTCAATATATTGTTACACCAGTTCTGTCAACCATCCCAGATCAAACGGATTGTACATCTATTGCCATTAAATTTCGAAAAGGAACATTTAATTCCAAGAAACACAGATGGTTCAGCAAGTCCAACATTTTTCTCACCTGGCGAGAGTAAGGTCATGCTTGTGGTACTCTAGGGCTTTCCCATACTCTTTCAGGTAGAAGTAGCCATTACCCAGCTGGCTGTAGATGGCGCTGAGGGTCTTCAGGTCCTCCGTGCCAACCTGCACAGCCGCCTCAAAGAACGCTGTCCCACCTTTGAAGTCCCCTGCCTTGCACAGGCGCTCCCCTTCCAAGGCTAGCTCCAAGCAGGATGCCTCCATCCTGGATGATGATAAATTGCGTATTTTTTACATTATTGTTTTTTTATACAATTCTTACCTTATTGCCATCATGAGCTCCCTTCTTTGAGTCATGATACATTTTCCGTACTCAACCCATGTGCACCAAGACTGTGTAAAATGCCTTTCAACCGGAGGCTTCTTAAACAGAATACTTGGGTTACCCTGGCAACCACTGGATGACTTGCACTGTTTGAGGTAATGCACAAAACATCTTTGTGTTCTCTGACAAGCACTTCATTGTAAACGGAGCACACAATTCAGTGCAAAGTGTGTGAATGCAAACGCAATACAGACGTACCAAAGCGTCATCGGCAAAAAGCACAAGCATTCGTAATCCAGGATGAACTCAAAGGCATTTTTTGTGGCAATGCCAAATTCCAGAAAGAATGTTGATCAAGGATTATCACCCAATTTAATCTCATCTACATATGCTGCCTATCGAAGAAAAGATAGAGCCATATGCTATTCAGTAAGTAGGTTTAATGGAGGGGTGAACAAAGGGGCATTTCCCTGTACTCCTGAAACACTTCACCTGATGGTTAATGGCTAGATCTTTGTTATTGATTGTCTGAATTACACATCAAAAATCAGGATAGCCATATTTAGGTGTAATTATGTGTATGTACTAGGGCTGCAGCTATCGATTATTTTAGTAGTCAATTAATATATGAACTTGTTATTTCGAATAATCAAGCAATCAGATTAGGAACGTAAAATATTGAAATATCTGATCTGAGCCTCAAACAGTATTAAAAAAATTAAACGAGGATCTAATACAACAAAAGAACAATTGGCCTACTTGCATAGCAAAAGTCCACAAGCTTAAATGCTATAAAATACTAATGTTTTTTTTCACAATGCTCTTCACAAATCGTTCAAACAGATATTCCCACAAAAAAAAAAAAAAACAGCTAAATATACCTGTAAACTAAATTACGAATGCATTAAAAAAACATGAGGTTTTTGTTTGAGCTAATGTTGGTCTTAACAGGGAGCGGCTGGATTCAGCCATGTTAAATGAGTTATGTCATATTCACTGTTGTCACTAGAGGGTAGTGAATCCACCCAACTCAGAAGAAATAAATGCAAACACTTTAAAAAAAACAACAACAACAACAACACTTTAATTAAACAATTACTCAAAGCAGCAAAATTTAATTGAAGCTTTTTTCTAATTGAATTATTCAAGTTAATCGATTAATCGTTGCAGCACTAATATGTATTATGTAATACTGCTTGTACATTTTTAAAATCTAGTTTATCTTTTATCATAGATTTTCATTGTACATAAATGAGATTACTATTTAATATTATGAAAATGGAATTAATATCTAAAGTCCAATTTACTGTAAATCCCTTGATAGTACATGTATTGTGACAATTTACACAGAAGTGTAAATTTATCATTCAGCAACATTTTGCTTAATAGTTTCACATTACTGACGATTTCGGGGAAAAAAACTTGACACATACCAAGATTCTTTTTCCATTGAACAATTTTCCATGTGTGAACAAAGATGCACCAGTATTAGGCTATGTATTGTGACTCATTTTCATTAAATCACTTATCTATGAAAGAATGAGTGAAGTTTGACTGTCTGGTTTCAGTACCTTTGTTTTTCCTTGCCAAGTGCCTTGTCCACAAATACCTTTAACTCCAAGTGTAAGGGTTTGAGCATGGCCTGAGGTCGAGGGCCACGGTGCACTAGCCTGCATACTGCCTGCTCTGCCCCCGTGAGAGGGCACGATTCAAATGCATCAGGATCAGGCATTAAATTTAAGAATATGACATGAGACACTGTCAGGCAATGTGAGTGACGAAGAATCTATCCTGACAGAACTTCAATGGAAGTTCAAGCTCCAATAATGACATCTGCTTCTCAGGTTCTTAAAAAAAGTGTTTACCCAATTCCAAAACACAGCCATTCCAGATTTTCCGCTTGACAAAAACAGTTTGACTAGTCCACTAAAGACATGTTATCTTTCTACTATTCATAAAAGATATTTTCCTAATCCTCAGCTAGTTGCGATTCTACACACCTCACGTAGAGGGAAAAACAAAAACAAAAAAAGGTTTGGTTGAAAGCAAGAGCACTTTATATAAGACCGCTAGCCATCAAAGTCAGAGCTTCATCTTCTCAATAGAGTCCATGCAACACAGTAAGTGATCCAGGCTAATCCAACTACAGTATACGCTGACTCGGCGCGAACCTTTTTAGGTCATTAGTCTTCAGTGTCCACTCTCCAAAGATTTTAAACTGTCAATACAATGTCTGTAAACATGTACATTGGTGACAGTTCTTATTTCACCCAGTTACAGGCAGATGTCCGATCAATAAAAGCACTATATTAGGGCGGCAGCTATCGAACATTTTAGTAATCAAGTAATCGACTGAAAATTCTATCAATTAATCGAGTAATCAGATATAACATATATTTTTAGGTGAAGAGCAATTATAAATATACATGAGAAAACAAGACATTTCATCTGATATTGAACCATTGTCAGTCAATCAATGTCTTTATTTTCGATGTACGTTGTTGAAAACAGCCAACAATTGCATCTCAGATGAAACTAGAATTTTAAAAAAATAATAATAATTCACTGCTTTTACTCAAAAAAAAACTTAGATCTTTAAAAAAAAATTATATATATATATATATATATATATATATATTTCTTACCTAAAAATGCCATTGCGCTTGATAACACACATCACTTAAAAGTTAGGTGTTTTTCCTACGTTTTTCCAATTGAATTTCCATTTGTGTCAAGCTATTTTTAAGTTCTAGTTTAGTTTTAAGTTAGTCTAAACTGTAAGTCCTGATAGGATTTTGAGTTGTGCAGTGTTCAAAATAAATGTATGATACCTGCTGTATTGGAGCACATTAGGTACAAGTGCTACTTGGTGTTTTATCCAGCAATGACTACTGAGCTAAAATTGACAGCATTATTAAGTTTTTTTGTTTGGCACCCTCATCACTCTATAGCGCTATGTTTTCACGATTAAATAAAGCCTGTATGTAAGACACGTTAGCCACGCATCGAAGTGGTCATAATTAATAGAAACCTAGCCCTTCGCAGGGCTAACGTTACGTGTGTGAGTGACAGTCTCCTGCTTTAAGATGGCGGCTGTTTACTAACGTCGCTGACTCTGTCATTTCGCATCTAGCTCAACATACATGTGATCTCTATGGGACGCATCAGACGCTACCTGCTACCACCGTAGCATCATGCGGGCTAGTTTTTAGCAACGTCTGCATGTCTGTCGGCTGCAGTAAGTTTTTTTTTATTTTTTTTAAATTGCTTCCTTCTCAAAGCGCGTGACATCAGCGTGTTGTCCCGCATTAAAAGTAGTCCGGGCAAAACGTGATGCTTAGAGCTGTCAAAATGAAATGATTACTCGAGGTGAATAAAATTACTCGAATCAGTTTTTAAACTCGAGTTACTCGAGTATTTGTTTCAGCTCTACACTATATAGAACCATATCGGATAATATTAACATTGCTTTTTCATTATCGGTTTTGGGCCAATATACGTGTTGCCTTCAAAGTGAATGTAGACACCTTCTGCCTTTGTGCAATGGCTTGTTACAGCTTAGCACAGCAGTTGTGCTGACTGAACATTAGATATCGGCAAACTAAAATGGACCTAACAGTGCTAGTGTGAAAGCGACCCAAGATGCTTGGGATTTGTTGTGTGAAAAGACCGTTTGCGTTCATGTGTAAAAATTAAATGAACATTAAATGATTGAAAAATAATTACTTTGTTAGGTCCACGACCATGTAGTACCAGCTTTTGGAGTTGGACAATATCTGGATATTGGTTAAAAAGTAACTATTGGACACCTGTAGTTACAAGTTGAAAGTAGGGATGTCCTCGATCCGATCACATGATTGGAAATCAAAGCCGATCGCGTCATTTTTTAGAGGATCTGAATCGGGTAAACAAGACTGTGTTTTTAAAATGCGTTAATTTTAAAGTGTTAACTCAATGGCTGCCATTGACAGAAATAGGCATCCTGTACAATTTACCTTGGAGGGTTGGCAGAGATCAGGTTATGAACCAAACCACTACAACAGAAAGTAGAGCATGATGACAACCACCACACTCAAGACTGAAGTGAGTTGTGGACGGTAGCCAAAAGTACTAAGAACAAGTCCTTCAGACCTAAAAGTCAGACGTGGGTCCCCTTACAGATGGAGAAAAAAACTACTTCAAAGGAGTTTCAAGGGCATTGCATCAGCAAAAGGCTAGAAAATTTCAGCACGTTAGCAAGACCTAGCCTGGGACCCAACAAGGCCAGAGTAAGCAAGAAATCCATCCAACTGGCAGAACTGTTTAAAAAATACCTCAAAGAGACATTGAACGGCACATAAATTCAAATTGTTAAATGCCCTGGAGTAGTTGTAAATCTGTGTCCAAAGTTGGAATATAAAAAATAACCTCAACAAACAGCAAATGAGTGATCTGAAGGAATCAAATCGACAGAAAGAATGCTAAGAAAATAAAAGATGGGGGGAGAAGAAAAGCAAGCCCACAAAAACAATCATTTCAATTCCACGAGTCACATTCTTGACATCCTTGTGGTTTACTGAAGAAAGCTATGTGAAAGACATCCCGCTATTATTATTCAAATTGGTCAGATTGAGGGAAACTGTCATTCCTCCAGAAGCCTGCCTTTGGTCTGGCATGAAGTAGCTTTGTTGTAGCAATTAGATACATGTTCAATAAGCTACAGTAGCGCAGTTAAATCAGATCAACTCTTACATAATTTAATGTACTCTTTTGTCTTTCACAGGTTTCTTCTGGCTTCATTCATACTGCTCAATTGAGCATATTTGTGCTTGTAGTAGTAATGTAATAATAATTGTAGACTGCAGTGGCCGGTTGTCTGGAAAACTATGAATGTTTTCCCCCCTTCCCTTCCTGCAGCAGGCACTTAAAAGTAGATAGATTCTTTTGTCTCATGGAAAACTGACTTTCCCCTTCACAAGTAAGTTGATTCTGTTTGCCACAAGGAACAAAATAAAGGAAACACTACACTGGAAGGTCACGTTTGGCAGAAAAAAACTAAGAGGGCAGAAGCCTTAACAATGAGATATGTAACATATTTAACCTTTGAGTGTCAAACAAGACCTACCTCGTAAATGTCACTGCACAGCTTTGACCATTTCCTGTTGCCAGTGTTGAGACATTGGCCCTTCTTTTTTTTTTAATTGCTGCAATTTATAGTTTAGAGAGAGAAAAAAACAGCTAGTTTGAGGAAGATGTGGAAATTATGGTTATAGACCTTGATATTTGGACTATTTTAGCAAAAGTATGACATGTTATCATTCATTGCCATTGGTGAATTTGCTTGTGCAGGAGGAAAAAAATAGTACATGAATAAAATTTTAGCTGGTTGCAGCCAGCCTTTGAGTTGCTGACAGCACATGTATATCAATTAATACATTTATCTTTTGCG
Source organism: Corythoichthys intestinalis (assembly GCF_030265065.1). Lineage (NCBI taxonomy): Eukaryota > Metazoa > Chordata > Actinopteri > Syngnathiformes > Syngnathidae > Corythoichthys > Corythoichthys intestinalis. The sequence continues at coordinate 36,307,956 of NC_080411.1, forward strand.
ATGACAAGCTATTCTAAAATGTTGCATTCACTGATTTATAGAATGGGCCGACGTCTCATGGTAAAGGGGTGCCAAAAAGAAAAAAAAAAACTTTTCGCATTGAAGTCACTCCCATGGTTGATTTGTTCCTTCTGATAAAAAAAAATAAAATAAAAAAAAACATTTTTTTTTTTTTTTTTTTTAAATGTTTTCTCTGGTTTGAAACGGCTGAAATTTTGTGAAACTCATCCAAGTACTGAAAGTGCATATGAAATGACAAAAAAAAAAAGTTAAATAGCATTATTATTGAAATTCAATTATATACAAAAATTTGGCAAAGCGCAGATGAAGAGAAATGAGTCTTTATATCTGCCGTTTAGCTCCTCCTGTCATTATAGCACTCTGGCGCCTCCATCTTGGTGATGACGTCAGACAATGAAAGATTTCAGTGGATTCAGCATGGAGCCCAATGGAGGAAGAAGCCGTTTTCGGCGATTCTGGTTCAAGTGTGGATTTTTCGAACAATATTGTCGATCCAAAGGAAGTATGTGACATATGTTTGAGTCGTATTTGGAGGAGGAGGAAGATTCAGAACAAGAAAAAGGCAACAGACAACAAACACGATAATGATTAGGGATGTCCCGATCCGATATTTGGATCGAATTGGACGCCGATATGGGCAAAAAAATGCGCATCGGTATCGGATCAGAACACGGAAAAATTCCGAGACTTCCGATCCACTTTTTTTTTTAATCCGGTCCGGGTTTTCCAGCGCACCGATTTACATAAACCATTCCAGTTTTTGCTTCAGTTTCCCTAAAATCCGGTCGGCATTTTACGGCACACCTTCAACACACTACATTTACATTACCGTCCTCCAATTTACCGAGAGACTTTATCGGTAAAAATGTCAGCTGTGTGGGATCATTTCACCTTAAAGGACGACAAAGACGAAGAGGCAGAGTGCAACATATGCCACAATAAAGTCAACTGTAGTGGTAAAGCTGTAAGAAGTTTTAATACAACCAACCTAATCAAGCATTTAGCGAAATACCAACACAAACAATATGAGGAGTATGTTAAGAAAACCGAAGACAAAAAGAAAGCTCCTATGCAACTAACACTGGCAGAAACTTTTGCCATGCATGACAAACTGGCACTCGACAGTCCCAAAGCCCAGGGAATAACAAGAGTCATTGCCGAAGAATTCATTCTGGATGACGAGCCATTATCTCACGTGAGTAAAGACGCACCATCCAACACTTAGAACCACGGTACAACATGCCCAGCCGTCAATACATCCTTGAGCGATTCGGCCGTGGAAGATTCGAGAACGATTCACATACATCCAAATTCCGATTACTGAAATATGTCAAGTAAAGCGGAACTAATACACAGCGCGGTCTTCGGGACGCAATGAGAAACTGACCGCATTGCGTCCCGAAAGTAAACATAATGCTTGGCATAGACCCGAGTAATGCCAATCAGTGTTTCCCACAGGATTTTAGGAGACTGTGGTGGGAGGCTCTCTGACCATAGGATTTTTTGAAACTGTGGTGGTGGGCTGCATCGGAGTCGGACAGCCACACTATGTCGTGCCACGGCGAATTTTTTTTTTTTTTCATTATTTTTTTCCCCCAAGAAGAACCATAACAAAGATATATTTGAAATATTTCATTAGCTAGGCTAATGTTACAGCTCTCAGCTACGGTACATGTATGTAAAATGCGTTGCTGATTACAGCTACGTTACCCTATGTAATAATGCGACTTTTTTTCTCGTAGCAATAGTACGACTTACATCTCGTAGTGACTCAGGGTTGGCAACCCAAACTGTTAAAAGAGCCATATTTGACCCCCCACCCCCCCACCCCCAAAAAAAACTGATACAGTATGTCTGGAGCAGCAAAAAATTAAAAGCCTTGTACAAGCCTTATAATTATCAATACTAGCTATATTAGCCTACTATAAAAATGAATAACTTGGCTAGAAATACATAATTAGCCTTCATGATTAAATGTTTATTTTCCCTGCAGTGGATCCTATAGCGCACCACGTGACTACTCTGTTGTACGATGACACCAAAAGTTTAACTTCATTACAATATTAATGAATTGAAAGAATGTTTGTATCATGTTTGTCCTCCTAGAAATCCTATTAAAACAAAAAATATATTTCCCTCCCCCATCTTTTTCCATTTAAAAAAAAAAAAAAAAGCTCCGAAGCAGCACTAAAGAGCAGCATGCGGCCCATGAGCCGCGGGTTTCAGACCGCCGTCGTAGCCCTCCGTTTTCCTTTTTATTTGACCCTCATAAGTACTACATTACCACAACAATAACAGTCCTTCTGTCAACTGACCCATTTACAGGACTGGGGGAATTCTAATGGCCGTGTAAAGTTTTTCTTGATTCGGTGAGAAGGTGAATAGTTTTTTCCCCGTTGTTCGTGAACTAAATTTCCACACAAACGCACATCGAGGTACCATTAACTTAGCAAGGAGAGGTATGAGAGTCATTTTTCGAGTGTCCCAGAGCTCGCGAAATTGGGGGGGCGGGGGGGCGCATTTATCCAACTTTCGTCAGCCGTAATTGTCTGAAGTTGGCGCGTCGGTGTTGTGCCGAAAAATAGCCACTCCACGCGAAATGTCCCCCCGAAGGGAGCGCCCACACGTCACTCGTACAAACAGCCTTTTCTTACCAATCGATGGACACGGAAACGTCGTTCTTGTACCGTGAATATGTATCATTTTACTCTGCTTGAACTAATTAATACTTTACTGTGACCAACGCTCTGAAAATAGAGCAAGGCTTTATTTTGGGCCCCGCCTCTCTGCGCAAGTTCAATCAAAGTTTGCTTTCCGTCCAAGACGGCCGTCCACCGCTCACTTTCGCCGAAAAGTCCGATCCAAACTATTGTAATGCCCCGGATATGGGGAAGAAGGAGAGAAGTCTGTATTTGCTTACCCACTTGATTGTGGTAACAATAATAAAGAAAAACAATAACAAAATAACAGCGGGCTGCTGCGACATGCGACCGCTATCTCTCGCTATCTCGCTCGTTCTCCCATTCTTCCTACTCGTTCCCCTTGCGTCTCTTAAATGAATAAATAAATAAATAAAATACTACTGTAAAATGCTGCTCTCACTCGCGCGGGTAGTAGAGTGGAGTGGGCTACAGCTGTGTAATCGGCTGACTGACGCATCTGATTAGTATTTTTTTTTTTCGGGGGGGGGGGGGCGCAAACGAGACTGTGGCGGGCCCAAACGAGACTGTGGCGGGCCGCCACAGTCTCTTTCATTGGTGGGAAACACTGCCAATGGTCAACTCACGGCTTTAGCTCAACTCATGCCGCTGGATAAAAAACACAAGAATACCTGACTGCTGCTGACAGCCGCTACAAATTACGTCAACGTCGTTTTACTGGAGATAATAGATATCATATGTATATAGAACTCGATGCAAAACGACAGACTCGACGGCGTTAGCAAAATTGAAGTATTGAAAACCAGATGCGTTAGTAAACAGCCGCCATTTTAAAGCAGGAGACTTCCCTAGTAGGCTATTGTGAACCTTCCAAGCGAACCTAATTAACTTTTTATCTAAAATACTCCTAAATCGGCAAAATCTTGACTTGAGTCTATCTTCAAAACAGTTTTAAAACTTTCACATGTTGAAAGTAGACAGAAGGGAAATTATGGAATAACGGGAGCAATTTTAACAACTTTAACACTTAATTGGCAAAATTAAATGAATTGAATGTAGTTGAAAGCTGCTGATACAGAATGGGGACTTGAGTATTTTATTTACTGTTTCAAAATGTTAACTTGATACTGAAATAGTCGTTTATTTAAACCTGAGAGGCTTTTTACACCATTTTGTAACTAATGCACGAAACATTAATAGCATCTAATAGCTTAAGGGATTTGTGGGATTTTCCACTGAGGTTGTTGGTGTGTTTTGCTTTTTTAAGACAGTTTACAATATTATTTGCACGTTTTACTGACTGACTATGCCATTTCTGTTTGTTATTTATAATGTTTTGTGTTTGTCACTGAATAAACAGGTTCAGTTTCTTGTTACCAACTGTTGTGTGTTATTCAAACTCACCTAATTCAGCTGGCTAGTAGTTATCAAGAGTACTAAAACCTTTTTCAACATGAGTCTGACAACTAAGTAAGGAGGCTAAATAACTTTAAACTTTAACACATGCTCAGATAGGTCGGTATCGGTATCAGATCGGGAGTGCAAAACAATATCGGTATCGGATCGGAAGTGCAAAAACCTGGATGGGGACATCCCTAATAATGATGACTACAACAGACTGCATGGCTAATGCAAAATGTCATCATTGTTTTTATCTTTCTACTCCAATATTATTACAGAATATTTTTGTATAAGTATTGATTCCCCAACTGCTACCTAAATTGTATGGTCATGACAAATAATAGTCTCGTGCTAAATGAAATATGAAATACTAAATATGCCTTTATTCAGTATGACAGGGCTAAATTACTGCATAATGGTCAAAACTGCCGACTTCTTAAACCTCCCGAACGGTATTTTATGCCACCAGAGTTAGTCCGGCTCTTGTCATTTCCCTGCCCCAGAGAACGAGGAAATAGCATAAACAAAACAGGAGGCGTGACAGCTAGGCTACATGCTAACCCGAACCGAGCGGCTCTTAAGTCGCTTCCTCGCCTTTCGAACACGTTAAAAAAAAATAAAAATAAAAAAAATCACAAAAAACTACTCAAACTCTAGTCATACACGGTGGCGGGAGCGATTGCCTTCACCGATTACCGACCCATGCGTAACCACTAGGGGTGTAACGGTACACAAAACTCTCGGTTCGGTACGTACCTCGGTTTTGAGGTCACGGTTCGGTTCACTTTCGGTACAGTAAGAAAACAAAATGCAAAATATAAATGTGCTAGTTGTTTATTACATACTTTTGTGCTTTCAACAATAGGAACAGTAGCCTATACAAAGCTATAATTCTGCTCTAAAAGTAGTGGGTATTTGAAGATAATAATCCAACAACAATTTGCCTTTCAGACCCCGCGTATTGGTCAGCTTTCTTTCAGAAAGAAAGAAGAAAAATGAAGTCCTGTGCTAAAGAGAAAAGCAATCCCAATGACAAAGATTTTAACATGTATTTTACAAATGAAATGCCTCAATGATTTTTTTTCTTATGAACGGTTTTCAAAAGCTTTATTGGTGGATTTTTTTTCAAGTAAAAGCGCCACACAGAAATTAATAAATTTAATTGTGTAAGCCGGATCTGTCTATTATTCTTACTATTTAATTACAGGTGTTTTAGCTCATTTCAATTTATTTTATTTAAATGGGCTATTATTTATTTTATTATGTGTTTGTATTTTACAAATGTGATGTAGTATTCATTTATATTGTATATTTTATGTTGTATAACTTTAGTTCCTATGTGAACATTAGTTCCTACTTGTTTTGTTGTGGTAGGAGGGCTTTGTATTGAACACAGGGCCGTGTTGGTTATTATTATTATAGCAGAGAAGACAACTGTAAATCAACAAAGACAAGTCAACTGTGCCCCGATCTACCACTCAAGAGATCTGATGGACTCAAAAAGTAAGTTACGATTGCATATTAGTTTGAAAATCGACCGGATCCACCGTATTTTTATACGAGTGACTTCCGGTCTGCTAGCTAGTAGTATTGACGCAGGAGGGCCGCGTCTCGCGTCAAATAATAAACTCTGCCGTTCTTTTCGCGTGCATCGCGTTGAGCCGCTTCTGGGACGCGTCTAACACGCAGCCGCGCTGCGACTGGTGTGCATTGGCTGTTGACTTTAACGGCCGCGTTTCACTGCGTTCTCGTGGCGGCCACGTTGTCGCGCCGTTTACGTTTCTTACTGTCCTATCGTGTTGGCCCTCATTACAGTAGAGAAGACGGAGTAAATATAATCTACACAAAGAAACTGTAACCCGATCGACTCGCAGCCTCGAAAAGTAAGGGTTACACTACGTCAGAAACTCGTTCGGTACGCCTCCGTTCCGAACCGACCACCAAGTACCGAAACGGTTCAATACGAATACATGTACCGTTACACCCTTAGTAACCACCCACCCACCACCCGTTTGAGCTCAATATTGTCACCTGCGAACCCCACAGTCAGTCATAATCCAACTGCTACCATGGGCAAGACCAGAGAGCTTTCGAAAGACAAAAGAGAAAAAAATGTTGAGTTACACAAAACTGGAAAAAGCTATAGGACAATTGGAAAGCAGCTTGGTCAGAATAAATCCACAGATGCAGCAATTGCTAGAAAATGGAAAAGGCTAAACATGACTGATAATCTACCTAGGACTGAGGCTCCATGTAAATTCTCTCCTTGTGGGGCATCACCCATGATGAGAAAAGTAACAGCTCAGCCTAGAACTACACGGCAGGAGCTGGCCAATGAACTGAAGAGCGCTGGATGCACAGTTTCAAAGGCTACTGTCAGTCGAACACTACGGTGCAATGATTTGCATGAAAGATCATGCATTGCTCAAATGGTTCCCCTGTGGAAGCCAGTCCATGTGAAGGCCCGTTTGAAGTTTGCCATGGACCATCTGAATGATGCAGAGGCGTCATGGGAGAAAGTCATGTGGTCAAATGAGACGAAAGTAGAACTTTTTGATGCAAACGTAACTCATCGTGTGTGGAGGAAAAAGAAGGATGAGTACAATCCCAAGACCACCATCCCCACTGCAGTGTTTCCCACCAATGAACACATCTGGTTTTCAATACTTCAATTTTGCTAACGCCGTCGAGTCTGTCGTTTTGCATCGAGTTCTATATACATATGATATCTATTATCTCCAGTAAAACGACGTTGACGTAATTTGTAGCGGCTGTCAGCAGCAGTCAGGTATTCTTGTGTTTTTTATCCAGCGGCATGAGTTGAGCTAAAGCCGTGAGTTGACCATTGGCAGTGTTTCCCACCAATGAAAGAGACTGTGGCGGCCCGCCACAGTCTCGTTTGGGCCCGCCAGTCTCGTTTGACACCCCCCCCCCCCCCAATGCCGGGGAAAAAAAAAAAAAACTAATCAGATGCGTCAGTCACAGCTGTAGCCCACTCCACTCTACTACCCGCGCGAGCGAGAGCAGCATTTTAGAGTAGTATTTTATTTATTTATTTATTTAAGAGACGCAAGGGGAACGAGTAGGAAGAATGGGAGAACGAGCGAGATAGCGAGAGATAGCGGTCGCATGTCGCAGCAGCCCGCTGTTATTTTGTTATTGTTTTTCTTTATTATTGTTACCACAATCAAGTGGGTAAGCAAATACAGACTTCTCTCCTTCTTCCCCATATCCGGGGCATTACAATAGTTTGGATCTGACTTTTCGGCAGGGGCGGACTGGTAATCTGTGGGTTCTGGAGGATCACAGAACGGCCGGTGCCCTGGACGGCCGGCGGCCGCCATTCATTATGCATCACTGTTTTTATCCCCCCTATCCTCTGATTATCTACAGTTCGCATCCAATCCGACAGGTGGCAGCAATGCGCCTGGTTTTTCACCGCCAATCTGATAGACTAGGAAGGACGAAAGCACAGAGTAGCCTTCATTGGTTCCTTCCTTGTGGAAGCAAAATAGCGACGAGTGTTAATGCACAATATGGATGGTGGTGGCAAAAAAACTGAAAAGAGCAGGGTGGCGCGGAGAAGGTTAGAGAGAAAAAATTAAAGAAACTGGAGAGTGAAGCATTAAAATGTCATAAATCGACAAATATTTTCGCAAGCAGCAGTCTGGCTGCAACGGCCACGTCGGGTAACAACAGCTCAGCTCCCGGCGATGGTGAGAGGGAGCTGCAGCCGCTCTGACGTGCAGACGGTGCTGGGAGAGAGAAAAGAAGAGGGAGGGGGCAACGATAAACTGTTGGAAGTTCCCCAGACAAGCGCAGGGCAAGTAAATTGGGATGAAGAGGGTTACTTGCTCTGTAAACTGGCAATTGTTATCCATCAGGTAGCTACATTTTAAATCAAATAAATGACAATTAAAGGGTTAGTGCCAGCTAGTCGATGTACCCGTTTGCAATCGTGTCAAGTTACAGTATGCTAGTCCTACTATCCCTCTCCTAAGAAAAAATATTTTAGCCGTAAAACAATGTATGCACACGCAGCATAGCAATATTAATTCAGAAGAAATATAACAAAATATTAATAAAATGAATGGTTTTACTTTAAAGTTTAGGTAGTTAAATTGATGTTATATACATTATTAATCATATATATATCGTTTTGTTTTCTGGTTAATACTTTCCAATGAAGTTTATGTATACAGGATTTGTCTTGAAATGTGTATTGTATTTTCATTGAAATTTATTATTTGTATGGCAAGATTAATTATGGCAGGGGTCTCCAAACCGGTCCTCAAGGGCCGCTGTGGGGCCTGGTTTTTGTTTTAACCGATCGAGTACCGACAGTTTAACCAATGAAGTTTCTGCTAAAACAAGCAGCACCTGACTGCAATCAACTGATTACACTTGTAAGACACCAGATTGGTGCAGAGGTTTTGTCTTGTTTTGTTGGAATGAAATCCTGCGCCCGCCGCAGCCCTATGTGGAATAGTTTGGAGACCACTGAATTATGGCATAAACAATGAAGTCATTTTATAGACAGAGATCTATAGAGATATATTATAATCAATTGGATACGTAAAACTTGCTTTGAAAAATAAATTCTTTCATTTGTTTATTCAGGTTGATCATAGAGCTAGTACAGAAAATGAATCCAACTCCAGTTCAGCCTTGCAGTACTTTGAGTGCCCGTAGTCAGACAGTCACAGTCTAGACACATTTTCTTCATTTTTCTCTCAAAGTGCACGAAATTGGTGCATTTTACAATAAAATGTAAAAAAAAAAAAAAAAAAATTCTCCCGGGAGGGGCATGTTCCCGGACCCCCCTATGGGGTCTGTGTTTCCCTTCGTATAGCGATTCTTATGGGCTGGGCTGAGTCAAAGTCCAGGGCTGCTTTTTAGTCCCAGTCCGCCCCTGCTTTTCGGCGAAAGTGAGCAGTGGACGGCCGTCTTGGACGGACAGCAAACTTTGACTGAACTTGCGCGGAGAGGCGGGGCCCAAAATAAAGCCTTGCTCTATTTTCAGAGCGTTGGTCACAGTAAAGTATTTATTAGTTCAAGCAGAGTAAAATGATACATATTCACGGTACAAGAACGTCGTTTCCGTGTCCATCGATTGGTAAGAAAAGGCTGTTTGTACGAGTGACGTGTGGGCGCTCCCGTCGGGGGGACATTTCGCGTGGAGTGGCTATTTTTCGGCACAACACCGACGCGCCAACTTCAGACAGGAGTTGGATAAATGCGCCCCCCCCCCCCAATTTCGCGAGCTCTGGGACACTCGAAAAATGACTCTCATACCTCTCCTTGCTAAGTTAATGGTACCTCGATGTGCGTTTGTGTGGAAATTTAGTTCACGAACAACGGGGAAAAAACTATTCACCTTCTCACCGAATCAATAAAAACTTTACACGGCCATTAGAATTCCCCCAGTCCTGTAAATGGGTCAGTTGACAGAAGGACTGTTATTGTTGTGGTAATGTAGTACTTATGAGGGTCAAATAAAAAGGAAAAAGGAGGGCTACAACGGCGGTCTGAAACCCGCGGCTCTTGGGCCGCATGCGGCTCTTTAGTGCTGCTTCGGAGCTTTTTTTTTTTTTTTAATGGAAAAAGACGGGGGAGGGAAATATATTTTTTGTTTTAATAGGATTTCTAGGAGGACAAACATGATACAAACATTCTTTCAATTCATTAATATTGTAATGAAGTTAAACTTGTGGTGTCATCGTACAACAGAGTAGTCACGTGGTGCGCTATAGGATCCACTGCAGGGAAAATAAACATTTAATCATGAAGGCTAATTATGTATTTCTAGCCAACTTAGTCATTTTTATAGTAGGCTAATATAGCTAGTATTGATAATTATAAGGCTTGTACAAGGCTTTTACTTTTTTGCTGCTCCAGACATAGTGTATCAGTTTTTTGGGGGGGCGGGGGGGTCAAATATGGCTCTTTCAACAGTTTGGGTTGCCAACCCTGAGTCACTACGAGATGTAAGTTGTACTATTGCTACGAGAAAAAAAGTCGCATTATTACATAGGGTAACGTAGCTGTAATCAGCAACGCATTTTACATACATGTACCGTAGCTGAGAGCTATAACATTAGCCTAGCTAATGAAATATTTCAAATATATCTTTGTTATGGTTCTTCTTGGGGGGAAAAAAATAATGAAAAAAAAAAAAAAAAATCGCCGTGGCACGACATGGTGTGGCTGTCCGACTCCGATGAAGCCCACCACCACAGTTTCAAAAAATCCTATGGTCAGAGACCCTCCCACCACAGTCTCCTAAAATCCTGTGGGAAACACTGCACTGTGAACCATGGGGGTGGAAACCTCATGTTTTGGGGCTGCTTTCTGGTAAAGGGGACAGGATGACTGCATTGTATAAAGCAGAGGATGAATGGTGAAATGTATCGTCAGGTTTTGAGCCACAACCTCCTTCCCTCAGTCAGAGACTTGAAGATGAGTTGTGGCTGGATCTTGCAACATGACAATGATCCGAAGCACACAGCCAAGCTGACCAAGAAGTGGCTGCGTAATAAGGGAGTGCCAAAAAAATCGATTATTAGATGCTTCGCAATTCGACACGTGACGATTGGATTACGATTCATAAAGATTCAAAAACAATGATTTTCCCTAATACCTTTATGACAGCCGTTCATAGCGGAATGAAATTCAAGACACGTCTGCCGCCCGGACACCTGTCACAGACGCACGCACAACGTTATGATGGATGCTGCCAGTTACTGAGTGAGAGATTTACTCCTTTTCAAAAGACTGGAAAATAAATTTGTGGATGAGACAGGCAGGGACCAGCCGGTCGCGCTTCTGTGCACAGGTTTTTTTTTTGTTTTGTTTTTTTTATAGGGGAAGAGAGATAGTTCGTTGCTCCTTGTCTTTCAGTCGTCAACAGGCAGGGACCGGCCGGTCGCGCTTCTGTGCACAGGTTTTTTTGTTTTGTTTTTTTATAGGGGAAGAGAGAGAGAGTTTGTTGCTCCTTGTCTTTCACTTGTCCAGCAGTAGGTTCAAGTCGTGTTAATTGGAAAAAGTTCCTTGTGTTTTGCTAAGTCCCGTGTCCGTCTATCAGAGGTGAGTACATGAACCCTCTTGTACTGTTTAGCCTTTATTGTTGTTGTTTTTGAGATGTTACTAGTTAGCGCTGAGCGCTATGCTAATTAGCGCTTTGTTTGGTGGTGTACAAAAGTTACTCTAGATGCAGAACGTTTAAAGCGAAGACTAAGTACAGCGGTAACACTACAAACATGTGAAGTAGTACAGAAATCTGAAAAAAAAGTATATTGGTTAAGTCTTATTTATAAAGACACTTTGTTTCCAGAAAATGTGGAATTCATTCCACCAGTGTAAAGTTTATTGTATTGTTTCGAGAAATAACTACTGCCTTTGAAACAGCTAAGGTTTTTGCACTTTCTTGTTGTAGAGGCATGTTGAGAAATACGTACTGCCTTTAAAATGGTTAATGTTTTTGCACTTTCTTGCTATAAAAAAAAAAAAAAAAAAAAAAAAAAAAAAAAAAAGAAAAAAGGCAGCTTAAGGGCAGCTTTTTGTTGTATGGGCATGTTTCCATTGTTCCTGTTGAATCATTATGATATTTTAAATAAATAATGGACATAAATTTGTTTGGCTACTTTATTGATTCGTAATGTATGATCCATCAATAATCGTGATAACCGTGATCATCGTCCAATAATCGAACCGGAGCAACCTGATTCTTAATCGAATCGGATCATGGGGTGCCCAAGATGGTACACCCCTACTGCGTAAAAAGCATATCAAGGTTCTGGAGTGGCCTTGCCAATCTCCAGGCCTTAATCCAACAGAAAATCTTTGGATGGAGCTGAAACTTCGTGCTTCTCAACGACAGCCTCGAAACCTGACCTATCTAGAGAGGATTTGTGTGGGGGAATGGGCCAAAATCCCTGTTTCCATATGTGAAAACTACAGAAAGCGTCTGACCTCTGAAATTGCAAACAAAGGCTCCTGCACTATATTAGCACTGATTTTCTCAGAAGTACAAATACTTATGAACCCCAATAAATTGCAAATAAATTATTGGAAAAATCATACAATATTCTGGATTATTTTTTTTAGATTATGTCTCTACGTGTAAATGCATCCATGATTGAAATTTCAGACCTCTAACTATTTTCTAAGTGGGTGAACCTGCAAAATCACAAGGGGTTCAAATACTTCTGCTCCTCGCTGTAGGTATATAAACTAGGGCTGCAGCTATCGAATATTTTAGAAGTCGATTAATCGATGGACGAGTTAGTTCGAATAATCGAGGAATCTGATAAGGAACATGAAAAATTAAAATACCTGAGCTGAGCCTCAAACGGTATATTTTTATTTTTAAATGATGTTAATGTAAATGATGTTATGTACAACAAAATAACAATTGGCTAACTTACAGGGTGACCCAAAAAAAAGTTTACACTGCCATAATACAATTTAAATGCCATGTTTAATTATCTTAGAATTAGAATTGAATCACAAATTATACATTATTGTAAAGAACATGTACAGTACACTCTATTTTTCAATGTGTCCTCCCTTAAGTGTCACAACAGCCTCCAGGCGCCTGCGGAACGCTTGACAGGTCTTCTTTATGTAGGATGCTGTCATCTTTTCCCAAGATCTAACAATGGACCTCTCCAAGGCTGCCACAGAAGTTTGTGGCTTCTTACAGGCACTGTCCTCCACAGTTGCCCATATGCTATAATCCAGGGGATTGAGATCTGGACTCTGGGGTGGCCACATATCACCTTTTCAATCAACTTTTTGGTCCGCACAGATCTTCACTTCCAGACCCAGGTTTTCGTGAGGCTGTTCCAGTATCTTTCAGCTTCTTTTTAACTTTGTACACTGCACATCTGGATAGTCTCAGATTTGCTGAAATCTCAGTAGGTGTCAGACCGGCACGCAGCAATTCAGGTACAGCTAAAGTTCTCTTCATTTTCAGCAGAAGCACAGGAATTGTAGAGACGAGAGATTACCAGCTGCATTGAGTGACCTTAATGTATCACTTAACCATGACAACCTATTTAGATATGTTTCAATGGCTTTTAAACAAGCAGTCAACTGAGTGTAAACTTTTTTTTGGGTCACCCTGTACATAGAAAAAGTCCGCTAGCTTAAATTCTATACAATGCTGTTTTTTTTTTTTTTACAATGCTCTTAACCAATGGTTCAGACACATATTCCCACAAAAAACAGCTAGATATTAGAGGTGTGCAAAATTTCCGATTCTTAGATTATTCGCGATTCGGCCGTGGAAGATTCGAGAACGATTCACAAACATCCAAATTCCGATTTTTGAAATATGCCAAGTAAAGCGGAAGTACACAACACTCAGCGCGCCGCGCGGTCTTCGGAACGGAACGGAGCGAGAGTAGCTAAACATCATGCTTCCCATTACCCGGCCCCTCGGGTAATGCCAATGCTCAACTCACGGCTCTAGCTCAACTCATGCAACGAGATAAAAAAAACACAACAACATACCTGACTGCTGCCGAAAAGCTGCTCCAAAGTACATCCATATAATGTTATGGTGGATATCATTTATATAGGACTAGATGCAATATAGATTTGGTAGTGTTAGCAGCACATCTACAAAAAGCTAGATGCGGGCGTTATAAACGGCCACCATCTTAAAGCAGTACACTTCCCTGCAAGGCTGTTGTAGCGAACCTTCCAAGCAAACCTAATTAGCTTTTTATCTAAAATACTCCTAAATCGGTAAAATATTGACTTGAATATATCTTTAAAATAGTTTTAAAACTTTCACATGTCGAAAGTAGACAAAAGGGAAATTATGGAATAACGGGAGCAATTTTAACAAATTTAATGGTTGATTCACAACATAAATTAATTGAATGTAGTTTAAAGCTGCTGATACAGAATGGGGACTGGAGTTTTTTATTTAATGTTATTTTTGTATATTTGTTTACTGCTATATGTTAACTTGATACTGAAATAGTAGTGCGGTTTAGCCTGAGAGTATTTTTGAACAATTTTGGAACTAATGTACAAAACATTAAAAAAAAAAATAAAATAAAAATAAAAAAAAAAGGAGGGGGGTGCATCAATAATCGTTTTATAATCGAATCGGAGCCTCTGAATCGTAATCGTAATCGAATCGTTAGGTGCCCAAAGATTCCCAGCTCTACTAGATATACCAATAAACTAAATCATGAATGCATTAAAAAACATTAGCTCAAACAAAAACTTACGTTGGTCTTAACAGGGAGCAGCTGGATTCAGCCAAGTGAAAAGAGGCAGACCAGAGGGCAGTGTATCCTCCCTAATCAATAAAACTAAATGCAAACACTTTCAAAATAAACCATTAAAACGCCCGCCACTTTAATTAAACGAATACTCGAAGCAACAGAATTTAATTTGAATATTTTTTTCTAATCGAATACTCGATTTAATCGATTAATCGTTGCGGCTCTAATATAAACAGTACATTTATCGAAATTTGAGAGCATTTAAAACCAAAAAGGTCAGCGAATTATCAGTGAAGACAAACGTTAACTCTCTGATATTGTAAAACGATACAATATTTGACCCTTTAATACTCACTTACTGTACAGATTAGTGTGGTGCATGCAGTCCAACAGGAGTCATAGGCTGCCGACCCCTGTATCGATAGCTGACCGGAATGAGGATGCTGCAGGCAAACCCAGTAGTGTTCAGGGATTGCATTACAGCAGGGGTCCCCAAACTTTTTCCTGTGAGGGCCACATAACCCTTCTCTTCTCTGATGAGGGGCCGGGGTCAGTTTGTAACAGAAAAAGTGTGACGATTGCAGGAGTGCCTAAATGTAAAAATGTATTGTTTTTCAGAAAGCCATAATCAAATAACCCTTTCTGGATTCTTCACGGAACCAAAGTAAATAAAATAAAAATGATATAATATAATATAGTATAATATAATATAATTAGGGCTGTCAAACGATTAAAATTTTTAAGCGAGTTAATCACAGCTTAAAAATTAATCGTAATTAATCGCAATTCAAACATCTCTAAAATATGCCTTATTTTTCTGTAAATTATTGTTGGAATGGAAAGATAAGACACAAGACGGATATATACATTCAACATACTGTACATAAGTACTGTATTTGTTTATTATAACAATAAATCAACAAGATGGCATTAACATTAATATTCTGTCAAAGCAATCCCTGGATAGAAAGACTTGTAGTTCTTAAAAGATAGATTTTAGTACAAATTATAGAAATTTTATGTTAAAACCCCTCTTAATGTTTTCGTTTTAATAAAATTGGTAAAATTTTCAATCAAAAAAATTAACTAGTAGCTCACCATTGTTGATGTCAAGAATTACACAATGCTCATGGTGCATAAAATCAGTCGCACCCAAGCGCCAGCAGAGGGAGACAAAAAACACAAGTAACAAGTGGACATGACACTGCTGTCATTTTAATCTGTTTGAGCGGGGCATATGCGTTAATTGCGTCAAATATTTTAACGTGATTAATGAAAAAAATTAATTACCGCCCGTTAACGCGATAACTTTGACAGCCCTTAATATAATATAATATAATATAATATAATATCATATAATATAATATAATATAATATAATATAATATAATATAATATAATATAATCAAGGGTGCACATAATTTTTTTGCCCAGGTTCTCAGAGGAGGACCTGGAGATGTGACTTGGTCCTCATTGAGCTTGAGAGCCGACCCACCTGATGCGATAAATTTATGACAAGCTTTACTTAGAGCCAATTAACTTTGATTAATTATATTAACAGTTAATGCTTGATTAACATCAACTGGCACAACAAAATTGCCATTACGTTGAAGTGAAATGTAAAGAAATAAACATAAAAGCACCAATTCAAAATAAAGGGCATTATGCGGCTCCCACATTAACTCCAAGCCTTTTTAAAAGTGGGATGTCCTCCTCATAAGACCTCATTGAACGTGCATGTTTAGCTTTGTAAAATGCGAGCAAAAACACGTTTGTCAGTGCACGTCGCTGTTCATTACCTTTATTCCGCCACATGTCCATAGGGCGAGTGGGTCCTGTTTGACATCGATAGTTTGCTTAATTGCCACATGCTCTCTGTTTTTTTCGTGCTTTTCAAAGTTTGGATGGCTGAAATTCTTTGACCCTACATAAAATGCGTTGCTCTAATCGGCGACATTGGGATTCTCACGGCACATTTTGTACCGCATTTCCGTGCGAGCATCATTCGCTTCTAGCCATGGTACCTCCTGTAGCCACTTTTCAGCAAAAGTCCTTTTTTTCGGTAGCTCCGGTGACGTCTCTGTCGTCTGTCTGTCTTTTGACGGGGGTGGGGGAACACGGAAGTAATTACTCAGTGTGGCCTGCCTCATCGACATTTTGAGAAGTTATTTTCTCGTGTCCGCCGCAAATAGAGTGGTCAGCCATCGGTACGCAAAAGCGTATGGAAGCCGTTGAGGGCCAGCGCGTTTGTCTACGTCCAGTACGCATGTGCGGACCACTTATGTGCACCCCTGAATATAATATAATATAATATAATATAATATAATATAATATAATATAATATAATATCATGTAATATAATATAATATAATAATACTGTATTAATTAAATAGATAATAACCAAATAACCATTGCTCAGTTCTTCACAGAAAAAAGCCAGGACATAAATAACTCTATTGAAAAAAAAAATATATATATATATATATATATTTTTTTTTTTTTTTTTTTTTACAATTTTATTTTATTTTTATTTTTTTTGTTCAGGGGGCCGGACCAAATGTGGCTGCGGGCCGTATCCGGCCCGCGGGCCGTAGTTTGGGGACCCCTGCATTACAGGGTCAAATATGTCAGTGTTATGATCTCATTTTCTTATATGGCCAAATACTACGTCTCCCACGTCGCATTGTACGTGGGCTCCATTCAGTCTGTTTACACAAGCCGAGCTAGGTTCTGGGTGCCAATGGTTCTCGCGAGTCAGGTTGACTCAGCAACCACCGCTTCCTCCGGACATCCTTAAAAGCTTCGAGTTACTATTTTCTATTATTTCGAGGGTTTGACAGCTTAGAGGAATAAAAACCACTTACCTTGAATGTAGCCGCTTGCTAGCCAGACCCTGCTCCACACCATGAGCTAGCGACTGGTCCATCTCGCCGCCTCGTACCTGCTCCGCCCGCCCCCTCTAAAAAGAGGCCCCTTCACAGCGAATTAACTTTCTGGGTAGCCCCCCTTCCGTTTTACCCCTCGCCTTACGACTTGCTCCTCTTTTACCCTCTTTCCCCCCACTCTGACCACAGTAATGGCAGCAACTGTGTGGAAGAAATCTACAGTGACGCATAGCCACGCCTACAACGTGACGCCACGAACCTGGAAGTCGAAAGCGAGGGGAGGATTCCAAACATCCGAGTATGTACTCTTGAAATTTCGTAATATCTTATCGCTCAGTCACAGTCTTGGTCTATTTAATGTGTAATAAAACAAGATAATAATTAGATATCCTAGCTATGAGAAGATTACGCCAAAGCCTGGCCTGATTCGCCACTAAATTGCGTAAATCGACAGTTGTGTTGAAAAAGCGGGGGAAAAAGTAAGCAAAAAAAGAACACAAGCATAATGTGTTGTCACTATGTTATGGGTCTTAACACTACTTTTACTTCAGTTGTGTACAATTTTAATGCTTAGCATAAGTGAAAATAATAAGCGAATTACATGTACATAAGAAATCCAACAGTAAGCAAACGCATCTACAAGTAATACTACATGTAGGGGTGTGACAAAATATCGAAATGGTGATATATCGTGATACTTTGTATCCCAAAAGGTTATCGATATGCTCCAGTCAAGAATCGAGATATCGTTTTAAAAAGGTGTCAATTAAAAAAAAAAAAAAAAAAAAAAAAAGGATCTATCGTGATACTTTGTATCCCAAAAGGTTATCAATATGCTCCTGTCAAGAATCGAGATGTCGTTTTAAAAAATGGTCAATTAAAATTTTTTTTTAAAAAGGGCTGCCATTGACGGTGCTCGACGCCCAATCCATTTAGACTGGGAACGTTCTGTCATTCAAAACCAGAGCATTCACAGTCATTCGGTCCAATTTTCGGGGCATTTACAGGTCACTTGCTGTTCATTTTAGGGCATTTACAGGTAATTTCCTGTTGAGTTTGAGTCACTGCCTATTCATTTGGGTGATTCCCAGGTCACTTCCTGTTCTGCAACGCAAAATAAACAGCAAGTGACCCATAAAATACCCCAAAATCAACAGGAAGTAACTGAAAATCAACAGGTAAATGACCTTAAATGGCCCAAAATTACTCATTGCCTGGCATTGGCTGCCAATGACGGCCAGAGACGTTCAATCCGTTTGAAGTGGGAGGGATGGCAGCGAATTAACGTTCATTCACTGCCACCCTCCCAGTTCAAATGGATTGGACGTCTACTAGTGATAAACTCATTCCAATTCACAGCATAAGCTTGTTTTTCTGTTTATTAATTTTTTGTAGACTATCCTAGAACGATTTCCTGACCAATGTGTTGATAATCGTTGTATCGCTATATCGTCAGATTGTCGTTATCGTGAGCTTTGTATCGCAAATTGTATCGTCTCGTGAGGTACCAAGAGGTTCCCACTCCTAACTACATACAGGACTGTCTCAGAAAATTAGAATATTGTGTATTCTAATTTTCTGAGACAGTCCAGTATGTACGTATAAGGGATGCAACGATACAGTTAAGTCATGGTTTGGTACGATTTTCGAAACAATTCAATACATTTAATGCTCTGAAACAGAAAATACAACTGTTATTATTATTGTTTGTTTTTTTTTTTTTTGCTCACAAGCAAAAATAACCATATAAACAAGCATTTTAGTGCATAATATTTATGTGCTTACTTCTTACTGATCTGAAGAAATTTTGTATACAAGTGCTGAGAACAATCTTTACTATTTGTAAAGTGGGGCACACTGTTGATTGCTGCAGCTCTCTTAGCAGCTATATTTACCATATAAGCAAAACATCCTATTTGTGGTCCGAGTCCATCTGTAACATGTACTGAATTAACAGTATTTGCAGCATTATCTATAGACACTGGTATGGATTGATTTGGCCTGCTTAACTTCCATTCAGTCATGGCGGTTTTCTAATTCATCAATCTCACGCAGCTAATGGCATGGGATCTAATGTAGTACATCCTGGTTGCTATTTGATGATATCTAGTGTGTGCGTGCGAGAGTTAGCATGGGATCTAACATAGTACATCTAGGTTGCTATTTGATGATATCTAGTGTGCGCGCTGCGGCTGCGCCGCTTGAGTGTTTTCTGGCCACAGAAGTCACTTCTGCTCATTACTGCACAACACATACAGTGGCGGTCCTGGCTACTTTCGCGCCCTGGGCGAACCACCCCATCAGACCCCCCCCCCCGCCCCCCCCCCAACCGACATCCAAACTACCCCCCCCCCACCGACATCAAACACAAGAATGTGTTACGTTTTTTACGTTATTTTATTAAAATAGTCTATCCCCCGCCCCCCTCCTTGCTTTTCCTCTGAGAGTGAGTGAGACTCGTCCTGCTCACTCACTCTGCAGTTGCGAGCAGCTGATCCCCCTCCCGTCTCCCCCTGCCTTTTCTTCTGACTAGAGCCTAGTTCGGGCCTAAAAACTCCAGCCCGACACGGCCCGCTGGTATTGAGGCCCGACCCGGCCCGAACCCGATCAAATAACTAGATATGCAGGCCCGAGCCCGAAAAAACCCGATTTTTTTTTTTTTACTTTGTTGGAGTGACGCGGGAAAAAAACGCATCAATTTATTTTCATTTCTTCGAGTTGGCAGAAAAAAACGCAAATTTTCTTAATGTTTAAATAGTCTACATATTTTTATATCATTATAAAAACATTTACACAACGAAATAACGCTGGGAAAGTTTAATATTTTTTTTAAAAATGCGGTTTTGCAGACACACAGAGAAGATTCAAAAGGATCACATTTGTGTTGCCTTTTTGTACATAAATAAGTGTCTTTCGTAACGAATTCACAGTTGTCAGAAAAAAAATGCAAGTTTACTCAATATCTAAATAGTCTACATTTTTTATGAGAATTATAAAAGCATTTATACAACAAAATAACACTGGGAAAGTTTGTTAAATATATTTCTGAGTGTGTGGGATATTGTTCTCACATGGAAAAAAAAAAAACCTACAAATGCTTTGAAATAACATTTTTTATTGTAATGACAACGATACCAAAAATAAAATATTTTTAAAAATACAAATGAAATAAAAGCTTTTAAACTGCGGGCTGGCCTTGACTGCAGTCTGCAACTCGCGGCCTCATGTCCTGCTCTTTATTCCTGTGAAATAAGGGAAATAACTAGACCGGCTCGGGCTAAAAATGGCGATTTGAACAGCAGGATATTATGGCTTGCTTACACTGTTTATATTTTTTGGTCGTCGTCGTGCAGGAATAAGATTGCGTCCACTGGCAGGTTTCAGTGACGTTCTCCGCTGATCTATTGTGCGGCCTGCAGCGCTGAAAACTCTCTCGCAGCTGCTGCGGCTGGTGCTTGCAGGGATGCACAACACTTTTTCTTGCCAACTTGGAAAGTTTTGGGTATATATTTGTTGCATTCGACGAAGCCGACACAGTTTTTTGTTGCATCTTCCACGATCAATTGAAATTCTTTCCACACCTCACTCCTACCGGTGCATTCTTGCCTCTTCCATTCGCCGGTCTTCAGTTTGTTTTTAACTTCTCGCTGCTCCATATTGAAAAAGAAGTACCACGAGGATGAGGAGTTGTGGAGTTGTGTACACGCGCAAGGCGCCAGAACAGGAGAAAATGAAAAAGAGGGCGGTGCCTCGGCCGTGCACAAGTGCTACAGCAGAGGACAAGAAGAAAAAGAGGGCGGCGCCACAGCTTTCATGTGCATGCATGCAAAAGCACAATACAGAGAGCCTGCTCTCTATTTTTTTAATATATAATTTATTAGTCCGGCACGGCACGATTTATTTATTTATTTTTTTCTCGAGAGCGCTTGTGCGCCCCCAAATAGATTGCGCCCTGGGCGGTCGCCCACATTGCCCATAGCAAAAACCGCCTGTGCCTAACGATTCGATTACGATTACGATTCAGAGGCTCCGATTCGATTATAAAACGATTATTGATGCACCCCCTCCTTTTTATGAAAGTCGATTGTCATATGTGTTACACATATGACAATCGACTTTCATAAACAGGACGCGTTTGAAGTACGACGCTCTTAATTTGCCACTCATTGTTCATCATGAAACCATGAGTTTGCTTAGTCTCCCACGGTTTTAACCTTTCTGATCCCATCGGCGCTGTAATAGCAGGCGTTAGCTTACGCATGCTAATCGTTTGTGAATGCCATGTTAGATGAGCAGCGTAACATCGTGGATATGCGTTGTAGTTTACATCCTTAAAATTGAAGACGAAGGAGTTAATTTATTTTGGTAATTTCGAGACAAAGACATACAAATGTCATGCATCGGGATTTGGGAAGTTAGCTCACATGGGGAGGACAGTACATTTGCGTTCAAGTGATGCCAGTAGATGGTATCGGCGCCCTAAATGTTGGTACTCGTCGATACCAATACCACCAATTCGGGCCGGATCGGCGCCCCCTGCCGATACTGTTATTGGTATCGGTGCAACTTTACCAATTCGGGCCGGATCGGCGCCCCCTGCCGATACTGGTATCGGTATCGGTGCAACTTTAGTAGGAACGTAGATCGACAAATAAGGTCAAAGAAGTGTCTTTCAAAATCATCCATAGATTCTATCCTGCAAACCATTACATGAAAAAATTCAGTCGGGACAAACTGTTTGTTCTGTTGAAATCATCCAGAGACAGTTCAGCACCTTTTTTGGACCTGCTATTTTTCAAATAACTTTTGGAAAGACTTTTGCAATTTCATCAGCAGAAATTTACATGTGGACTTAAAACTCAAATGGAAAAATATCTTCTTTTTTTTTTTGTCTATATAAGAATCTCAAGGGTGAGAATGTTTTTATTATTAATCTACTCATTTTCTTATCAAAATCTACCTCCACAAATGGAAATTTAGCAAGCTGTCACCTTCCTTTTCTCACTTTTATAACGAAACTATATGCTACATAAAGCTGCTAAAAAAATTAAAGAATTTGAAAGCCAAAAAACAGTATTTGTGAAAAACTAGAACCTTTTTTTACTTGATTTCAGCAGTGTTTATTTTTTTTATTTCAAATGTACATTGCGTGGTGTGTTTATACCCCCTGGCATATTGGTGTTAGTATTGTTTATTTTTGTTGTTATTGTTTGTGTGTTGATTGCTCATTTCGGTTAATTAAAAAAAAAAAAGTTCAACGCCATTAAAACAGTATGTGATGCGAAGATGCGACAATAAAATGAGGATATAGACATGAAAACGAAAAACAGCAACAATTGAAATGACCTTCATTTCATTTTCCAACATGAAAATCAAAAGCGAAAGGCAAAATAATTTGTTGTAAATTTGAAGAAATTTGAAAGGGAATTCACTTAAATATTAGCTTGCTTGCTTAGCTATATCGTTTTTTTTTTATATCGTTTTTTTAATTGGAAAAAAAAAATGCTTTTTTATCAACTTTCGAAGGGTTCGGTGAATGCACACGTCCAACTAATTGGGCTCGGTAGATTTGGCAAGGATAAGAACCACTGTAATAAAGCAAAACGTTGTTTCTGTAAATTAGCTAAATCATAAATGGCAATTGATAATATTTGGTCAACAGAAATAGTATAAATAGTAAAAAAATGTGAGGCTATGTATGTTTTGAATCTTAATAATAAGCAAATAATAAATCTTCCCTCAAAGTTAAAATATCGCATTCGCATTGTTTTTTCCTGACCGAGAAAATTATAAACTAAAAGCTTAAGTACGTACTTGTATGCCTCGAATGACGTGCAATGACAAACGTTTTTGCTTAGGGTGCAATACTACTAAAATTGCCCTAGAGGTCAGCATTGTATTGGCGATACACTGACCTAATTTCAAAACCAGGCCTGTACAAATATTCATAGTAGATCAGGCTTTCAGTGGGTTAGGGGTTGGTCAGCATCTCCATCAAATCGTCTACTGGGGGTCGGGAACCGTTTTGGCCTAGAGAGCCATAAACACCACCTTTTTTTTTTTAATGTAATTCCGTCAGAGCCATACAATATGTTTAAAACTAAAAATACAAGTAATGTGTGCATTTTATGTAATTTCAACACTTTTAAAGTACAAGGGTTTTCGGTTAGTCTCTGACTTCTTTTTAACCCTTTAACACCTAAGCCTATTTTGGCCGAATTTGCATCCATTTGATGTTGCCTTTATATTTCAAAGAAAAAAATGTTTACAATGGCCAAGTTGGGTCCCTTTTTTCAGGACACCTTGAACTTCATGTCCAAACAGTTGTTTTCTTCACTGACCAATTATAATCCACATTTTGGACCCAAAAAGACAAAAAAAAAATCCCAAAATCTTTTTTCAAAATTTGTAATGTTGATGTCCCATTGACAACCAAACCTGCTCGACCAACCGTTTTGAAGCTTGATAATATCTATTCAACTTGTTAGGATAAACATCCAATAGAAAAAAATAAGATTGAATAGTTTTATGTTTGACAATTCAACACAAACAGCAGGTATGGTCATAGGCGTTTTTGGCCTTTACACATACTATGGTCAAAACAGGTTATATACAGTGCAAAATAGTGAGAGAAAAAGATTATATATATCATCTAACACACAAAAGGTTTGGAGGATATCTCTTTTTTGAAGTTAGGTGTGTTTTTTTTAAGTTACGTGTTGTACCCATCACCTTATCAAAAGTATATACATACATGCAATCAAGCTTCTCGAACACACATCTACATAAACTTGAAAATATTATAGTGAAGAAAAAATATATATAACATTGAAAAAAAGTATTTTAAAAAATACTGACAAGTAGTTCAGTGCAATTTTTCAGGCATGCGAACAAATAAAGTTTTCTTTTCTTTTTCTTTTCTTTTTTTTTGCGCTCTCAATAAAGCTTCTGCTTGAACAGGTCACGGAGCTGCGTCACACACAATGTCACACAGCCTACTATTTCGCCGTTTGCGCGCTGCTGTCACTTCTACTCGCTGAGACGGCGACTCATCCAAAGAAAACAACGACAAAAACAGCTCATCTTCTTCCTTGAGTTAATGAAATAATGCATTATCTTGCGCTAAATGTGGTTTTAGATTCATTCTGCACGTTTCAAAGGCGCTCGCTCAAACCAACCAGGCGTTGCTTGCTTCGAATGCCTCGCTTTCATTAGTTGGCACCCCGCTCGGAAATTTATTAAAAATGATCACATTCGGTTCGTCCTTCGTGACATCACAACGGCTCTCGGGATATGTAGTCTTTTGTGCCGCTTTCGATTTTGAAAAAGGACAAGAAATGATGTAAATATGGATAATGCATATTTATGAGTGCAATAAAAATATAAAATTCAAATGACATTATCTCCCGTTTTTCTTGGTCGATTGACTTCAAATAAAAACTGGTGTGGACATCAACTTCCGCATTTTCAAAGGAGACCATCCAGCGGCACGTGGGTGACGTAAGTACAGCGTGACGAAGCTTCAAAGACGACATGGGTAAATGCGTCGCTGCCGACAAGTTCGGTGTTAAAGGCTTAATAACACTGTTCTGCTGTTGCCAATCAATGATGAGTATTTCTTACCATTAATGCGACTGTTGGTGCTGCATGGTTTTGTTGATGATTTTGCTTCATGCAGGCGTTGAGAAACTTTTCATGTTCACGAAGCGCCACGAATCCTGTTTTTCCCCATCACGTACGGAGCACCATCAGTGCACACTGAAACAAGTTTATCCATCGATTGATTTTTTTCTTTCGTGAATTAAGTGAAGGACTTCCTTTCATCCTTTCATCGTCAAAACCTTGCAATCACGCCGAATTGGGATAAATTGCTTACGTCTGTTGACTCATCCAAAGCGAGAGAAAAAACGGTGCCGCGTTTATGTCCTTCACTTGCGTTGCCTCAATTTGATTTGACATCATGACGGTCTTTCTGAAAAGTCGTCGACAGCTCTCCACAAAGGCAAATTCCTCTGTCAATGCCTGCTTAAAAGTACGATACTCCTCTTCTTTTTTTCTTTTTCCCATCTTCTCAAAAGGGTTTCTAAAATTATCTGACAAACACGGAAAATGAAACTAAAAACGAGGGAAGTTTACTTCACGCACATGCGCACATCGGCCGCTATTTTCGACAGCAAAATACGGCGACACCACTTGAACAGTGTCACTGCCTAATCTGCGTTGCCAATGTGATTGATTGATAAAAATAT
The DNA here is from genome assembly GCF_030265065.1 of Corythoichthys intestinalis. NCBI lineage: Eukaryota > Metazoa > Chordata > Actinopteri > Syngnathiformes > Syngnathidae > Corythoichthys > Corythoichthys intestinalis. Next base: position 36,333,415 of record NC_080411.1, read on the forward strand.
AGACAGACACAACGACATGTATGTCTGCCACTTTCCCACTAAAATTACTGCGAACAGCTTTTTAATCGCCGGTTGTCGTATACGGAATACGTGCCCCATGATCACCCTGGGCTCACGCAGCCAATGGCATGGAACTTGGGGGGATCTAACGTCGCACATCTAGGTTGCTATTTGATGATATCTAGTGCGAATTGCACGAGTGTTGTCAGAGCATTAAAAAAGTTAACATACGCCGCAAAAATCACGTCTGCTCATTGCTGCACAACACCAGCTAGGCATGTGCCGGTATGAGATTTTGACGGTACGATAACCGTGAGCAAAAATACCGCGGTTTCACGGTATCACGGCATTGCAATTATAGCTACAAATTGTGTTATTTTGAGATGTATGGGTTAAAAAAAAAAAAAAAACTTTTTTTCCATTGAACAGGATTATAATTTTTTCAGAACATAGTTGCAAATTTGAACATGAATATATTGTTAAAATAAATAAATTATCAATTAAAAAAACTAATATTTTAAATGAAATTAAAATATAACTTATAGACTATACCCACAGTCACAGCTCAAGATGCCCAAGATTAGAGCAAGAACAAAATAATTTCTATAAAAAAGTAAAACCACTTCTGAATACATTTTTTTTTAAATTTATACTTCATTTTTTTTTTTTTTTTTGGGTGGAAAAGCTCAAGTGAAGTTTTGCCATTTTCAGCCACTGTGTCAAATCTAGTCTACATGATGTCATGCCTTTGTGTTAAAAAGAACATAAAGAATTCATAAGTTAATAAGTTAGTTAAAAACGGATAAGTTAGTTAAAAAAATAAAAGAATGTAAATATTGTTGTGGCAAGGTTTCATCTAAAAAAATATATATATTGGGAGTGAGACCTCCTTGAGCTAATGAACGTGGATTTGTGCTTAGGGCAAGATCATCTTTCCTTATTAACGATCTTCGATGCTATCCTTTTTCCCCTTCATTCAAGCGAATCAAGCTTGTTTTCTCACTCTGCGGCTCTCCCAGCTAAGCCTAGGCTAACATTCATCTTTGTAAGCTTTTAGTTAGCGTGTATATCGAATTTGAAAGGAAAATGTGTGTTTTGCATTTGGCGAACTTTTCCACGGTGCTAATCTGTTGAAGCTACTCGCACATGGAAAAATACAATTGTACAACGTTTTAAATGTATTCATTTTGTATATTACACTTACCACGATTTGAGAGCTCAATAAATTGAAGAAAAATAACGTCTTATGTTTGGAGCAGGGGTCGCGTTAACCAAATATTTCCCGTCGTTGACCGATTTTTTAAAACCGTGACGGAAAAAACTGAAGTCCATCCGTCATTTTGACCGGTTGCAATTCACACCCCAGACCACAGGGTGGCGAGTTAGCATATTAATTAGCTATTGTCTCTCTTGATGCACGACGTCGTTGGCCTTACTCTGAAAAATGTCAAGGCAACTGAGTGTCCGAAGTTTCTTCAAAAAGCCCCAAAACGACGATGGTGTTGATAAAAGAGGTGAAAAACAGGGACTGCACAAGCGGGCACGCAATTCAAGTCCATGCGCACCAGGAGGAAAGTGTGAGACTACGTTCAGGCCACAGCAGGTGAACTGTTAATTTCATTGTTCCATATGCTACATATGGTAGGCTACCTACGTACTGGGGCCACAATCAGCTGTTTTTGTCACTGCGGAGAAAAAGTTACATATTCATCTGCTTGATGTGTGATGGCACGGTGTGGATTCTCTGTTAAGCTTGTTTGGACAGAATATTCATTTAAAATGAATGAAAACTAAATACTATTGAATATGTTGAAGCGGTATGCAATGTTAAGAGTCTTGTTAGCTGGAGGCGCACTATCCTATTCCCCTCACTATCCACTCGCGGGGGCCTGCGCTTGTCTGTGACGTTCCTTATTCTCGCTATATGATTATACAACTTTAACATTTGTTAATAATACGCTCTGTGTGTAGTATCATCCATCGCTTTTCCTTTTTAAATGGGCACTTATAAGCGAACGCAAGAAGTAACAACGGGAACATTTTTAAACAGGCATTTCACGGGAGAGCATTTCGACTCTTTGCCCAATCATATAGCGAAAGCGAGTGGATAGTGAGGGGACCGCGCGCGGCTCTTAAGTGTCTCTGTCACGTGACTGTCGTAGCCGAACACCGGTAACGCGCTCGGCCAAATGGACACACAAGTACGGAAGGTGAATTATGCCAAACAAAGGGTCACCACAATGTCATTATCATCATTTTAAAAATTTAAGTGACGGGTAAAAATAGATTATGACCGAATTTTTATGACCCTGTCAGTCAAAATGACAGACAACGAAAAAGTCTAGCGCAACCTCTGGTTTGGAGTATTTGTTTTTGGGTTCGCTGGCTGTCTAGCCAATAGCATCACTTTCACACACAGAAACAAATGGGAGGGGGTGAGCGCTGCCGCGCCACGTCACTTCTGGCTGCATTTTTGACACATGAAAAATGAGGAATACCGTACTACGGTCTGACGTAAAATTTTAGTGGTTTTGAAACCGCGACGTTTTCACACCACGGTAAACCGTGAAACCGGTAACTAGCACATGGCTACCACCAGAATATGACCTGTGACCGTCGCCATTTCGCGCAATGTGCAAAGGTGTATAACAAAACTTTTTTTTTTAATAATTAAAGATTTATCTGAGAGCCAGATGCAGCCGTCAAAAGAGCCAGATCTGGCTCGTGAGCCACAGGGTCCCAACCCCTGGTATAAAGGTTTGGCGTCAAGTCTGTCTTTCCTCTGGAGTTGTATATATTTGTCTACTCTCACATTACAAAAAACATCCATTGTTAGTTAAATGAATAGTCTAAATTGTCCTTAGGTGTGAATTTGAATGGTTGGTTGTCTGTTTGTGCTCTGCTATACTGTAGGCTGGCCAACAATTCACAGATGTAGTGAACTGGTCATTAGCCTTTTACTGGGCACATAATACACACATAAATATTCATGCTCAAAGTAAACCTATTACTTCATTTAGAATCTTCAATGAGTCAAAACTTATTTCAATTCTTGTAGAACGCTGGAGTACCTAGACAAATTACACCCACGCTTAAGCCATATTCAAGCAAATGACCTATTGAGTAAATGTTTTGTGCTTTCTCTAAAAAGTCCTGTGCGGCTTGTCACAGTCACATTGTAGCTTAGATCATGTGCAGTATAAGGCCCGCGTGCCACATATTTCCCATCCCTGTTTTAAAATTCAGTATTAAAGGGGCAAACATGCCTTGGCAAAGATATATACGGCAACTAAATAATCCCAGCTCACAAACATCCCTTCAAGGTTATGGTGTATTATTTTCATTGAAGCCTCTTAATTTAATGAATTGCCCTAGTGAGTAATACGCTTCTTCAAGTCTCTTCATTTTCATATTTTTGTCATAATGGTAATAATCCTCTGTCCGCCGTGCATCAGCGGCACTAGCTCATTACGGAGCATTGCGAGGAGCAACAAAAGCAAAATGAGATTGGAGGTATAAGCTGATTTTAGATTTAAACTGAGCAATTTAAATTTGCCTCTCGCTGTTTGACAAAAACAAAACCATCTGCCTCCTCGTGTGTGTGGGTGTGTGTGCATGTGCCACTTGTATAAAATACATTATTATTTCATTATTGACCAAATATTAATAAATATATTGCTATATCTTGATGAGTTAATGTGATTTTTATGTATTTTGTGTTTTTTTATTTTTATGTGGTGTAAAGCACTTTGAATTACCTTGCGTTGAATTGCGCTGTACAAATAATAATTTGCCTTGTCTTGCCTATACTGTATATGCATAAATTTCTTTTGGTTAACCTGCACAATCTTGAAAATGTGGCAATTTCTTAGTACCATGCAAGCTTTTTTAAATGACTAAATCAGTCATAACCAGTGCTTAATTTGTAAATCATATGGTGCCGGAAGGCAAAGTACATACAGTATGACAGCGCAGGGATGACGAGATGGGCGCAGGTCCCGGAACATATGCAGAAAATGGTGCTGAAAACAACACGCAAATGCCCACTTGCCATGCTGTGGGCCTGACAAGCCTCAATTTCAGATAATATCCATGGTATAAATGTTATGACAACCATTTACAATTATTTAGGCTATACTCTGCACAGCACGGGCAATTGCCCACATAACCACAGGTGGAACTTACAGTACAGTCTAACTTGGAAAACATTTTTAAAAATCAGATTACAATAAATAACACAAACCCGTTCTTTTGCGAGTTTCATCCCTCCCGTCTTCTCTGGCGTCAAAGTTCCCTCCACCTTACAAATTGTGCAACCCAAACCCGAATTTCCGATAAGGGGACAAGCCTGTTGCTCCAGCTGTTGGTGGTCCACCTGGCTGACTCCTGGCACTGTAGCTGGCCCCAACTCCGGGTGGCGCTGAACCTGACCAGCTGCTGCCACGGTAGCAGCCTCCTGCCCCGGCTTGGCTGGTTGTCCATGAACCTGGCTAGATAATGCGAAGCTAGCGTTCTGCTGCGCCCGGTCCGTTAGCATGATCGCTGCAGCTGCCCTCATCCTCATTATTGCTTTTCTGAAACGTTTTGAACCATCTTCCTTCTTTTTGAAAAAAGACAGTAAAGGCAACTGTATATTTGGCATGTTGAAATACTGTTTGATCCTGGTTGCTTGCTCCCCAGATGCCACAAATTTCCAAAGTTTTTTCCTTTTTCTTTTAATGTCAGGGGTGTGATTTGTTGGTCCAGTTTTTCAGTGGATCAACAAATCTCCGACTCTTTCAAATGGTGTTACATTTTTATAAACAACATGCATTTCTTGGGACTGGAAATGAATTTATGCATATTATTATTTTATTTTATACTGTAATGTCCGTAACTAAGCATGGTCCCTTTCAGAGACGCTGGAACTGGAGAGCCTGTGAGGTAGTAGGAAGCGAGAGGGAGATGGGCAAGAAGCAAAAGTTAACGGTCGAATGTGGCAGCAGTCCGCTGTTATTTTGTTTATTGTTTCCTTATTGTTGCACTAATAAAGTGGAGAAAGCCATCAACGACTCCTCTCCTTCTTTACCCCCATTTGGGGTGATTACAATACATTATAAACTTTTTTATATTATTATTATTTTCTATACACGAGAGGTGCTGGATCTGCCCTAATAAGTCCCGGAACACAGTGAGGCCATAATCAAGAGGTGCCGGATCTTGTTCCACCAGGATCCGGCACAAATTAACCCCTGGTCATAACATGATACACAATAATGGATTCAAATGCTCAGTTTACTTCAATAGTAAGAGGCAACGAATCTGAATAAAATATTTGGGATGTTTTTTCATTTTTCAGAGTATCAGAATCTGGTGAAAGGATTGGGTTTAAAAAAAATGGTTTTCTTTTTTAAGGACTACAGAGTAACAAAATAACCCACAAATACAATGATATTGCCAAAAGAAACAAAAATATAATGTTTTATACTCTGCAACACTACAGGAAAACGTAGAGGAGGAAGTACTGTAAACAGTACAGTACTGTAACATGTTTGGAACTTTTGTTCAAGTAATTAAAAAACATAATAAAATAAAAGACTTTTTTTCGGTATGGGATCGGGACTTGGTATCGGCAGATTCTCATAATCATATGAGTTGGACTCGGACGTAAACATATGCCATCGGGACATCCCTAAAAATAATAAATAAGTTTTTATGATAATAATAAAATCACAGATATTTGACTTCTATTCCCGGAGAGTATAAATCCTGTATTGGTACCAAAGCCATGTTGTCATGTAAAGAATATTTTTCAAGGGGACAAATAGCAATATAGTCTCAAACATACTGTCATGACTCATGACCTTAACCAGCACAAGCGCTGTGGATGGATGTAAAATAAATTCAAATGTATACTGTACTGTACTATTCTGTATGTATAATATTTCATTGCTGTTTATCATACAGGTGCAAGAAATGCAACCTGTGTCACTAGCGTGTTAACTCATGGTCAAGGTTGTGCTCTTGCACTATTAACAGTCACAGTCATGATGATAAAAAATCAACACATACACAAACTATATTAAGTCATTGTGCAAGCAGGACATAAGGACAGTTTATCAGTATGATGGACATAAGGAAAAGCAGACTGTTTGCTTTTTTCTTTAAAGGCTAAAGCTTACACTCAATAAAATTAATTGATCGAACGGGGAGTGATGGGGGTTGGGGGGGGGGGGCTACGATGACAAAATATTATGCATAATGTGAAAGTCAAATGTAATCTTATGCACCATTGCTGCAATGAAAGTGAGGGGGAGTTGACGGGTGGAGCATGTGAGTGGCCTGGGGCTTTTATTGACTCAACTGCAGTGAGTACCAGGCCTGCTTTACACAAAACAGTTTCAATAAAATTAATGTATTCTAGTTTAACGTTAATGTTTCATTTTAATTTAAGAATGTCCATGGGCGTTGTGTAAAGATGTTATGTATTTATCTTAGTCATGTCAATCATTTAGAAGGATTATGGATGGAAATTGTCAGGGGTTGTCACTTGTCAGAGGGTTTTTGTTTTTTTTTTTAATTTATTTTTAAGATTATTTCAATATGAAAATACTGTAAATAATAATTACAAGAAATCCATGAATTAGTATTCGGTAAATAAATAGATTAATAATAATAAATGTTGTAGATAAAATCAGTTCATTGTGATTAGTGTAACTTTTTTCATTCTTTGAAAAACACAGTCGCAAGGTTAATCATTCCAACGTATTTTTAATTTCGGAATTCTATTTTTTTTTTTTTTTTTTTTTTTTTTAATGAAGTTATTTATTTTAAGATTTCCACGAATGAAATCAAGATTTTAGCAACAACAACAAAAAAACTTTGTAAGAAATAAACCACAGAGGATGCATGACCAAATCCATCTTTTCTGCCCCTCTTAGCTGATTTCGCTAGCTGTTTCTGCTCTGAAAGTGCAGAATAAATCCTTTTACGGCTTGAAGCCAGCCTGCAATAGTGTGGGCCAACCAATCCTCAAAATGTCCAGTTTTTCTTGAAAAGTCTGCTCTGAAAATTAATTTTTAGTCCATCATCTCCCAACTAAAATCAATCTTTGGCGAGCATGCAGTATTTAGCTCAACCAGTCAGAGGAATGACAGTTGGAAGGCTATTTAATTCAACCAATTAGAGGATAAAAAAATGTTAATGTCACCTTTTGTACAAGTTTGACAGTTGTGAATCTAAAATCTGACTGGTTAAAAAAATGAAAGAAATCATAATAAGTTTTTGGGATTCTGGAAGGTGATGGACACATGACACTGACATGGCAACACATTAGACCTGGAATCTGATCGGACAAAAAATATCTGCGGACATACGAATGGAAGCTAAGCCATTAATTTAATATATTGCTCAAAATAGCCAACACAATTTCACAATTTTGGGGGTCATCAACCCGCGGGTCTAGAGCCGCATGCAGCTCTTTAGCGCTGCCCTAATGGCTCCCTGGAGCTTTTTCAAAAATCTTTGAAAATGTAAAAAGATGGGTAAGGGGAAACTTGAGTAACTATTTGAGAAAAATGTACTTCCTAGAGTAGTTTTATCACGCAATACTTTTTTACTTTTACTTCAGTAAATTTGTGAAGAAACTCTTACTCCACTACTTTGGGCTACTCTAGAGTCGTTACATTTTTCATGTTAATTCTACATATTGATTTTATTATTACCAGAGATGCAAGACTGTGGCCGTCTGTTTCACCAATGAAACGTCAAAACAATAACCACATGACTGCATTATACCAATCAGAGTTAACATGTTTTTTCTCCACTAGAGGGTGCTCATGCTCTTTGAAGCGGCGATGTTTCATATTGCTGTTGTGGTCTGAATTAGATGATTTTTGTGTCATCGTTTTGGTCTAATATGGTCATTTAATAGGTTAAACTACAGTATAACAGTTCATATCGAAGAAGTGATAAGGAAAAAAATATACTATGATTTAAAAAACATTTTAAGCAGTTACTCACAATGTTACTTATTTCTTGAGTATTCTTTTCAACAAATACATTTTTACTTGTACTTGAGTACATTTTTGGATGACTACTTTTACTTGAGTAATATCATTTAGAAGTAATGCTACTGTTACTTGAGTAAAATTTTTGGCTACTCTACCCACCTCTGGATAAATACAGCATGTGTTGCCTTCATCATAAGGCTCTTTAATTTTTCGAGGCTCCAGACATATTTGTTTTTTGTTTCGTTGGTCCAATATGGCTCTTTTAACATTTTGGGTTGCCGACCCCTGGCTATCAGAGAAGGTCTAAAAACTGAAACCAACTGCTAACTAGTAGCATAATATGCTAATGTGGAAGTTTTCATTGGTACTTAGCGCATTTCCTTGACAAACGGAAACAGACTCAAAGTTATTATCAATCCAGGTGCACAGGCTTTTTACGTTAACAGTCCATTTGTATGGACACAGCATGTCAGCATCTGGCTGTGCCTATAGTTTACTGTATATGAGCTTATACATCATCTGTCCATGTGTATGTTGTGGCTTCTTGTTCTTGGCCTACTTTGGCAGAGGTGAATTGGGGGCAAGTGGAGTCTATGAGTAAGGGGATTAGGTCTCAAACATGCTCCTCTCCAGTTTGGGATTTTGCTGCGATGCCAGACACTTAAAGTCTGCCAGGGATTAAGACATGCAGAGAAGTAAGAGCGTCGTGTATTGTGATGGGTGTGTGTGTGTGACGTTTTTGACAACAAGGAGGAGGGGGTCAGTGGTTAATAAAAAATATGATCATAATAAGATGATGATATGACCTATTTGTAGGTGGCTCGTGCCATGAAGTCGGTCAGTATGTTTTCAAGGGATAAGACATAATAATGGAGATGCTGTTCTTTTGATTTTGTTTGTGTTAGTGGCTCATCTCGGCTTAATTCGCTGTTTTAATTAGGAAATGGCTCGGGTCATTACTGTCCTCTCAGCTTCCTTCTTTAGCAAACAAAGGCAGCCTCTTTGCATGAATAATGCTGGCGCGTGCCATTTGTACAACTGTATCACAATACAGCAATTGAACAATGGTAGCTGAACAAAAAATCTATTATGAAAAAGACGACACAGGATGGCATCTCTGAAAATTGGGCTATTTTGACATGAGTTTTGCAACACAGTGATTGCATGATGATCGGAATAAAGAGAAGTCAGATACAAATATGCTCTGAAAATGTTGAATGTTGAAAATGTTGCTTGCTCCTGCCTCAATTTACACATTATTTTGCAAGATCGAGAAAAATAACGACAAGGTAATATCTTGTAGCTGAAATACTGTACTTTGGTGAATTTGTCAGGGGGAAAAAAACAATACGAAAGACATACAATACAGAATATTGATGCTAGACCAGCCCCAAAAAACATTGTAGTATCAAATATTGTATTGTAATGTATTTTAGGTTTTATTATTCCATAGACTTCATAATTATATTGACGGGTCACAACCCCAGACACTGCGCGACACCTTCAAGTAGGGGGCCTACACGCCGCTTCAGTTGGTCAAAGTTCTTCTCAAAACACATGCAGGCACCGATCAAATGATCAATGGCAGCATAGACTTCATAATATATTGACGTGACACATTCCCCATTCACTGGGTCACACCTTTCCGAAGGGCGCCGTCCCACACTCCGCTTCATTGATTAACACTCGGTCACATGCAGCGATCAAATGCCGGATTTAGGTTGAAAAAGTATGAAAGCTGTACCGCATACAAACAGGAAGGATTGTCCCAGGAGTGATTTGTTCGAGGATTCAAGGTAATTATTATATTTTTTGTACCATGCATTCATTGTGAAATGTTGTAAAAAAATCAATGGGAGAAATTAGCCGCTACGGCATTGGCGTCATAGTTCGCAATGTTTAAGTAAAATAAATGCTAACTGCACGTTTTTTTTTATACTTTAAACCAAGAATCAAGACTGTTTTACGTCCATATCTAGAAAGAATTCAGGGATTTAAGCATTTTTTCCCAAGAATTTTCAACGGAAAAAGCTTTGTTTTCATTAGGCGGCCACTACATTTGCTTACTGACTAGCATCATCATTCGCCATATTTATGTAAAATAAATGCAAACGGCACGTTTTTTTTTTTTTTTTTTGCTTTTAACCAAGAATCAATATTGTTTTACATCCATATCTATGAAGAATTCAGGGATGTAAGCATTTATTCACATAAATTTTCTACGGAAAAAGCTGTTTTCATAAGGCGGCCGCAACATTTACTTACTGACTAGCATCATAGTTCGCAACATTTATGCAAATTAATGCTACCTGCTCCTTTTTTTTTGCATTAAATCAAGAATCAAGACTGTTTTAGATCCATATCTATGAAAAAAAATCTGGGATTTAAGCATTTATTCAAAAGAATTTTCAACGGAAAAAGCTGTTTTCATAAGGCGGCCACTACATTTGCATACTGACTAGCATCGTTGCAATATTTATGTAAAATAAATGTAAACTGCACTTTTTTTTTTTTGCTTTTAACCAAGAATCGAGACTGTTTTACATGCATATCTATAAAGAATTAAGGGATTTAAGCATTTATTCCCAAGAATTTTCAACGGAAAAAGCTCTTTGTCTATGATTCCACTAGATCAGCTTTGACGGCCACGCCAGCAATGCAGGCCCCCTATTAATCGGTTCCGCGTCCCGTGTCCCGTCAATATATTATGAAGTCTATGATTATTCCTATGCTGCCCAGGTATGGCGCAATCATGATATAGTGGCAAAATTTTTCAATTTTCTTTTAATAATTTGTTATGCATTGAAACATTGAAATGTAATTTTATGATAATGTCATAGAGACAACATTGATTTTTATGTACGTATTTCATGTATCATAGGTGGTTCTTCTGAATAGGGATCCTTGCATAATTGCAATTACGTATTTCTACTCTTCATTATTTTATTGAAATATAAATCTCTAATTCTGTCATTTTTTTCCACACTTAGTATCGATATCCATATACCTGCTTGACTGTGATTCTATTAGACGTTTGTTCTAAAAGGATCATGACTCAAGACCGGTTTCACACTCAAGACTACATTTCAAAAATCTAGATCTCTTCATGGCTTCAGTCTTCTCTTGGTCTTGGTGAGATCAGGTCTCCGGTTTTGGATGGTGTGGTTGTGACGACACTTTACAGGAAAACTAAACGGAAGTGGTATGATGCAACTATAAACCGCTTTTAAAATGATCAAGCGCCCTTAAAAATGGGTACAGAAATACAGTATGTTTTTTACTGATTGTATTTTTTTAATACATTAGCTCCAAATTTTTCTTATTGAATCACACCATGCTATGAATTACAATGTCACTTTAAGTCGAAATAAAACTGAGAAATTGTCTGTCAAGGTATGGCTTTTATGACTTTAATAACTCCAATGCATGAATGAAGGTGTCTATTATTAGTAATTTATTTAATGGTTAATCATTTGAGGTGTCAAAGAATCACGCAACATCCCATCAAGAGCACTTTAAAAGCTCACATTTTTCATTTCTTGGTGCTATTATGTGTCATCATTGATATAGAGCTTCATTTTTAATGTATGTTCTTCACTTTTGGGCTTTTGACACCCTTTAGCGTCATTCATGAGGAGTTTGAGTTGAGGTCACGCGCACCACCCCCTTTTTTCTTTAAAATGAAGGGGTGGGTGCGTCTGAACAGTATGGCTAAGTAAGAGGTGGCCTGGCACACGCCTGCACTCCTAATCCTTCAGTCTCAGACTCATGACCCACTTTTCTTGGAGGAGTGGCACGGAGGAGCCGGGGCCTCTAACCCAAGAGGAGCCTCCAGACGCAGGGTGGTGGGGCGGAGGAAGACACCCGCCCATTACCCGCAAACCCCCCACTCCTACTCAAGCAAGACAAAGGGAAAGACAACTTAAAGGCAAATAAGAGGTCAGGCGGCACTTCATGCCAGCTGATGCTCGTGAATGAACAACGTCGTCACGGGATTATTGACTCGTGTACAGGATTTGAAGATAAGTTGATAAATAAAAATGCTGCACCTACAGAAACATGGACATAATGGGTACACATATGAATAGATGCAACCAGGCACATTTACGTGAATACAATTGTTGGTGCCAGAATTAGCGATCAGATGGATGTCGACTCGTTAATGGCTATATAAGTACAGTGGTACCTCTACATCAAGGGTCGCGTTAACCGAATATTTTCCGTCGTTGACCGGTTTTTTAAAACAGTGACGGAAAAAACTGGAGTCCGTCTGTCATTTTGACAGGTTGCAATTCACACCCCAGACCACAGGGTGGCGAGTGAGCATATTAATTAGCTATTGTCTCTCTTGATGCATGACGTCGTTGCCTTAAAAATGTCAAGGCAACTGAGTGTTTGCCTGGCCCGGCCAGACTGTTCTGCCTGTATTTTTCAAACACTGAGAGAAAAGTCTGGGACACAGCCTCTCGAGTAGGTACAAAATCAATCGACAAATCAGATTTGTTTATTTGCGTGACGTGTTCTTCACGAGCAACGTCACTCTTGCGCGCCGAAAGTCGTCTCTTCTATAACACGGATGGCGAACGGGAGAGCCGAGAATATGTTCCAATCCGCGGTAAATTCAGTTTTAAATGAGCTAAAACACATCGACACGAGTCATTGACAACAGTCTGTCTCATGCTAGCCATGTTGAATAAACTCCGTTCTCCTCTTATGTTTACTTCCGTGCGCAAGTCCCTCATCCTGCCCTCGTCGCTTTGCTAACGGCACGTCTGCTCGTCGCTGATTGGTGCACTCCGCTGTCTGTTTGCCTCTTGTTAAGCTTGTTCGGACAGAATATTAATTAAAAATGAATGAAAACTAAATACTCTTGAATATGTCATTATTATCATTTTAAAAATGTGACGGGTAAAAATAGATTATGACCGGATTTTTATGACACTGTCAGTCAAAATGACAGACAACGAAAAAGTCTAGCGCAACCTCTGCTCTACATACAAAGTTAATTCGTTCCAGGACCTTGTTTGTAAGTCAAAACGGTCGTATGTCCAGCAGGATTTCCCCATAGGAATACATTATAATTCCATTAATTCGTTCCACAGCCCAAAAACTTAAACTAAATCCTTAATAAATACTGCTGGTACAATTAAAAATGGCAATTACACATAGCAAAACAAATTATAAAGAAAAATCGGAATAATAATAATGTTATAATAATAATAATTCCTGTAATAATGTAACGAATCGGGTTCTAATGTGACGGACGTTTTTTTTCTGTACCTGAACGCACCACGCGGCTGACGTGTCAGAGAGAGAAAGCGGAGGAGGTTGAGTTTCACTTTCAATGTTTTCTTGAGATCACAGTCAACTTTTGTGTTGGAGAAGTTGTGAAATAAATGATAAAAACATGACGAAGCTGGCGATTTCTTTGGTGATGTTACCACAATAATAATTGTCACCTTAACTTATAAAGTCTGGCGAACGGTGGTCGGAGGCGGACCGTGGAGATGTATTGTTGAGCCAGTTCACGGATGCGCACCCCACGCTCATATTTCACTATAACTTGCATCTTCATTTAGAAGTGTCACCTTTTTGCTTGTTTCACCACCTATACCAATCTTTTTGAAACCTGAGTTGATTTCTCACATAAGAAAATCCGCTGTGCGTTCGTCTGCGGTGCTGTCATGTCGTCGTATTTCCAGCATGTCGTCGGATGTAGAAACAAATGGCGAGTCAAATTTTACATCGGATGTCGAAAAGATCGTCTGTCGAAGCGATCGTATGTCGAGGTACCACTGTACTCTCCATTTACCATTGCTTGCGCACTCAACTTGCCCTATCACACCCCTATTTGACCTATCTTCCCTTGTCTTATCCTTCAGTTGTTAGGTGGGGGCCCCTTACATGGTGTCCTCTGGTAAATACAATCTGATCGTACAAAAGGGTGCATGTGTATTTAATTTGTAATTGTATTTTTTGTTTGTTCGTTCTTTTTATTCTTTATTCCGTCTCCTCAAAACCCTTTTCTGTCCACTGCTTTCTTTTATTAAACAACACAATATAAACAACCACAATGGTAGTACACAAAACTCCTCTGTGGCACATTAAAACTCTTCAGCTAAAGACACTCAGATGTCCATTCTCTGTGTCTAAGCAGCTAAACAGGACAGGCGTAAAGAAAAATAATTAAAATATGTGAAGCCGAAAAAGCGGTACATGTTGATTTTTCAACATTATGAATACATACGCTATGTAAGACAGTATACAGTAATGTAAAAAAAAAAATAGTACACCCCATTAAATACTCCTCAACACAGAATACTGTCAACACTGACTGTTGAAGTGAGTGAAAAGATCATGGTGACATCAAAGAACCTGAGGCCTTCAGAAAGAAGATAGTAGACGCTTATGAGTCTGGTAAGGTATTTCAAAAGATCTCAAAAGAATATAAAATCAACCATTCCACTCTCTGGAAAATAGTCTACAAGTGGAGAACATTCAAAACAACTACCAACATGCCCAGGTCTGGCCGTCCAAACAAGTTCACCCCGAGAGCAGACCGCAAGATGCTAGAAGTCTCCAAAAACTCTAAAATGTAATCACGGGACCTACAGCAGGCTCTTGCTACTGTTGATGTGAAAGTGCAGGCCTCTACAATCAGAAAGAGACTTCACAAGTTAAACCTTCATGGGAGGTGTGCAAGGAGAAAACCTTTGCTCTCCAAGAAGAACATGAAGGCCAGACTGAAGTTTGCCTGAGTGAATGTAGACAAAGACCAGGACTTCTGGAGTAATATTCTTTGGACAGATGAATCTAAAATTGAATTATTTGGACACCAGAACAGAGGACGTGTTTGGCGTAAAACCAATACAGCATTCCAGGAAAACAACCTCATACCAACTGTGAAGCATGGAGGTGGAAGTGTCATGGTTTGGGGTTGTTTTTCTGCAGCGGGACCTGGCCAGCTCACCATCATAGAATCCACCATTAATTCTATCGTGTATCAGAGGGTGCTTTTGGAACATGTGCGATCATCTGTGAAAAAATTAAAACTGAAGTGAAACTGGACCCTGCAACATGACTATGATCCAAAACATACTAGTAAATCCACCAAGGACTGACTGAAGGAAGAAAAAAGTCCTGGAATGGCCGAGTCAAAGCCCAGATCTTAATCCCGTTGAGATGCTGTGGGGTGACTTAAACCGGGCTGTACATGCAAGAAACCCCTCAAATATCTCACAGCTGAAAGTATTCTGCGTTGAGGAGCGGGGCAAACATTCTTCAGACCGATGTCAAAGACTGGTAGATGGTTAAAAAAAGCGTCTCACTGAAGTGATTCCAGCCAAAGGGGGTAACACTAGCTATTAGGTGGTAGGGTTTCCTAACTTTTTCCTCAGTTAGAATATGCATTTTTCTTGATAAATTTGGTTTAATGAGTAAAACAATGTTAATTTTTGTTGTTTACCTGCTATTAAATCACCTTTTTTCCAGAGATAAAGAAAAAACGAGATCAGACATTGATGTGTGTACATTTCTTAAGAACTGAATATTTAATGGGGTGTCCTAATTTTTTTTCACGACTGTATATTCATGTATTGTTGGTCTTTCTCCATTTCTCTCCTAAATCGCTTTATATTTGCTGTGCCCCGATGATACTATATTGCTGTTAGCTTCATTTTACGATGGCATGTGTGAAAATAATAAAATAAAACAGGTTATTCTATTCTTGTTATGAAATTTGAGATAGCATCTTTTATAGGGGAAAAAACAAGATCCATGGCAATATTTTAACTCATTGGCTCCCATTTATGGCGACAGACTTCCAATGCATTTTTGACCAGGAGGCACCATTTCATTCATTCGCTGCCAGCCCTCCCATTTTAAATAGAATGAAGTGGCTAACTAATCTATACAAACTACATAAACTGTGGTCTGCTTCTGCTGAATTATCACCAAAGGCTGTCCAATACTTTTTGTACTAAAAAATATACATTCATAAATGACATCAAACAAAATGACAACTCATAGCAACGACTATGTAGATCAATAATGTTAACCCCTGTTTGGTCCACCACCAATGTCTCCCCGTACATTTTATGTAGACCTCACAACAGGCCAGCAACATCTGTAATGACAAGTGAGGTCAAGCCTCAGCGCTGCCTGAAAGCTTTGAACTCTGACCTCAGTGGCTTTATGTCGATTCTCTAGGGGCGTCTCATCATTGCCGTCTAAAGCTGATATTTCCCACTCACCGTCAAAAGCCAGGCAAACACAACACAAGCAGCCGGGGTCCCCAGACAAGAGCATCGGACCATCCTGGCACTAAATGGGACGCCGCAGTTGTTTGGCCTTTCATTGTGTGAGCGTGAAAGCGGGGACACATGTTGCCTAGTAAAAGTGTCAAACCCAACTGAAGAGCCTTTGTGTAGCCTTCCAGTGGTCACCGCACGCCTTTTGTCCTTCGTGTTGTTCACCATTAGCATCTCAATATTCAGAGGGGGTGATTGCAGGCAGAGGTGGCAGCCTTTTTAGCTTCGAGTGCACCCTCGTGCTACGACTCTCCGAGGACCAGCTGTTGACTTAAGATGGCGGGCGATAAGACTTTAAACACTGACTCAAAAGTAGCGTAGTGTTAGCTAGTAGCCACAGTGCTAACTGTAGTGAAGACAACTGATCACATTAGCAGATTCAATTGACCTCACCAATTTTGTTTCTGAGGTCACAATAACTTTTATTGTCAAATGTGATTGCCCGGAATTGGACGTAAATTAAATGGATAGGTGTAAATAATAGAAAAGCATTTCGAAAGCAAGCATAGATAGGCAGCGTCTTGCTGTAAGTCGAGTTCCACCACCCTAAGCTATCGAATCATGGGGCTCTTTCATCATTCTGCTGTAAATGAAAATTAGCTTGACACTTGCAGACGTCCAATCCATCTGTCCATCGCAGTCAAGGATAAAATTTGACACATGACTTAAAGGTCCAACAAAATTGTGACCATGCCAAAAAATAAAAATGACAGCACTAATTTAATGTTAAATGTAGAAAGAAAATTTGGCCCTCACTGTGTGTTTACCATGTCATAGTCATTCCATCCAGTGGCGCAACTACCCAGTCTTGTTAAGGCATGAGAAATGAAAAATGGCGCACTCCACGCCCCAACAGGCCCCAACCCAGCAGACACACACTTTTTTTTGGTCGCATCTTTGCTGCTTTTTTAGTATGTTTGCGATACGGCTTCAACTAACTATTATATTAATAATCGATTTATCGAAAGATTAATCGGATAAATGTCACTTTTTTTTTTCCAATTACCTTAATTTCACTTGAAGTTGTCTTAGGCATACTGTAAGTAACAATGAAGACAAAATGGATGACTATTTCCTTCAAAACTAACATTTTATTACAGATTCTTGAGTTATCTGTAGTCTACATATGTAATGTTTTAAGTACATAAAACCTGTTCAAGTTTTTAGTAAAGGTTCTGAGTATAAAACATTAAAAGAATTTCCCTGTTCAGAATTCAGAAAACATTTCCTGTTCAATCAAATTAAAAAAAAAAAATGCTGCTGATTAACATTTTTTTTTTCTTGTGGGCAAAGCGCTGATTTAAATTGTGTCAATGACTCAGTAATTTTCTTAAGACACTAAACAACAAAATAGAATAAGGAGTAGGCAGACTGTAATGAATCAGTTTTCTTTACCAAACATTTGCTCAAAAATACTATCCGAATCCAATTTCAGGGTTAGTGTAACAGTTTGAATGGGAGTTTGTGACTTTGAGCTGTTATATGGGTTTATGTGTATGGTTTCTTTATAAAAAGAAATGAGACAACTTTATTATCTAATGAGGGTGTAACGGTACATGTAATAGTATTGAACTGTGGTATGTGGTAGTTGGTTCGGAACGGACGCGTACCGAACGAGTTTCTGACGTAATATAACCCTTACTTTTCGAGGCTGTGAGTCGATCGGGTAACAGTTTCTTTGTGTAGATTATATTTACTCCGTCTTCTCTACTATAATGAGGAACAACATGGTAGGACAGTCCAGAAACGTCAACGGCGCGACAACGTGGCCACCGCGAGAACGCAGTGAAACGCGGGCGTTAAAGTCAATCAGCCAATGCACACCAGTCGCGGTGTGGCCGCATGTTAGATGCATCCCAGAAGCGGCTCAACGCGACGCACGCGAAAAGAACGGCAGTTTATTATTTGACGTGAGACGCCGGAAGTCACTCGTGTAAAAATACAGTGGATCCAGTCGATTTTCAAACAAATATGCAATTGTAACCTACTTTTTGACTCCATCAGATCTCTTGAGTGGTAGATCGGGGCACAGTTGACTTGTCTTTGTTGATTTACTGCTGTCTTCTCTGCTATAATAATAACCAGCACGGCCCCGTGTTCTATAAAAAACCCTCCTACCACAACAAACAAGTAGGAACTAATATTCACATAGGAACTAAAGTTATACAACATAAAATATACAATATAAATGAATACCACATCACATTTGCAAAATATAAACACATATTAAAATACATAATAGCCAATTTAAATAAAATGAAATGAGCTAAAACACCTGTAATTAAATAATACGAATTATACACACATCCTGCTTACAAAATTAAATTTATTAATTTCTGTGTGGCGCTTTAACTTGAGAAAATCCACCAATAAAGCTTTTGAAAACCGTTCATAAGAAAAAAAATGTTTCATTGAGGCATTTCATTTGTAAAATACATGTTGAAATCTTTGTCATCGGGATTGTGTTTCTCTTTAGCACAGGACTTCTTTCAGAAAGAAAGAAAGCTGACCAGGACGCAGGGTCTGAAAGGCAAATTGTTGTTGGATTATCTTTAAATACCCGCTATTTTTTAAGCAGAATTCTAGCTTTGTATAGGCTAATGTTCCTATAGTTAAAAGCACAAAAGTGAGTAATGAACAACTAGCACATTTATATTTTGCATTTCGTTTTTTTTACTGTACCGAAAATGAACCGAACCGCGAACTCAAAACCGAGGTACGTACCGAACCGAGATTTTTGTGTACCGTTACACCCCTACTATCTAACAGTAACTCAAGTGCTAATATGCTTATCCAAAACAATACAAACACTTAAAACACTGATTAGCATAATGGCTAACCAGGTTAGTGCTCCGTGCTAAGTAGTAACGTCTCATAAACAAAGAATACAAACAATACAATTGGCTTCATATACTCACCTTTGACAGAGGCACACTGGAGCTAACAACAAACTCAAGACGATCTGCAGTAACTCTCTCGTAAATACAGTATTACTGATTTAGCAACTACACTTGACTGTAGCAGTGAACTCTCTCTCTCTCTCTCTTGCTCTAATCACTGGCGCTCGCACAGCCTCACATTACACAGAAACAAGACCCAAATGTGACTGCTCATAGCTGCTGGCAAAAATTGATAATGAAATTGGTTGACAACAATCCATGAACTTTCTTAATGAACAATTTAAAGGTGTAAATAAAAAGAAAAGATAAAAAAAAAAAACGGGAGTAATTCTGACTGGAGAATCCTTGTGACAGCACCCCCTATCGGCTTGCGCCCATATGCGGCAAAATCGCTGCTTAATGTGTAGTTGCGCAACTGATTCTATCCCAAACAATGTACCAGGGAACACGCACTTTTTTTTTTTTTCAATAATCCTCGATGTGACATCGCCAGTGTTACTAACGTCGTTACTAATGGCGTTATTTTTGTCAGTAGTGAGTAATCTAATGAATTCCTTTTCCCATCTTTGCAATGCCATTACCGTTACTGGGGATGTAAAGGCGTGCATTACTACAATTTGGTTGAATGACGAGAGATGTCTGAAGGACACGGAGAGAGCAGAGCGGAGGAGGGAAGGAGGTTGTGACGCCGTTGCAAACGCGATGCTCGGTGGCTCTGAGCATTAGCATAGCACTCGCGCTCTCGATAGCATTAGCATTTAGCGTGATGGACGTCATCTTAAAGTCTAGGACAACTTTTTTACATACAGTTCGTGTCGTTCAGATGGGAGCAATTAATTGAAAATAATGGACTATTTTCCTGGTCAGTATGCATTATCATAACCAAGTGGGCGTTGTCCTTTTAGATGCTACAATAATAATTTTTGTTCTTATTTTTCTTTTCTTAAAAATAGTCACTTGCCCTAGACCTTTCCTGAATGACATATCCATAAACCTTGTGTACTTTCTTTTTTTTTTTAAACAACTAGAGCAAAGACAGGAAAGGCAGGAGATTCAGAGCCTCACCTGCATATTGAAAAATATATCCATATATATTAGGGGTGTGACGGAACACACAAGTCACGGTTCAGTAAGTACGGAGGTTACGGTTTGGTGCGGGTTCAGTACAACAGGAAAAACAAAAAGGCTTTTTTCTCACAGCATTTGAAAGTTTGTATACCATTACACTCTTATATAGGGGAAATGTAAAAAGGGTTCCCGATGTTTTTTTTTAATGAAAAAGTTCAATTCAATCAGTTAATATAAACATATTTGATGTGAAAGACGTTATAGAATGGATCATGTAATAACGTGTAGAACATGAAAAGTAACGTCACTTCCTTTGCTGAGTAACCAATTACACTTAGGTAACGGTAATTTTTAACTGTAACTAATAACTTTTTTAAAGTAAGATTAACAACACTGGACATAACAACAATAATTGATCATCATTCCTAGCCTTCTAGTGTTGCGCTAGTTAGCACATATTGACAGAATGGCAGAACGTTCACATGGCAACAACAGAATAGAAAGCCCAGATATAGCATGCTAACAAACTGCAAAAATCTTCAGCCCATTCTGGGTGGAAAGAAGACTAATTAGGATCTACTTTCATAACTAAGCCTTTAATCAGGGGCGCCGTATAGAGGTGAAAAGTGATACTGATTCTAAGGGCCCATGCCCTGATGGGGGCCCACAAAGAAAATTAGAACATTAATCGTTTGCAAATTAAAATATTAATCATTAAAATTTTAATAAGAAAAAGACGAAGGCTTTCTTTTTCTTGTTTTGTTTTTGGCAAAAAGTAAACACCCAGAGAGAATATGTATTGCCAACCCTCCCCCCCTCCTGTATTTTAATTAAATAGTTTGGTCCACCCTTCCTTTGATCAGACCGGGAGCAGCGGTCCGCATTAACACCAGTCATTAGCCACGTTTACATGCTGACTTTTATTCATACCGATTCAAATCATTCCGAATGGAAATTTCAGATCAGCTGTTTACATGTCACTTCATCTATTCCGATCCATCGTTTACGTGTCTGCCTTTATTCCGAAAGGACGTTTGACAACTGCCGTCTGACATGCGCAGATTAATCAAAACGAAGCGTCACGTTGCAAAACATGGAGATCGATCGTCAGAGTGCTGCTGTTTTAACTTTAACCCACTTGTTGTGTTTGCGGGGTCGTATCCGCTTCTGCTCTTTTGCTCTTTTGCCTTGTAGTAGCCGGTTGTCAGCGTTTTCCACCGATTTCTAATCTGGTCAACGCTCCGGTCTATTCCGGCTTCGTGTAACCTCTCGTGAACTTTTTAAAATAGTTCACTGTTCCTCGTTTTACGCCCGTCTAAGCGAGCAATTATATTCAATTCTTTTAAAGTTTAAATTAAATACAATCTTTCCGCCGGACTCCAATTAGGTGCGCTGTGCTTGGAAGCCATGTTGCAAGTGACGTTACTTACGTCACCAAGTGACGTCACCACGTCAGTACGGAGCATGTGCAGAAAGAACGCAACCAGACACCATTCTGCTTCCCTGTTTACATTATATAATTTTACTTCTAATCAGTTTGGGAAAAGGAATATTCCACCCCTGTGAATCGGAATGAAATTCCATTCTGTTTGGGCCTGTTCATTCCGAATGAGGTGTTTATATGGAACACATTTATTTGGTTTGAACAAATATTCCGATTGTAATTGGAATATTTGGCTCCATGTAAACGTGGCAAGTGACTCGAAGTGCGCGGAGCTCGGTACTGCAGAAATTTTTTCAAAACAGAAATCGAGTTTTCAAAAGAGGAAAGAAAAGACAGCAAAACAGGAGATGGGTAGAAAAGGCCATAATGATGTGGCAAAGTACTTCACAAAGGAAGGTTGGTGTCTTGTGTCAGTGTAGTGCTGAAAATTAACCTGTTATCTTAGCTCCGAAATGAGGTCCCAGCTCACTCTAAGAAATATGGGATTTTCCCGGCCTCAATGAGCGACATTCACCCATTCAAAAACATGAATTTCAAATCATGACTGCATTTTTTGGTATCATACAGATGTTGAAAGTTGGTGTGGAAACTTTCTTTTTTTAAATCTGCTTGAATCCAGTTTGTCAAGAATTTATTGAATTTAGTTTGTCATCAATTGAATTTAGTTGGTTAACAAGGGGCCTCGCTTCGGAGCTGTAGCCTATAGTGGAGATTGCAAGTTTCCAGATGAGGCTAAGCCTACTCCATAATGAAATACTGTAATTGTTTGCTAGCTAGTCTTTGGTCCACTTTTAGCTTACATTTAATCAGTACAGCAGGCAAACCCTTAGCAATCTCTTCATACTAAAATAGTTGTATACTGTATACTGTAATGTATACTGTCGTATAGTTAAAACAAAACATTTATTCTAAGCCATTCATTATGGTATTTGCTTTGAGAATATTTCTAATAAACACATATTTAGATTGTAAAAGATGGCCTTCAGTACATTTCTTATAGATGATATCAGTATATTCATTATTGCTCTATACGCTGTATGTTTACATAAATATATTTTTTCTTAAATTAATGCAGAAAATGCACGAATTAGTGTGTAAAGATTCACCAGAATTCAGGAAATTACGCAATTGAAACTCTAAATGTGTGTGTGTGTCCCGGCACTGGTGGTGGGGCCCAAAATGCCTGGCAGCGCCCCTGCCTTTAATGTCACTTTTTTAGGAAGGATTGATGTCAGAAATATGGTTTGCTGTCTTATTAAAGTCATATTAAAGTTGGTGTAGCATTTCATAGCACGTTTAAGTCATGCAACATTTTTTCAATGATATTTATGCTGTTTGCACATGATAGTTTTCATGTTTTTATATTATAGCTATCGTGTAGTAATGTAATAACTATCATCTGAAAACATGACACTGGACAGCAATATACTTCCATAAAGCGAACACTGAAAACACTCTTTACAAAAACAACGCTTGTGCATACTACTGTACTTCTGACCTATATAGTATCTTCTCGAGAAAAAACAAAGGGCCCAAGATGCCGACACCACTCCGCCAAGCGCCTTTGCTCGACTCATGCCAGATGACCATCAGGGCCGTGGCAGTCAACACTGTGTGTATATGAGTGTGCATGCGTTAGTTGTTGTTGTTGCAGGAGTGTCGGTTGCTTACAAAAACCAAGCCGGAAAGCGGTTGGGCAGTTTAGCCAGCTGCCGGGGGAGCACAGCAGCGCCTGCCCGGGCCGGTCAGTGAAACCTCGCCAGATGGAGCCGTTTTCCAAACAATGAGAGCAGGGAGGAACTTCATCTACTGTAGATGGCCATGCCGGTCGCTGTTTGTTTGTTTCGAATCTCAACTCTTGAGTATGACTTGTGATAATAAAAAAAAAAAGAAGCAAGACACACCGTCTTTGAGGCAATTGTATCACTTATATGGTTGAGTTCCACCTGCTTTGCTGTGTGAGCAACAGGCCAAGGTGTCTTGGGACCACTTTGCTTGGGAGTAACCAAGCCTGGCTAATGAGGCGTGTGATTGGTCCCCTCCCTCATGGAGAAGGCTAGTCTTTTAGTGGTGCGAGGGACATGATAGATTGTGACAGCAGAACAATGGCATCCTGGTGTCAGGAGGGTGGTAAGGGTACGCTCGGTACCCCCGAAATAACACCCCACCACCATTCCGCTCGCTGATCCTCAGTTTTTTTGCACACAAATTTTTGAACCTCAGGATTTCACTCAAGATACATCTATTTATATCATCATGTTAGTATTTATACTGAATGAAAGAATGAATGAAATGAACTCTCATTGCCACTGACGATGACAGACGTCCATTCATGTGGCTTTTTTGTTAGACGTACAATCCATCTGAAGTGGGAGGGTTGGCAGCGAATGGACGAACTTTCATCAAAAATGGAACAGCTCACCAGCATCAACACCTCATCGCCACAGTGAAGCATGGTGGAGGGACCATCATGATTTGGGACTGTTTTTCTGCCCTAGGGCCTGGACAACTTACAATCATTCATGGAAGAATGAATTCAAAAGTTTATCAGGATGTTTTGCTGGACAACCTGAGGCCGTCTGTCTGACAGTTGAAGCCAAAAGAGAATGCAACAAAACAATGATCCCAAAACACAGAAGTAAATCAACTTCAGAATGGTTTCAGAAGAACAAAATACACGTTCTGGAGTGGCCAAGTCAAAGTCCAGACTTTAACCCCATGGAGATGCTGTGGCATGACCTAAGGGCAGCGATTCATGCCAGACATCTCAGGAATCTGAATGAACCGCAGCAGTTAGAGAAGAATGGGCCAAGATTAGTACTGATCGATGTGCCAGACTGATCTGCAGCTACAGGAAGCGTCTGGTTGAAGTTATTTCCTCCTACGGGGGGGGGGTATATTAAACTTGATGGTCCACTTACTTATTTTTCCCTCTTTTGTCATTGTTTGCATACTATCCTCATTAAAATATGAAAACCTATAAATGTTTGTGTGCTTTTAGTTAAAGGAGACAGTTTTTCATCTGGGTGATTTTGACAAGATCAGATCACATTTGATGGTGATTTTATGCAGAAATGCTAGAAATTCCAAAAGGTTCAGATACTTTTTCATAACACTGTATATGAACTGTTATTATTACACTGTACAAAATACTATTATACAACCACATGAAGCCAAAGAAATGTAAAAAAAAAAAAAAAATTTTTTAAATAAATAAATAATTGAATTCGACGAGAGAAAAAAAAAATCGACAGCAATGAAGCATCATTCGTCCAAAGTGCATGAGTGCTCTCCAGTGGAGAAAACATATTACCTATTATGACATTAAAAGTACCGTATCTCCAGTTTTCCGTGGTCAATCGGTGCCAAATAAGGGAGAGAGTTCAAATCTGCGCTCTCGCAGATTTTAACTCTTCATAAAAGTTGATGGCAGCGCTCTATATCAAATCTGTGTCATACATGCCAGCGTGATCATAGAACGGCTGGTTGGTATCATAGAGTCAGTCGTATGAATATTGTTTCGACGTCTCATTGGTGAAACTGGTAGAGCCACTGCTGGCATCTCTCGCAAAAATAAATAAAAACAATAAACAATAAAAAATAAAAGAGGAAAACTAATGGCTACTATAGCCCAAAGTAGCGGAGTAAGAGTAGCTTTTCCTCTTCACAAAACTACTCAAGTAAAAAGGTATGGCTGAGTAAAACTACTCTTATAAGTACATTTTTCTCAAAAAGTTACTCAAGTAAATGTTATGCAGTACTACACATCTCTGCCGAATAATAACAAAGTTACGTTTTTTTTAATTACCAAAAATACTTTCGTGCTTGTCACTTGCCCTGTGAAAGGTTAAGATACAATATTTCCTGAATAAACCACAGCGGTGATTTGTGTTGCACCAATGATATGCATTCATGTCATTTGTTTGTTCTTTTGAAGCACTCTTTGACCCCCCCAAAAAATAAAAAGGGCTCGATAGTCAAAAAAAAGAAATCAAGCAACGAGAGCTTTGTTGAGTGCGTGACAGCATGAGAGCCTTGCTGGAGGACCATCAGGGGCAGATTGCAGCTGCTTTCTCGAGTGGGACCTCAGCTGTGTGGACGTATTTAGCAATTAGGTACGATGATGCTTCAGGTCTTTGACCAAGGGGAAGCAATATAATATTCATGAAAGGCTTATTTGTAGTATTGAAGTGATACCATTTTTTGGTTCCCAATACCGATTCCGACACACAGCAAATACTGTACCAATCCCACATTTTGAGATTAAAAAAAAGTTTATAGGACGAAATTACTGCATACTCCCTTGAATGTAAAATAATTGCTATCATAACTTGGTGACATTTGTTCATTACTACTACTAATAGTGATAAAGTAATTAGTGGGATGGTGCGTCTTGGGCTGAGGAAGAACAAATTTTATATTTTAATTCATCCTTTAAATGGATTGTACGACTACAAGTGATGAACTCACTGAAATTCCCAGCAGAAGGATGATTGGATGCCACACAATTGGACATCTACGTATCATATCAGGAAAGGCGACAAGCGCTCCTTTATAACCGGGGCGTGCGTAGCAGGCAGTGTTGTCACAGATTACTTAAAGTCATTTAATTACCGATTACAGATTACGCCTCAAGGTAATCTAGTTACTTTTTACCAATGTTTCTCTCTTTGCCGCCTCAACATCAGAATGACAACAAAAAAATGTCATTGCATGTAACTGACTTTCCGATAATTTAATGGGGAAGATCAGAATTTTTCACATAAGACTCAATCTTTGAGTTAACGGAGGTTTGATTAGTCGATGGAGTTGATTTCAACCACCATTGATTCACGCTAGCATAGCCACTCTGGAGCCCTGAAACAAATAACTGACCAACTGCATGGAATTTGTTGAAATCATTTCCACCGACTAATTAAACCCCACAAACTCCAAGATTACACCGAATGTCAAAAATTCTGAATTTCGGGTTAGAGTTGACAGCATATCAGTGCCAATATAAAACAATGCAAATTGACTGCACAATAACAACAAACAAATGAATTGCACAGTGCAATAAACACAAAGGTCAGGGCGGGCACAAAACGTGGCGGCAACTGAGCACTTTACACTCATTCGGACTTACAACACATCCCAAAGATGCTAAACGAACACTTCACCTCACGGCATAAATGTGCAACACGAATACGTTGTGAAAATTGTCACCGACTTTGCGAGGACGAGTGGGAGCGACAACGACGTTGCAACGGCAAAGCTACGAAACGGCCACGTACAGTGGGGCAAATAAGTATTTAGTCAACCCCTGATTGTGAAAGTTCTTCCACTTGAAAATATTGGAGAGGCCTATAATTCTCAGCATGGTTAAACCTCAACCATGAGAGACAGAATGTGGGGGGGGGGGAAAGAAAATCACATTGTTTGATTTTTAAATAATTTGCAAATCATGGTGGAAAATAAGTATTTGGTCAATACCAAAAGTTCATCTCAGAACTTTGTTATGTACCCTTTGTTGGCAATAACGGAGGCCAAACGTTTTCTGTAACTCTTCACAAGCTTTTCACACACTGTTGCTGGTATTTTGGCCCATTCCTCCATGCAGATCTCCTCTAGAGCAGTGATGTTTTGGGGCTGTCGTTGGGCAACACGGACTTTCAACTCCCTCCACAGATTTTCTATGGGGTTGAGATCTGGAGACTGGCTAGGCCACTCCAGGACCTTGAAGCCACTCCTTTGTTGCCCTGGCTGTGTGTTTGGGATCATTGTCATGCTGAAAGACCAGCCCCTTCTCATCTTCAATGCCCTTGCTGATGGAAGGAGATTTTCACTCAAAATCTCTCAATACATGGCCCCATTCATTCTTTCCTTTACACAGATCAGTCGTCCTGATTCCTTTGCAGAAAAACAGCCCCAAAGCATGATGTTTCCACCCCCATGCTTCACAGTGGGTATGGTGCAATTCAGTATTATTTTTCCTCCAGACAAGAGAACCTGTGTTTCTACCAAAAAGTTCTATTTTGGTTTCATCTGACCATTACACATTCTCTCAGTCCTCTTCTGGGTCATCCAAATACTCTCTAGCGAACCGCAGACGGGCCTGGACGTGTACTTTCTTCAGCAGGGGGACACGTCTGGCTGTGCAGGATTCGAGTCCCTGGCGGCGCATTGTGTTACTAATAGTAGCCTTTGTTACTGTGGTCCCAGCTCTCTGTAGGTCATTCACCAGGTCCCCCCGTGTGGTTCTGGGTTTCTTGCTCCCCGTTCCTGTTATCATTTTGACGCCACGGGGTGAGGAGGGAGTTGAAAGTCCGTGTTGCCCAACGACAGCCCCAAAAACATCATTGCTCTAGAGGAGATCTGCATTGAGGAATGGGCCAAAATACCAGCAACAGTGTGTGAAAAGCTTGTGAAGTGTTACAGAAAACGTTTGGCCTCCGTTATTGCCAACAAAGGGTACATAACAAAGTATTGAGATGAACTTTTGGTATGGACCAAATACTTATATTCCACCATGATATGCAAATTAATTATTTAAAAATCAAACAATATGAGTTTCTGTTTTTTTTCCACATTCTGTCTGTCATGGTTGAGGTTTACCCATGTTGACAATTACAGGCCTCTGTAGTATTTTCAAGTGGGAGAACTTGCATAATTATTGGTTGACTAAATACTTATTTGCCCCACTGTGTGTACCAGCTATAAACTATTGCTGGAATAATAATAATAATAATACATTTTATTTATAACGCACTTTACATTCCAGAATGAAGGAAAAATACTCACTTTCATTCATGGAAACACACAGATCAACATTCCCTCGCACATCTCAACAGGTGGCTGCACTCGGATTGAATATGAACCCGCACTGGCGTACGTCACTCCCAAAACACTCGAGACCAAAACAGGAAGACCTATGAGTGGTTACCATGGAAACAAACACGTAGCGAGAACCTTTCGAACATTTTCTATTCAAAATGCTCTTCGTACATGACTACAATATTCTTCATTCTACATACATTATGAGGCAATAACAAAATAGTAAAGCACAGACACTAAGGAAACTAGTCCGATTGCTGGTTTGTAAAAATCAATGCGTTAGATTATATACTCGTTACTGAGGAAAGTAATCAGATTACAGTAACGCGTTAGTGACAACACTGGTAGCAGGCTACCAACTTGGTCAGGGCAACCAGTGGTCGGAAACTAGATCTTGAAAAGTTGGCCTTGACATGAAAAAAATAAATAGGTGGAAAATTGTGATGTGCTATATCGCCAAGCCCACGCAGCACAGCAGGCAATATTTTTGCAGCGTACATTCAATGTGCATGTCAGAATTTGACTCCAGGTCAAAATGAAATTTAAAAGAAGGAGTGGCCGTTAACATGGTAATGCTCCGAAAATAAGGGCACATTTAATGTTTGCATTTACAGTTCTGTCTCCATTCGAACAATGTTTGCAATTCCGCGTGAAAACGATGTAGTATTCATGCCAGGCCCTATCGGGAGCAGTGCAATTTTACAAGGTGACTGACAATGATTCACTTCTTTGACAAAAACCTCCTCAGCCCAGAAAACAACATACCAACCCACTCGAAGCAATCGCATCCACACGTTTTTTATTTTGCTTCAAAAGGCAAAAAAAACCCGAACATAAAATATATTTAAATTTAAAAAATAATAAAAACAGTAAATTAAAGCCAATGTTCCACCATGTTTGCCGTTTTGAATGTTTAGTATGGAGGTGCAACAATTAATTGATTTATCGACAATCGATTAGCAAATTAATCAACAACTAATTTGATAACCGATTAATCGTATAGGACCTTCTTTACCTTAAACTTGTCTAAATTCTTGAAATTATATCTTCTCAATTATAAAATTATCTGATTTCTTCATCATATTTATTTCTGCTTTTACTTTGGAAAACAACAATGCCCATTTTTGCAAATTTTCAGACATCTTACTGTCTAAACTACCTTCTTAATAAGGCCGCAACAACTAATCGATTAAATTGATTCATAAATGAGTTGCCAACGGAGATTCGATACAGTTAAAGGAAATAGTCATCCATTTTGTCTTAATTGCTACTTACAACATGCCAAAAACAACTTCAAGGTAAACTGTAAAGGTAACTGAAAGAAGTTGCATTCATCAGATTATGCGATTAATCGTCCAGCAGCCGTAGTTTAGTAGCAGCGACTGCGCATGCCCAAAGTGACGTGAGTACTGACGTCATGGGAGTGAGAGCGTTCCATTCATATGGTTGCGTAGCAAGCCCAGCAATCAAATTGTTTTGGACGCTGGAATCAAAAGTTCGTGTCTTCGCCTTGCGTTTTCGCAGTCACTGTGTAAAGGTGAGGCCATTCTCCAACACAATTGTTCCGTCTTGGTGTCGCAGCGTCCCCATGTAAATGGTTCCTAAGATTATGAGTCAAAATGTGTTTCAACGGTGAATTTTAAGAAAAATAAACGTCTCAAAAATTACAAATTGACTTAATAGCTAGACTCTAAAATTCATTCAGTCATCTTCTGTACCGCTTATACTCACAATGGTCGCGAGCAGGGGTGAAAGTGGGCCGGAACGCAGTTCCGGTAAGAGATTTAGCACCGGAACGATGCTTTGATTCCGAAAATATGACAGCAACTGTCAAAACCCCATGCTAAAAACAACCTACCTGGCTTCCACATAGGCATCTCAAAGAGGAAAACGATCTACTAACTAACCAATATTTTGATGTATTTTCCCCATGGACAGCACGGAGCTCCACAGCTGCAACAGATATCCAAGTCTGACGAGTCGCGTTAATGTGCGCACTGCGCATGCATTCAGCTAACCACCCTCCCTGGCCTGGACTCCAGTTATCTGTTCAATTGGCAGACATACTGACATGTGATCAGCATGGATAGTTAGCTCTGACTAGTTCAAATGCACATGTATTTGGGGAAAAAAAGAACAAGCTTGTTGAATTAATGTGATCAAAAAGGGCAATACAACGGAAAATTAAACAGATCTTTAAGAGAAAAGAAGAGACTAATTTTATTTTCTCTGATGGGGAGGTTCAGAACATCATGTTAAACCTATAATGCCTGACCCCAGAAATAATGAACAGAAAATTCATTTAATTTGAAAGCTTTATGTGGTCCTTAAACGTAATTAAAAAATTTGAACATTTTTTAAAATTTGTATATACATATGTTCTCTAATTTGTATTGAAAATGTACATTAAGCATTACATGCAGTTCTCGTGGTTAAACAAATTAACTGTGAAAACACAATAAGGTTTTAAACTTTTTTTTTTTTTTTTTTTTTTTTACTGCAGTGAGGTCCAGAAATGCTTGTCTCAAATGTGATACATTTGGCAGTATAATTTATGTGCGCTTTAGACTCAGTTTTGTTCCTTTACCTGTGTTCGGCTACTTATTAACTTTTTTTTTTTTTTTTTTTTTTAAAGTCAATGTCTTTGTTATTTTTCAAAGTATTTTACATTTCACTGTACATATTGTAAGTTATTTGTACTTATTTTGTTCATGTGTGTTACTTTAACAAAGAATTTTGAATGAAAATCAGTTTCTCATGTATGCCTTGTCACAGTAAGTGTAATTGCTGTGATTTTAGGAGGTTTGACCTCCCCACCCACTCAAAAAAAAAAAAAAAAAAAAAAAAAAAAAAAATCTGGCTCCATGGCGATCTTTTTGTCAGGGAGTTCGGGCAAGAAATTCTAGCCACTTTCACCTCTGGTCGAGAGGTGAACTCTAAAATATGCTGTTAAAATTAATAACAATGCCAATATTGCATGACTTTTTTAAAGCATGCACTTAATTTTTTGGGTACCAAGCTTGGAAGATGCTGCCTCCCCCTCCTTACTGTCCTTCCCTGTTGTTATGCTGTGTTGTGCCTTCTAAGCTCCTTTGACACTGTGTCAGGCTTTAGCTTCCCTGTTACTGTGTGTGCCTCCTTGCAGATTTACAAACCTTAATCTGTGCAGGGATGCGCACTGACTTGTTGACTGGAGATTAGCACCAATACCGCAAAAAATAAAAACACTGGAGGGGGAAAAAAACATGTAAATCTGCATTGATTTAAAACTGCAAGTATTATGATGGCATACATGAACTCGTAGATTTCTTTCAACGATAGAAGCTAATTGGCCCTGAAGGGGATGGTCTAATTGGAGTCAAATTGAATCAAAGCTGTATGACTCGTGTGCTGATAATTGGCACATTGTCAATGGGGACGGCAACATGGCACCCAGCCAGAAAAGTGTGATACTTAGACATGCGCGACCTGCTTTGTGGAGCCAAAGGATTAGAAACATATGATATTGTTGCTGGTCAAAAATTTTAAATATATTTTCTTGATAATTAACCCTTTCAGGGATAGCGGTCACCATGGATAACAATACAGAAGTTGAAACTTAAGACCTTTAATTAAGTGATTTCCTGGTCTTGGAAAAAACATTAGCAATTCATATGATTAAAAATAGTTACTTTTGTATATTATTTTTAGGTAACTATGCATTTTTAATACAATGGTAATAAAGGCTAATTTAATGAATGAAACTAAAATGAATAAAAACAAACTATGCTGGTTATGGTACTCGGTACCGATAGATTATTATTATTATTATTTTGTTCATAGGATTTAGCTCTTTGACGGCGAGAGAGGTCCAATTCTTTTAAACTGGGGCTGTTCGTGAATGCTCATCTTTCAATGCCATTGATGAAGCTATAGACGTCCAATCAATTTTGACAAGGGCATAGGTTTGCATAGGGATGGCAGAGACGCAACACTACAAACTTTTTAGGATGCTCAAATTGTCCCCACAAAATTTTAAACTACCATATTTGCATTCTCGGCCAGCAGCACCAGCAGCCACTGCAACTAATCTAAAGACGTCAATGTTGTGAGGTGAGGAACATACTACAAATTTTGCTACTGAAAGTCCGACCTGCATCAGAGTTAGCATTACATTAAACTGAATTTTCTAACCTGCAAAACTCGATTAGGAAGCTGCTTATAGAGAAGTGTCCTCCTATATATGTTTTCTACTGTTTAATTAAAATGTGACAAATGTAGTGAACCGAAGTTTACCCCCTTCTCCCAAATCGTCATGTATTATTTTATTTATGTGGTCTTAAGGAGCCCAGAGAAGCTTTCATTTTTTATTGAGTTTGGGTGAACTTGTTGACAAAAGCACTAGTGTTTTACCTGAAGGAAAGATCATTTTTTATTTATTTTTGTTATTCCCTGACTGAAGAAGTTTTTTCAGTTATATTTAATGTCTTTATTTAGACAGACGATGTTGAGTGGTCTTAACACAAATGTTTATTTTTTGCATTCCTGGATAGTTAAAAAATAATTAACAAGTTTGTATTTATAATGCACGTTAACATACATGGAGATTAAGTCGGGGGGCAGAGGGCATAGGCCCCCCCACCTGGTGGCTGAAAATGTCATTGCATGTAATTGACTTTCCTATATGAATTTAAAATTCAGACTTTGCTGGTAGAATACTGTCTATAAAAGTTGCAAAGCAATAAAACAACAAAAATTAATTAATAGTACAAAAAAAAAAAAAATTTATAATGGGTCAAAATTATTTTTCGAACAGATCATCTGACTAGCACCTTAGAGGCGGTCATTTGCTTTGCTTAGCCAAAATCACCTGAGGACAGAAGATGGATAGTCAATTTTTTCAAACCACAGCTTTCAAAAGCGAGAACAACTACTGAGCGACTATTGAAGATGTGGACCATGAAATGTCGGAGAGCACCGCCAAAATGTTGAGCGGAGTTTCATTTTGCCCCACTAAAGACATTAATTGTACAACAGAGCCACCGCCGGGCGTACCATATTCAATGGAGGACGATATTGGCCAAACATAGCTTTCCTAAGCAGCCTGGTTTAGAATTACCCCTCAAAAATGAAGCAAACAAGAAAAAACCCGCCAATTTTCAACGTATTATCATAAATATTCATAGCTGGAATACTTAGTCACCACGTGGTAAGACAGAAAAATGAACACGCTACCACACACACGCACACACATTCACATTTGGGATGCCTGTATGTACGAGCATGGGCTAAGCTACTATCCGAGCATATATCTTGTAAGTTCATTTTATTGCTGACACTGCGTTTCAGTGTCATCAACAGGTATTACCCCCCCCCCCCCCCCCCCCCCCGGCCACAAAAGTCAAAACTAACTGATGTTCAAATATTGCAATATTGCAAAAAAATGCTAATAAAATCCAGACATTTATTCCGGATGTTTTCAAAATGTTTCTTTAGTAGTTTTTGAAAACAGGTTTGAATTGAACTGTGTATCACCTGAACCAATACACACTAGGGCGCAGGTTTGCATCAGGACGGTAGAGTCATAACACTGCAAACTTTTCAGGATGCTCCTGAAATTGTCCCCACCAACTTTTAAGCAACCTTATTTGCATTATATAATGACTTCAGTTATTATAGGTAATTTAGACTGTCTTCTGTTGTAAGAATAGAATTTACCCTACCATTATTAAGTGAATTATTTTCACTGTGTTCAGACTGACATTTACACCTTTTCACTTGCTGAATGTGCCGGTCCACCCCCCCCCCCTTAAACGCACACACACGCACACAGTCCCAACACAAACAATATTTCGGCAACCCTCCTCTGCCCCCTCCAAAGAGCAGGGATACTAGAAGGTTTTTTTGGGCCAGCATCAGCCACTAAGTAACGCGAAAAGACATCAATGTTGTGGAGGTGGGGAACACACCAGTACTTGTGCTACTAAAAGTCAGACCTGTATCAGAGTTAGCATAACATGAAGCTGTGTGAACTTGCTAGCCGTCAAAACTCAAGTAGGAAGCTACTTAGAGAGAAATGTCCTCCCGTATGTTTTCTACTGTTAACATTATTTAAACTGTGAGAAATGTAGTGAACTGAAGTTTACCCCAATTTTCATTTTTATTTTGTATATGTGGTCGTTAAGCAGCCCAACAGAGATTGTTGTTGTTGTTATTGAGTATGGCTGTAATTGTGGACAAAGGCAGTAGTGTTTTACCTGAAGGAAGGCTCCATTGTTACGCATTTTTGTTATTTCCTGACTAAGAAGTTGTTTGTTATATTTAATTCTTTATTTAATCAGACAATGTTGAGTGGTCTTAAGACAAATGTTTCTCTTTCATTTTTTCCATTCCTGGACAGTTAAGAGATTATTTAACAAGTTTGTCTTTATTGTGTATGTAAATATAATTTATGTTCAAATATTGCATTTTAATTTTGCCAATAAAATCCAAACATTTATTGTGGAGGTTTTCAAAATGTTTGTTTTTGAAAGCAAAGGTTTGAATAGAACTGTGTATCATCTGAAGCGGTACACATGAAAGTTATTATATGTCCATACAGATTTATTTTGCATTGACCATTTACCCTACTAATTAATTAGGTATTAATTAGGTTCATATTCATGAGAAATGTAGCCCTGACCCCCGTTCACCCAATCTGTTTGGTCTTATCCATGTCCTGTCCCCAGCAAAAAGTGTACATGCAGGTTATGCTGTTGGATCGTCCCTACCAATGTTGAGACAAAATCTACACCCTTGAATACACATTAAAGTTAATATAAAACAGTACATTTATTTTGCATTGATCATTTTGCCTATCAATTAATTGGGTTCATACTTGTGAGAAATGTTGCCCTAACCCCCGTTCACCCAATCTGTTTAGTCTTATTAATGTCCCATCCCCAGACACAGACAAGGCTGAAAAAGCAGTTTCTGCACTTGCACCCCTCTTAAAAATAAACTGCTGTATTTTAAGCCAAAAGAATTGTTGTGTTTGATGGAACAATATGTCTATATGCTGCCATAGCAGATTCAATGCGCAATAAGCCTCAGAACTATTTTTAATTTGTCCATTTTACCCTGGAAACCCCCGTTTACAGACATAGCGAAACCGCTTGTTTCAACCTAGCCATAAAAAGAATTATACTTATTATTCGAAATGTTGTGCTAAGAATCGTTAATGTCTAATATTTAGCTTAAAAAATATATGACTTAAGAAAATTATTCACTCGCTTATTTTAAACTTTAAACTAAATTTAAACTTTAAATAATTTAAATTATTGTAAACACTAATTTTAAACTATTTTAAATAAAATACGTCACAATGAAAAAATTGGCGTCTGTAAATTCACGGATATCTACCTCATAACTATCTATTAATTGTATTTTTTTTTAGTTACAGTCGCATTTCCCCCAATATTTAAATGCTAAATAATTGATCCAAACAAAGAAAAATCAAGAAAAAAAAAAAGTTTAAAAGGGTAAATATATGAAAATGAAGTCCTCGACCACACCTTGATGTCTGCGATTCCTGCATCGCGACCCTTGTTATAATTACCATGTTTCACACATAAAATCCCCAAAAACTGCAGCTGTGGCCATTCACAGCTGGGTATTGACACTCTGTGATACATGCTCCATGGAGTTTTTGGATCAAAAGGAGGTAAGTACGCGATAATATCTTGTTAAAATCATAGCGTCCTTAATTATGCTCTCGCGTGCCCTCACCTCCAGTTTAGGGTTTTGCTGTTTGGGGATTTTGCACCTGAGTGTTTTCCGCCATATAAACATATATATATGGCAGAAATTTCTCAAATGACTTGAAATTCCCCTCTGAGACCCCCAATTTGGCCAAATTTCAAATTTGTCCGATATGCATGTGTGATACATCATTGGAAAGCTTAAAATCTCAATTTTCTGGGGGAAGAAAAATTTTGAACAGGAGGGCATTTTTTTAATTTTATTAAATTTTATTTTTTAATGTTTTTTAAACAGCAAAACCCTATCTGGAGGTGAGAGCACACGAGAGCAGAATTACAGACGCCATGACTTTAACGAGTTATTATCGCGTACTTACCTTGTTTCGATCCAAAAACTCCATGTAGCATGTATCACTGAGTGTCAAGACACAGCTGTGAATGGCCACAGCTGGATTTTTGGGGGATTTTATGGGTGAAATACGGTAATATAATAAGGTCATCTGCATCATGGTCATGATGCAGAAATCACAGACATCAAAGAGTGGTAAAAATGTTCTTTTTCATATATTTACCCTTGTAAACGTTTTTTTTTTTCTTTCTTTCAATTTTTCTGTGGATTGATCATTTATCATCTTACATTTCGGAGAAAATGCGATAGTAACAAAAAAATACAATTAAGCCATGGTTATGAGGTAAATATCCGTGACTTTTACAGACACCATTTTTTTTTTCATTGCAACGTATTTTGTTTAAAAGTTTAAAATATGCGAGTGAATAATTTTTTTAAGTCGTTTTTTTTTTTTTTTTTTTAACGAAATATTAGACATAAATTAATGATTCAAAGCTAAAAATGACATTTTGAATAATAAATATAATTAATTACCTTCGTTTTATGGCTGGGTTGAAACAAAAGTGGTTGTGCGACGTCTGTAAACAGGGGTTTCTGGGGTAAAACGCAGAAATTTAAAATAGTTCGGGGGCTTAATGCGCCATGAATCTGCTATGGCAGCATATAGACATGTTGTTCTATCAAACACAACAGTTGTTTTGGCTTAAAATACTGCAGTTTGTTTTAAAGAGGACTGCAAAAGCAGAAAGGGTTTCTAAACATGTCTAGAACACTTCATTTAAATGTAAAATATATTGTGTGAATAATTATGGTCTAGTGCCATTGACGGCGGTGGACGTCCAATCCATCTGACCATTGTTCTCCTGCACGGACACCCAACTGGCCTATTGTGGGGCCTCAAAAGACAGACACGTGCACCACAGCATGGAAGGGGATGAATCATGGTGGGCTATTCAGTACCGTGGACAGTTACCTCCCACCCTAGCGGAGGTCTCTCGTGGATCAGCTGACCGCGCGCGGGTACCGCCCCCTCCTCCCTCCCATCATGTACGACCACTCGGAACCAACGCATCCACACTTGCTGACTTCTTGCACTTGTAACAACAGGAAAGGACGACCACTATTGGTTGTTGTTGGTTTTTTTTATTTTTATTTTGTTTTTTGAACCCCTTAGTGGATCACATTTTGGGGCGAGAGAAGGATACGGCAAACGCACTGCAAAATGTTGCTCGAACACCCTGGCTCAAGTTGTCAGAATAACGCCAATTTCTCCCGCTACAGCGCAGGTCAGGGTAAGGCAAAACTATTTTTAAGAATTTTAATAGGTAAGGCAAATTTGCACAATTCAACTCATATAAACAGTGCATTGTATTTACTGCAACAGAGTTGCTTTAAAACTTTGCTGTTTTAACATTGAGAACACGTTTTGTTGTTGTTGTTAAATTATCACTTAGAACACTAACACTTTGGAAACAAACAGCTTTAACCTTTTTCATAAGTAACTATTTGTCTGCATCGACCGTCATAAACGTCTTATCCATTTGGACTATCAGTATTCAGTTTTAAATGGACTTATTTCACAATTGTTTTAGTTTTCTCACGGTGAGTTACTTTTAAAACCGGAATTAATTGATCTACTTGGTATTTTTATGAAGTGATTAAGTGTCTAACATCAGGCCATTTTTCTGCAAAACGACTTCTATTTTATTTCAAAGGTAAACAAAAAGCCTAAACTGCTTGTTTTCCCTCTATACATAATATTTTCTTTTGATTCTAAATGTTTCTCACGATTTCTCAAGTAAAAATCTCTTAAATATTAATGATGCCATTTAATAAGAAACAAGAGCTCAAGAATAGGAAAATACTAAATTCCATACAAATACGGCTGTGCTTTGGGCCTTTTTTCCACATAACCGTGCGACTCCTGCAGTAAGTACTTAAATGCATCACAAGATAAATACTTTTCCTATACAAAAATTTAAAAGCTACTATACTACTCATATTTCCTGACATTTTTGGTTGCCTTGCATGCGTGCGGGAGACGTTATGAATGCGTAATGAGCTCCTATTGTTGCACAAATGCCCGGAACAGATGTTGTGCGCGTTCTGTCATTTTACACCGCCAACGCCGCGCATGGTGTCGTCACGAGAACGAATATGGTGCATGAACACCCCCACTCTGACACCCCGCAAAAAGGGAAAAAAAAAAGTCCCTGCATGGCTCACCTAAGAGACACAAAGGAGAATGCATGCAACAGGTGTCACGTTGCTTCGGCCGTACACGACAGGTGGGACACCTGAACGGGGCGAAATGGACATGCGTCAGATGCGAGGAAAAAAATTCTCCAAAAAATGAAATCCTGAACTTGCCAAACGAATTATCAATTTGAAATCAGTAAAACAAAAGATATTTTGGCAATAGTTTTGTGAATTCTCCAAAATGAGTCCTTATACGTGAACACATCATTCCTTCCTAATTTTGGATTTTATATATATATATATATATATATATATATATATATATATATATATATATATATATATAATGGGATTTCATTAAAAATGAAAATATGTATTAAAATTTTTTTAAACCAATTAGCATATTCAATTTGTCATATGTGGTTCAATATATCTGAACAAATGAAAATATATTGCCAAAATGAACTTACCATGTATGAAACATGAAAATGAATATTAGTGACACAAATATGAAAAAAATCATGAACACCTAGTTTGACATTTTATATTGATTGTATTTATATCCACTACAAGTTCAATTAATCTATGACACACACCACTCAAAATCACTTGTTTCCCCCGCCAAACACATTCTATTAATTATACTTTATTTGAAAAACAACAACTAAATACAAATTATTATTTTCAAAAAGGCTTTACTAAAGTCCAGACGATTTAAATATGTTTAGTTGTTTATGATTTGTGCACATCACAAAGAACAGTAATTTGCAAATGTTTTCAAAAGAATATGATACAAAATTTGATATCATCAAATTTTAAAATTCAAGTAAACGTTGTAACGTTTGAATTAAGTTAATATTTCTTTTGCGAGTATTTCCTTTCCAGTTGGGTTGAACAAAATATTATTCAATTAAAGGTATCGCGAAATATAGTTTGTTTTAACAATATATCCCATGCACGATCATTCGTTTTTTTCCGCATTTATATCTTAAAAAGTGCAAGGCGGCTTTTAACCTTGCGGATTGCAATTTTCCCCAAAAAGATCTTATGCTAAAGGGAAAGCATGATGCATTAAATTATATTAACATTATTTTGTATTTGTGGTGGTTTCTCGCAGTTCCGGTTGTCATTTTCAGACCCCAAATTGTAAAACAATACATAAGGCATGTCATAGGA
Organism: Corythoichthys intestinalis; assembly: GCF_030265065.1. Classification (NCBI taxonomy): domain Eukaryota; kingdom Metazoa; phylum Chordata; class Actinopteri; order Syngnathiformes; family Syngnathidae; genus Corythoichthys; species Corythoichthys intestinalis. The sequence continues at coordinate 36,373,382 of NC_080411.1, forward strand.
TGAAAATCAAAATGATAAGACTCCAAATAAAGGGAAAAAAATGATATTTTGCCTGTCTTACCATATAGACACTTGCTCCGACGTGGCCAAATGGCGCAATTGATTTTAGATTCATCAGCATGCTTGCACTTCGCCTGATTTCCCCAGGCGCAATTTTGTGCCAAAGATCAGCGTCAATAAAATTCATTGGGGTGCAGTTTGCCCGATCAACATTGCTATTGAACAGCAAGCATCGGCCCCTAAATAAACACGAGCCTCCGAGGACTCCGCGACAACCCACGGAAAACCTCACGACTCCCGTGTGTTCAAACGCACTCGCGTTCAATTTCAAATGGATAGCCCCTGGAAATTTTTTATTTATTTTTTTAAATCAATTTTCTCTTAATTTTTCATTTTCGATAGCTGCGTTTAGAGGCCTTAATGCTTCCTTCCCTGTATTTAATGACAGTTAACATCACATGCCTGTACTAGTACACCTTATAATTTTAAGCAAAAAAGGTGTATTGTCTTACCATTACAACGCATTAAAATATAGAGATTAAAAAAAAAAAAAAAGGGACCATGCTACTAAATAGAAAAGATATGGAAAAAAATGCATTTTAATAGGAAAATGTTCCCAATTCACTTGGCGATCAACACACCTGCTTAAAATCAACCTAAATGGTCACACCTGCTTGCACTACCAAATCATTCGCACCAGGAATTTTGTATTTTATTTTTTGTATGTACGAATTTTATTTGTTATTTTTACATTAATTCATAAATATTTACATAAAATTTCCTCAAAATTATCTCATAATTTTTTTTAATACATACAGTATTCTTTGGTAACGTCACATTTTCCGACACGTATTTCTTTTTCGTGTTTTTTTTCCGTAGCTTTCAGTCGTGTTGTTGTTTTAATTTAAAGTATAACGCTTTTATTTAATCCTCCATGACAAAAATGCCTTATTTTCTAAACTATTTACTTACTCTGCGCTAAATTTATTTCTACTTGATTCTGTCTTAGAACAGTTAGGGGTTAAATCGTGTATTTTGTTGTTCCATTACTATGGATCATTTTGACTCGAGTAGTCTCTATTTTGTTGTTTTAATAATCAAGTGGAGCGAGCAAATGACTTGTTGGGGGCCTCCAGAATGAGCACCTGTCTGATGACGTCACCCGGGCTTCAAAACTCTGGTTCGGCTTCATCTATGTTGCATGGGCTGGAGGGCCACTCCACAAAGGCCATGATCAGATTCATTGTGGAGTTTGTTTTAATAAAATATAAGCTTAGGTCAGGTCTTGTGTGAAGTTTCTGATGTTCTCTCTTCACAATTTGAAACTAGCTGGATATTATTTCATTACTCATACTGTAATTCATTGCAATTTAATGTTGTTGTTGTTTTTTAATCAAAAATCATTATTTATTAATGACATGGGGTTAAAAACATCTCGTACATAATGATATTGTTGTGGGTGCGTGTTAATAATTGTTGTCAACCTAATGTGCAATTCAATTCATGTTTATTATCATTTTAAAAAATACACATATGTGCTAACATGTAAAAAAAAAAAAAAAAAAAAAAAAAGACTCGAATTCTGCTTAATTTATTATTGTTGTTGTTGTAATTTCATTTTGAGTGACTATAACCAAAGTGTATTATAGTTATACTACTCTAAGTGCTGCATAATTATGCACATGCTCATTTGCTGTCAGCCCTCCAATTTCAAATGGATTGGACATCTATTCGTGACAAGCTAAATTCAGAAGGATGTAAAAAGCTTTTAATTGTCAATGGCACTAATAGAGGTAATATCAAATCTGTGGTATTATATGTGAAGGTTTATACAATACATAGTACTGGGTAAGTTGGGGAAAAATTCAACATGTATGCAATAATTAATAGACATATTCATATTAACCCTTACCAGGGCAGTGGTCACTACAGTGGACATCTATACAAAAGTTATTATTGCCATTTTTTTCCAAAATTCATTTATATTATTTCAAACTATTCATATTTTTTTATATATCTTGCTAATTGCAAAATACGTGCAGGCAACACTAATTCTGCAATTGGATGTCACATGGGGGGCCACAAAATATTGACCTGTGGGAATCAATTGGCCCCTGGGCTGCAAGTTTTAGACCGCTGTCCAACAAAAAAATTAAGGGAAAATATTCTTGCATGAAATGGTTAATTTATTTAGACTCCACAATTGGCCCTTAAGATGCTTTCTGATATTTTTTAAATTTTTATTCACAAACAATGTGATTGAACAGATTGTGTTGTTCTTGTTGCGCACTTAATAACCAATTTAGCCAATTAATAGAAGAAGGTGCCTGCAGAATGAAATTCTGAAAAGCATAATATTTGTACAAAATACATACAGTATTGCTGTTTTTAAAACAACACTATTGAATATTTTCAGTGTTTCTTCATTTGTATGACCTGGCCTTCTTTTTGTACACCATGTTGCAGACATCCCAGTGTGTGCGGGCTGTAACCAGCACATCGTGGACCGCTTCATCCTCAAAGTGCTGGAGCGTCACTGGCACAGCAAGTGTCTTAAGTGTGCTGACTGCCATACTCAGCTGGCCGACAAGTGCTTCAGCCGGGGGGACAGCGTATACTGCAAGGATGACTTCTTCAAGTGAGCAGCATACTGACATCCAATACAAGAGCTGTATCAAAATGTCTGCCATCACCAAGATAATAATGCTCACATTTGATTGACACTCTATTTTGAACCCATCATAGAATTAATAGTCTAGCTAATAGTCTCATGAGCTTTTAAGGCAAATATTGAATACTGTATGTTGGCATTGCAATGATATCATGGGTTCTGCATTCAGTTCTGATATTGAGTAAGTGTATTTCATTGTTTCATTAAGATATGACAAAATAATCTGTTATGAATGTAATTTTGGCGGATTGTGTTGGGGGTGGGGGCAAAAAGGACATCTAGAAACTAGTCATTCAATAGCTTGTTCTAAGACAAAGAGTTTGTTTCTTTCTGAAGGGATTATTTTTTATTTAGGGACTGACAGCACTAATAGGGAGAGAGAAAAAGCTATGCCAGACAGTTTTGTAGTCTGTTTATATGATTTTTGTTAACAAACTAACTTTTTTTAAACACTAGATAGGGCAAGTGACTATTTTTGGTAATTAGAAAAAAAAATTAACACTTTAAAGTCGTGGCGCCTACATGTGTGGATAGCACATTTTGGATTTTGTAGGCCACAATATTTACACAATATTAATATTTGTGTTAATTTGGATTACAAATGATGCCAGATTGTATTTTGTTGTTTTCTATATATTGTTCATAAATAAATAAACTTATAAATTAATACAAATTAAAAAAAAAAAAAAATATATATATATATATATATATATATATATATATATATATATATATATATATATATATATATATATATATATATATATATATATATATAATACATTTAAGATGAATAACAGAAATATACTCCAGGTAGGGCGCCCAATGACACTCAAAAGTTTATTATTATTATAATAATAATAATTATTATTATTATTAAATTTGATAGTATAGAACTCATTGCTTAACATATAGTAGGACACAAAAGTAGAAAAAACAGCAGATTTATTTTATTAGGGAGTGGGACTGAAAGTAAAAGGCTACAATGACAATTTAGTTGGATTTTCTAAGAAATTTAGCAGTGGCAAATTACATGGCAACATGTGTTTACTGACATGTGTACAATGTATTTAGAAAAGTAGTAGCAAATAATCGTATTTTGTTGATCTGATGCCAAATGTAAACATAAATCAAGCGGTCGTGCAATCAAATTAGTGGAAGTTTGTCATATTTTAGTGGTTTGAGGACAATATGATGTACAAAACATAATGTAACTCTTCTGTGAGTAACACTTCCTTGGTTGCATTTGAGTACGTATTTACTCAAATTAGTCCAAGACTGGTATTTGTTTAGTAACTTGAGGCTAAAAGCCAGTAACTTTTTGAATGTATGTTTCCTTGATTACAATGTAAGAAGGAAGTTCGTCAAGGATTGCCAATGAGGCTGAATGTCAAACACTAAATTATTTTAATGAAGATTTTGGTTACAGTACTGATTTCTTTTGTTTGCTTTTTTGTTTGTAGCAGTCATGATTGCGTAAATTGGTAAAAGCTTACACTATAATTTAGTACAATTATGTGCAAGGTTGTTTACAAGGTGGAAGTTTTGTGTAGTAAGAAAATTAGTAAAAGGACTTTTTGGGGGATACAGTTTTCTAGCATGATAACATAATTTTACATGAGTTTGTAAGTACATGATAGACTTATCATGTTGTGATTATACCCTTACCTTTTTTGTGAGTAGCAACCTAGAACAATTTGTGTCTGTGAGAGCAAATAAAGAACAAAAACCCTTGAAAAAGCCTGCCTCCAACATACAATTTTTGGATACAGCTTTTGTATTAGATCTGCTACAGTTGCATTTAATGTGATAGTTTTAGTATTGTATCTCCAAGACGTGAACTGACAATCCTCCTTGTCCGCACCCCTGTCCCGAAAGGAGATTTGGCACCAAATGCGCGGCGTGTCAGCAAGGCATCCCACCCACGCAGGTGGTGAGGCGAGCCCAGGACTTTGTTTACCACCTACACTGCTTCGCGTGCATCGTGTGCAAGAGGCAGCTGGCTACGGGAGACGAGTATTACCTGATGGAAGACAGCCGCTTGGTGTGCAAGGCTGACTACGAGACCGCCAAACAAAGAGGTGGCCTATTGTTTTGTAGCTAGTATTAATGACCTTCATGTAAGATGTTTGCTCAAAGAATCTAAATATGGCAGAAAACACTCGTTTGACTTGAAGTTCCACTCTGAGACCCCCAATTTGACCAAATTCAGAATTGACCAATATGCATGTGTGATACATCAGTGGAAAGCTTAAAATCTATATTTTTTGAGGGTAGACAAATTTTGAACAGGAGGGCATTTTTTGACAACTTAAAAGGTCAAATCGGGTGAGTGAAAAATAGACATTTTTTAGATCTTTGACATTTTAAATTTCTCATTTAAAAAAGGTTTTGGACACCCATCCTGGTACAAAATAAATAACGAACACTTCAAGATGATCCCCTTTGTCTACTCTAGTCTGATAATCAAAATGCAAGCATTAAGACATGTAGGGTGATGTACAATAATAAAGATGTGTGAGTAAATGTAGATTTAATTTAGCCCTGTGTTTTATTTTACAAATAAACATGGCTAAACTGTGAGTTAGCTGCATAGTTGTGTACATTTTTTGCTTTGGCTTCATTTTAATCTGTGCAAAGAAAAAAACATTTCCAGGGGAATTATAGGGGTTAAATTCCAATGCCATAATATTTAAATTCTTTCAGTGGGCTTTTAATTTTTTTTTTTTTTCCAATTATGATTAAAGAATGTGAATGCATGACTGCTTTGACTGAGAATAAAAGGCTCCAAATGCATAACGGGAACATATAAATGTGAGTACAAAGCACAATCTATTTATTTATTTAGCCTTGAAGTCTAGGACCTAGTGTTATGTACTTGCTTAGTCTAAATACATGTCAGGCCGAGATTTGAGTGGAATAACACTTCTTTGTTCCGTGTGCTTCTCATCATATGTGCACACTATAGAGCACAGATTCGTTTTTACTGTGATACCACACCCACAAGGAACGCATGCCACACCCACAGGGAGCGCACAACTATGGCAACAGCAGTGTGACATAAATATGTTACATCTCCCCCCTATGTACTTCCTCAATCTCAGTACATTTAATCCCGAGACTTGAGTGGAACAACACTTCTTTGTTCCGTGTGCTTCTCATCATATGTGCACACAATAGATCCCAGAGATTCCTTTTTACTGTAATACCACACCCACAGGGAGCGCAAAACTATAGCAACAGCAGTGTGAAATGAATGTTACACCTAGGCTTTATGATTTAAGCATCTAATGTATCTAATACATCGATATCATCCCATAATAAGCAATCCAAACGGCAACAAGGGTCGAAAAGATAATTATAGCACACCAGTCAGTTAGCCTGCTGTGTCCATAATTCTCGCGCTAGCATTTGACTGCAATGTACGTCCTTTTGTGGCTTTCTGGTAACTCGAGGTGTGAGTCAGTGTGTCATTAAAGACACACTGATTTTAATGAGATATTATCACATACTTACATTGTTTTAATCCAAAAACTCCGTGTAGCATGTATGGATTTTATGGGTAAAACACGGTAATATAACAAGGGTCGAGATGTGGAAGTCACGGACAAAAAGGAATGGTCAAGATTTTCTTTTCCAAATATTTACCCCTTTGAACTTTTTTTTTTGTTTGTTTGGATCGATTATTTATCATCTAAAGTATCGGGGAAAATGCGACAGTAACAAATAAAATACAATTACGCGATAGTTATGAGGTAGATATCCGTGACCTTTTTACAGACACTATTTTTTTTCATTGTGACGTAATTTGTTTAAAAGCATAAAACATACAAATGAATCCTTTTTTTTTTAAGTTGTTTTTTTTTTTTAAACTAAATATTAAACATCAATTAATGATTTTAAGCTAAAAATGATAAACATTTCGAATAATAAATATTATGACTTACCTTCTTTTTATGGCTGGGCTGAAACAAAAGCGGTTGCGCGGTGTCTGTAAACGGGGCTCTCCAGGGTAAAACAGGCAAATTAAAAATAGTCCGGGGGCATAACGTACCATGAAACTGCTATGACAGCATATAGACATATTGTTCTATCAAACACAACAGTTATTTTGGCTTAAAATACAGCAGTTTATTTTAAAGAGAGGTGCAAAAGCAGAAACAGCCTTTTCAGCCTTGTGTGTGTTTAACTGCCATATGCAAATCACAATTTTCTTAGAAGGTTGGTAACAAAGAAAATAATTTTGCACCGACACCAATAATATGTTTTATGACAACATTGTTTTTTCTTTTAAAACAAAATTACTGCATATTCATTTGACAGTAAACTAATTACTATCATGGCTTGATCAGACACTGTCACCGTTGACAGTGCTAGACGTCCAAATTATTTGAAGTGGGAAGGTGGCAGCGAATGAACGAATCGCTGCCACCTTCCAACTTCAAATAATTTGGACGTCTATCGCCGTAAATGGCAGCAAACTAGTTAATGTTCAATACTTTTAAAGCCGTTTTAAAAGTAAGGAGGTTCTTGATCTATTTCCTGAATTTCATTGCTGTAAGTGCTAATATCCCGACATTACTGAGTGGTCAATGTAAAAACAGATCATTTTTAAAGCAACTCTGGTTCATCTTACGATATAACTATAAGAGGCCCAAAAGACCAACATTAAATTGTGGTGTACTAAATTTCACGCCACCTTTTTATCCGCACATCTGTTTTGTTTGAATATACACCCAAGTACTCAACTCAACTTTCGGCCCCCCAAAACCCACACGTTTATTTTACTAATGAAACAGTGCAATTACTCAGGGGAAGGGTGGGCGGCTATTTGCTGGATGTTTTGCCAACAGATGTGATGCAATTAATACGATGCCAGGTTTTAGTTAATGGGCATGCCGGGGTCATTTTAACTGTTAAACTGATCTCACCCTTGCAGTTTGGGCTAACTTGTTTTTTAATCACTTACGTTTAATTGGTTGCATTTGTAAGAGCGCCATAGGTCGTATAGCTTAACCCAGTGACTGCCATGGATTGAAGCGCTTCATCCCAGTAAAAATAGATTGGACGTCTGTCTCTGTTAATGACAGCTAATGAGGTATGCTACCTGAGAATTTGTAATATTGTATACTATATTATTCACTCCACATCCAAAGCTGTGGGCAAAGGCACCAGGCTACTACAACCCCTAGCAAGAACGATGGAATCACCAGTCTCGGACGAGCACTCACTCAGTTTCCTACACAGGTTTTCAATAGGCTTGAGATCTGGGTTATTTGCAGGCCATGACATTGACTGGATGAGTCTTTCTATAAGGACTGCTTTAACAGTTTTAGCTCTGTGGCATGATATATTGTCATCTTGGAAAATGACAAACATATTTCCAGTTGAAGGGAATTAAATCTTCGATAAATGCACAAGTTTACATTGAAATTTTAGACAGCTTTCTTATCACTTCAATTGAAAATACTAGTATGTTGTTTGTCATTTTCCAATATGAAAATGCATCATGTCACAGAGCTAAAACTGTTATAGCATTCCTTGGAGAAAGACTCATCCAGTCAATGTCATGGCCTACAAATAGCCCAGATCTCAACCCTATTGAAAACCTGTGGTGAAAATTGAAGAAAATGGTCCCGACCTGCAAGGATGACCTGGCAACTGCAATCAGAGAGAGTTGGCACCAAATTGATGAAGAATACTCATCAAGTCCATGCCTCAGAGACTGGAAGCTGTCATAAAAGCCAGAGGTGGTGCTACTAAGTACTAGACATGTGTTTGTGTTGTTATTTCTTTGTTTGTTTCTCATGATTCCATATTTTTTTCTTCAGAATGGATTGATTCCATATATATTTCCCTGCACTTGCTCTACAAAAGTAACATTTACTGACCACCACAATGTTTTTTTATTCATTTCTTTTAGTGTTTCTGAATGCTGAAGAGTTGCACTTTTAAACTAATTCATTATTTTTTTCTAGCTTTTTATCTGAGTTTGTTCTACATGAAAAAAATGTCTGAATGAGTGCTTGTCCAAGACTGGTGATTCCATACTTTTTCCTAGGGGTTGTATATGTTTTTTTCCCTCTTCATTGGGCATTCCATGGTTGGTGCGACTTAAACTCAGGTGTGACTTATCGTCCGGAAAATACGGTAATTCTGATATCTTTGCCCATATGCAAATATACCAATTTTTTCATGCTGTACAAACTCTCCGATTCCGTTACACTGTGAGTAGCATGGCTTTGCAATATGAACGGCTGAACAAAAAATTTGAAATATCGGGGGAAAAAATGGAATTAGGCATCACCCTAACCTTAACCCCGCAGTGTGAATATAGCCTTAGTTCTATTGCCCAAAACCCGTTTGTTTCCCACTGCCACCCAACCTTTTATGAGGGTTTGTTCTAGCTGTTAGTGTCTTGGATGAAGGATTTAAAATAGGTATTAAGGTTAGGATTAAATGGTTTTCCATGTTCATTCTGGTGTTAGAAAGTTATAGTTATCTTTAGGATGTCCCCTCTGTCCCGCTTGTATTCACATCATGCATCTCCTACTCTGCCCTTCAGAAGCCGACTCGACCGCAAAAAGGCCCCGAACGACCATCACGGCCAAGCAGCTGGAGACCCTGAAGAACGCTTACAATAATTCTCCCAAGCCGGCACGCCACGTCCGTGAGCAGCTCTCCTCCGAGACGGGCCTGGACATGCGGGTCGTGCAGGTAAGGTTTATTATGATCCATTAGGAAGCTGGTCCATTAGTGTACTGACTTCATTACGGTGGGACAATGGCCGGCCGAGCTGGCATCGCAGCACTTCCGCGAACCCCAACGCCAGGGTGAATTTACGGCGAGATGGAGCAAAATGAAGTCCACATCAAAGTCTGCACGGTTTAAGTGCAAGCTCGTTAACAATGGCGGTGCTGCGTATTGTCACTGAGGCCGAGGGGCCCCCACGCCGGCAGCCGTATATATTGTTTTATTTGCAAGGACAAACGTGGGGGACGGAAGCCACTAAAATGCTCCTCATTATTCCTTGAAAGGGAAGAAGGCAAGGAGAGTTCACCCGGGGCGGAATATCATTAAAGCACATGTAAAATGCCTTTTTGTACTTTACATGGGAGATTAAATGGCTAAGAAATAAAACTGTTTCACCCTCATTTTTTTTTTTTTTTTACTGTTATAAGCACTTCATATTTAAATCGCAATGAACCTTTTTTTTTGTGTCATGAAAATAGCTGCAAAAGTAACAACAGAAACCGTAACAAGAGATTAATGTTTGTGTCTAATAATTGCGTATCCAGTCAGGCCTCCCAAACAAAATGGATGGGACATCTTTTGCCCACACTAGTTCTTCAGAAAGCGCCGTGACTGTAATAAACAGATTTGGGCTGTTCGATTTTGTCTAACAAGAAAATCCCGATTATTTTCTCTGAAACCCGATTTTCCGATATCGATTACGATTTCTTGACAAAATAAAAATAATGACAAATACAGTATTCGGAATGTTTTCTACGTAACCTTATTATTTATGTCACACTGCTGTTGCCATAGTTAGGCGCTCCCTGTGGATTTACTGTGGATTACTGTAAAAAGGAACCTAAGCGATGAATCGTGTGCACATGTGATGAGAAGCACACTGAATAAAGAAGTGTTGTTCCACTCAAGTCTCGGCCTATATTGAGGAAGTACATAACAATGCAAATAAATTGAACTTGTTAAAACACAAAGAACAATCCCTGGGGATTAAAAGCATTTTATTTATACAAGAGACTCCATGTTTGATCTTAATTAAGTAATGAAAGAAAAAAGTGAATGTATCATTTGAAACAAAATCAAACATGAGAAAAGGTCGTCAGTCAGTCAGTCAGTCAGTCAGTCTGTAAACCAAATAGTCTGTCAGCAAGTTAGTCTGCCAACCAGCTAGCCAGCCAGTTAATTAAGTCAGTCAAGTGCAGTAGGTTCATGGTAATGTACTGTCACATTTCTCTCTAGTCTTACTATAAATTAATGATTAGTGCAAAACTGTCACTCAACAATAACAATATGCAAGGTGGCAATCACCTTGTCAACACAAACACAAATATACACCCCTGTGAAAATAACAAACAGAATGTTTATGAGCACCTCATCTTTACAAAAGATATCGGGTCAAACGCATTAATTGACCAATGTACAATGTGCATATAGATTTAATTTTCAAATGTAGACCTATGCATTTTGCCCAAAAATATTTTATTGTATTAAAACAAAAACAAAAAGAACCATGCCATGCTTTTAGTTATGTAATCTAGTAGCAGTAATCTTGACAGGATACCGAGACAGAGGGACAGACAGACACAGACACAATCACGCATACACACAAACCGAGACAGACAGACACAAACTAAAGCACACGCATGTACAATGGAACCTTTACATACGAATTTAATTCGTTCCAGGACCTGGTTTGTGTGTCGAAATGGTCGTATGCTAAGCGGGATTTTCCCATAAGAATACATTCTAATTTGCTTCATGCGTTCCACAGCCCAAAAACCTATGCCAAATCCTAAATAAATACTGCAGGTACAATTACAAATATCAATTACATATATCAACACAAATAAATTATATATAAAAATCGGCATAATTATAATGATGTAACGGATTGGGTTCTAATCTTGCGGTTGTGTTTTGCATGCTGCTCCTGAACTAGGCATCCCACAATTCAATTCAATTACGATTCAGGGCGCAACAATTCGATGATTGAACGTTGATCACGGTACTGACGATGATCACGATTGACGATGCATCATACATTATTAATTTATAAAGTAGCCGAACAAATTTATGTCCATTATTTATTTAAAATGTCCTAATGATTCAACAGGAGCGATGGAAACATTGCCACACACCAAAAAACTGCCCTTAAGCCGATTTATCTATTTATTTTACAAGAAAGTGCAAAAACTAAACATTTCAAAGGCAGTACTTATTTCTCTCAACAGTAAAATAAAATTTCCACTGATGGAATGAATTCCAATTTTTCTGGATATAAACAAAGTGCCTTCTGAAATAAGGCTATTTTTAACCAATATACTTTGTTTTCACAGATTTCTGTGCTATTTAGCATGTTTGTAGTGTTACCGCTGTACTTAATCCTGGTTTTACACATTCTGCATCCGGAGTAACTTTTAACCAGTTTACTGACGTCCACACCACGCTCATATTTTTCTATAATTTTCTTCTAAATTTCATTGGTAAGCATCACCTTTTTCCTTTTTTCACTACCTGCACTAACCTTCTTGAGACCCATGTTGATTTCTCTCACAAGAAAATCTGTGTGTGTCCGTCTTGCGGGAAAATGTTGCGACGCTGTCATAAATCGTCGTATTTCGAGCATGTTGTAATGTGTCGAGACAAATGACGAGTCAAATTTTACGTCTGATGTCGAAAGGATCGTATGTCAATGGGATCGTATGTTGAGGTGCCACTGTACTTTCATACTTGTGGTGTAGTGCAAGATACACTCAGCCAGATGTGGCGCTATATTATTGTCTGTCATTGTGCTGTACATGAAAGTGTGCAGACGAAGTAGTGTTGAACGTTTCAAGGCTGCATGTTTTATTTGACAATCCACTGAAATCCTTATACATATATAATAGGGCTGTCAAACGATTAAAATTTTTAATCGAGTTAATTACAGCTTAAAAATTAATTAATTGTAAATAATCGCAATTCAAACCATCTATAACATATGCCATATTTTTCTGGAAATTATTGTTGGAATGGAAAGATAAGACACAAGACGGATATATACATTCAACATACGGTACATAAGTACTGTATTTGTTTATTATAACAATAAATCAACAAAATGGCATTAACATTATTTACATTCTGTTAAAGCAATCCATGGATAGAAAGACTTGTAGTTCTTAAAAGATAAATGCTAGTACAAGTTATAGAAATTTTATATTAAAACCCCTCTTAATGTTTTCGTTTTAACAAAATTTGGAAAAATTTCATTCAAAAAATAAACTAGTAGCTCGCCATTGTTGATGTCAATAATTACACAATGCTCATGGTACTGAAACCCATAAAATCAGTCGCACCCAAGCGTCAGCAGAGGGTGACAAAACACCAAAATACACAAGTAACAAGTGGACATTACAGTGTGCTGTCATTTTAATCTGTTTGAGCGGGGGCATGTGCGTTAAATGCATCAAATATTTTAACGTGATTAATTTAAAAAAATAATTACCGCCCGTTAATGCGATAATTTTGACAGCCTTAATATATAACAATTCTTTAAGTACATCATGAGATAATACACTTACTCATGGCGTTATGCAACTTGTGTCCATAGTTGGCTTGTCAAAAGTAGCGGTTTCTCTGATAGCCATGGTTGTTGTTGTGCTTGTTGTTTAAGACTGTGCGCTCTCGTGGGAGGAAGCGGAAATGCAGAGGAAACTGTAGCGGCTTATATAAACCAAAATGGTACTGTTTTGAAAATCGAACGTACAAATTAGAATTTTTTTTAACATCGTTTTAACAAGAAAAGTCGGCTTATGTTCAAAATAAATTAATTGAACAGCCTTAAAACAGATGCCTTGTTTCTCCTTCTTAGGTTTGGTTCCAGAACCGGCGGGCCAAAGAAAAGAGGCTGAAGAAGGATGCCGGGCGCCAGAGGTGGGGCCAGTACTTCCGCAACATGAAGAGGTCGCGTGGTAGCTCCAAGTCAGACAAAGACAGCATCCAGGAGGAGGGCATGGATAGCGACGCTGAGGTGTCCTTTACAGGTACAACTCACTTGATTGATTTTAGTTCAGGTAAGACGGCACGAGAATCGATCCTTATCTGTATTTCCTACCCCTGAAACAGATGAACCTCCGATGTCCGAGCTCGGTCACAGCAACGGCATCTATGGCAGCAACTCCCCAGCCATGGGGGGCCGCCAAGGGGGCAACAACCATGCCTCCTTCCCTCTGGAGCACGCAGCCATGCCCTCGCAAGACCAATTCCATGACATGCGCTCCAACAGCCCCTACGGCCTACCCCAGTCTCCAGGTTCTCATCCGGCGCTACCTCGCCATCAGCCACTCATCACCAGCTTGGTATACCCAGAGTCGGGCCTGTCCATCATGACCCAAGGCGGGGGGATGAATCCTGCGGTGAGGGTTTCCATCGGTGCCGCCAACGGCCCAAGCTCAGACCTCTCCACCGGTAGCAGTGGTGGATACCCGGACTTCCCCGCTAGTCCTGCTTCCTGGTTAGACGAAGTGGACCACGGACAGTTCTAAATGCTCGATTCTAACTGGACTAGCTGTTTCTTTTTTTTTTTAATATTAATTTCGTCTGTTTTTCTTTTTTGGGGGGGGGGTATTGAAATGAAAACTGGTGAAAATCACCAATATTCCGTCATCGTTTTTGTTTGGATAGAGGACAAACTTAAAAAGCACTTGGCCTGATATTGTTTGGAGCAGTTGTTGAGGACAATATAAAGACTAGAGTTGCACCGATACCGTTATTTGGCTCCCGATACGGATTACGATTCTTAGCTGTGTGGTATCGTCCGATGCTGATATTGTACCAACACCATGTTTTTTAAAACATTTTTTGTTTTTCTTTTCATACATAATTTGTACACACTCTGTTGACCGTAAATTTGTTACTATCACGGCTTGCTAAAATACTCCTTAACTCATTGGCTGCCATTGGCTCTGGGTGATGTCCAGTCTATTTGAAGTAGGAGAGTAGCAATGGACTGGACGTCGACTATTGATAACTTCATTTCAATAGGCAGCAGAAGCCTAAAAAGACCTTCCACTCCCGCTTCCAAAATAGCCACAGGGCGGCCATGTTCGTAAGGGCGACATTCCAATCAAAGCCAATGTGTTTGATGTTAGAATTAAGTCATCACAATCATCTCTCAACTCATTTTCATCATGGTTAGGCATGTGCCGGTATGAGATTCTGACGGTATGATATAACCTTAAGCCCAAAAAATCACGGTATTGCAATCACAGCTCTAAAATGTGTTACTTTGAGATATAAATAAAAATAATAAACTTTTTTTCCATTGAACAGGATTTTTATTTTTCAAAACATGAGCAAACTGGAACATAGGTGTAATGTTAAGTTAAAATAAAAAAATAAAATGAAATATTATAAAATTGAAATGCAGTCCTTTAGGTGAGCTTAAACCCAAAGCCCAACGTTATTACCATCAGAACAAAAATATTTGAATAATTTTCCATAAAAAGTATGTGTGTATGTTTACACTATACACACTCTTTCTCAACACAGACAGTTGTCCAAGAGAAAAAAACACGTTTTACCACCGCTAGACACACTGAACACGCTGGAGTTAACTCTCGTTGTTGGTGGGAAATGTCCATGACAATGTTTACCAACCTTTAGTTTTGTATAAATGCGAAATCATATTGGAGGTATTGCCACCCTCCACAAAAATGCCGTCTGTAACGCCGTCTGTAACTTTTCTGTAGCCGAAGTATTCCAATACCAGCGATTTAATTTTCTTCGATGGGGGAAAAAGTTCTGGAGTCTTACCTCCTCCAGCCATCGTGTAGCACAGCTGACTCACTGACACTGAGCAACAAACGGTGGGGGAGGGTTGCTCGACCAAATGCTCGACAGTTCAGTTCAAACAAAAGTTTTTATTTTCCAGTTCTTAAGGTTCAAAAAACAAAGATAACAAAAAACAGCAACAGCGGGACACCAATCAACTCAGTAAACTCCACAAAAAAATGGCATTGGTTCAAAACATCAGTGGTCAAAAAGCGTTACACAAGTATATGGCGTAGGACAGGGCAGGTTATCAGACAAACCGACACGGGGCAAGGTTAGACGTTGGCTATTTATACAGAGGGTCACAAGTGGACACGATTTGCTTGATTTGCAAGAGCAGGAAGTAAAGCTGAAGTAAGGAGGAACACCACTACCAAAATAAAAGAGTCCTACATGAACCAACACAAAACATTAACAAGACTTCAGAGATTTGACAGGGTTGAGCCTTGCAGCTGCAAGTGAGGGATTTCTCTGTGCATTTTGGGACATAAAAAATAGCTAATCCCTTAGGGACGGTATGACGGAAAATTTTTGCGGTGTTGAAACCTTTACGTTTTCATACCACGTAATACCTTGAAAAGGGTAATTGGCACATGTCTAATCATGGTCAACGCATATGCTGTTTACGCAGTGGCTGCCATTGATGGCACTAGACGAACGTTTATTTGCTGCCACCCTCCCACTTCAAATGGCTTGGATGTCTACTAGTGATAAACTCATTTAAATTCACAGCAGAAAGATGATTGGACGGCACACAGTTGGACGTCTATCATCATTTTGGGAAGGGCAACAAGTACTTTTTTTTTTTCTTTTTTTACACGATGTGCGTTATTGGAGGCCGTCTTGGGCTGGTTGGAAACTAGATTTTGCAGAGTACGTATTGCACAGCATCGGCACGTTGATTCTTTACACTCCCTGATATCGATGACGTCATTTTAGTGCGATATCAATATTAGTATCCGTATCTGTACCACCAATAACGACTAAAAATTCGACATCCGTCAGCTCCTCCTTTTGCTTTTTTCGTCGTCTACGGTGTGTTCAGGTGCAAAAGTCTTTAAATGTCTGTTTGTTGCCAAATGTCAATATATATATATATATATACATAAATATACACATAATGGTTTATCATTGTGGAGACTTTATTTTTATACGAGGACCATAAAAGGAATCCAATGAGTCTTTAAACAAATGGCTAGATATCGTCGTGACGATAGTTCTTAGGGGTCCAGTTCCATCTATGCATTTGTGTGTCTTGTTCTACTCACAAAAAATTTAAAAAAGTATAAAAAATAAACAGAGGAGGTGCTTGCTGCAGCAACCCTGGGCTGTGATGTATATGTTTGTTTATGTGGGAAAATGTTTTATGTCTAATTTATTCCTTTATGGTGATGACCATGTTGATTATGATGAATCCTGATGAATGATGCAGGACTTTAATAAATTAATAAATTTGTCATTTGTTTGGCTTTCCTTGGCTGGATCATATTGTAATACATCAGGAGATGAACAGGATTCTTAACATTAACTCGTTGTCATTGATGATGATAGTCTCATTGGACGTCAATTGCCGTTAATGCCAGCGAATGTGAGTGTTTTTTTACCCATTTGCTGCCATTCACAGTGCTAGATTTCCAATTTATTTTGATTGGGAGAGCCTTTGCAGCCAGTCCTCTCAATTTAAATGAAGTGGACATCTATCGTTGTCAATGGCAGGCAATAAAAGACAAGAATGAGACAAGAATTACAAGAATGTTGCTATAAGATAGTGTTGCTGTAATTATTTAAATAACGTAACACTGAAAATATAATGTCCGCGACAGTGCAAAAAAAAAAAACATTGTTCATTTTGCATTTAAAAATAGCTTGTTCACGTGAGCTTTGTATCGCAAATTGTACCGGGAGGTACTTAGAGGTTCTCACCCGTATGTGGCGGAAAACACTCAGGTGACTTGAAGGTCCGCTCTGAGACCTCCAATTTGGCCAAATTTCAGAATTGTCCCATATGCATGTGCAGAGGCGTAGCAAGGGTCCTCGGGGGCCTCAGGCAACAAGCAACATGGGGCCCTTCGAGCGTGTGCAAGTAAGGGGGACAGTTGGACTTGGAGCAATTGCATTTTTAATAATAGTCTAATCACGCGTCGCTCTCGTAGAGTGCTTTTTAGGACACTCAAAGTGCTCTTTAAACAATCATGTGGTATTAACAGTGTTGTTAATCTTACTGAAAAAAAGTAAATAATTATAGTTACAAATTACTTCTCCCAAAAAGTAATTGCGTTAGTAACTCAACTACCTGAATGTAAGAGTAATTAGTTACTTGGCAAAGTAATTGGTGATAATTACTTTTTTTTTTTTTCCCCTCAAAAAAAAAACAAAAAAACAAAAACAAAACAATGGCCACACTATGTGAAGTTTTTTGTGAAGGTTTTTGGTACAATTGGCCCGAGCCCAATTCTTTACCCTAATTTACCCTTTACCCTGAATCAACTGTTAAAAGTTGTTAAAATTGCTCCCATTATTGCATTAGTTCCCTTCTCTCTACTTTCGACATATGAAAGTTTTAAAACTGTTTCATCATTTAAAGATAGATTCAAGTCAAGATTTTGCCGATTTAGAAGTATTTTAGATAAAAAGTTACTTAGGTTCGCTAGAAAGGTTCTCTACAACAGAGCCGTCCTAAAAAGTCTACTGCTTTAAGATGGCGGCTGTCTACTAACGCATTTAGTGCCATGTCTGTCATTTTGCATCTAGTTATATCTATATACAGTACATGTGATATCTACCATGTCTACCATATCTACCATAACATGCGGGCGTAGTTTGTCCAGCTATCGGCTACAACATGTATTATTGGAGCTACCTAGCATCGCGTTTGCTCGGCGTCACAACTTTCTTGCCTCCTCCCCGCTCCTGCTCTGCTCTGTCGTCTCGGTGAGTCCGTCTCCCTCAGACTTTTCGACCAATATAATAACGCATAGTAACGCATGCCTTTCCGTCCTCAGTAACGGTAACGGCGTTGCCAAGATGAGAAAAGTAATTAATTAGATTACCCACTACTGAAAAAAATAACGCCGTTAGTAACGCCGTTATATTGTAACGCCGTTATTAACAACACTGGGTATTATTAACTGATTGGACTTTCTTTAACATGTATAATCTACATGGTTAATGCTGATTGGGATTGATAACAGAATCGTTAGGTAATCTGCCAAATGAATCCATGGTATTGTAACACTCCCTACACTTGTCGCTGAGACAGTGCAGTAAAGATGCGTGTGCTAAATCTGTTGGCTCTCTGGGGGCCCCTGCTGGCTGGGGGCCCTAGGTAATTGCCTGGTTTGCCTAATGGGACGCGACGCCTCTGTGCATGTGTGATATATCATTGGAAAGTTTAAAATCTCAATTTTCTTGGGGAAGAAAAATTTTGAACAGGAGGGCATTTTTAAAAACATATATATTTTTTAAACAGCAAAACCCTAACTGGAAGTGAGAGCACGCGAGAGCAGAATTAAAGATGCCATGATTTTAATGAGATATTATCGTGTACTTACCTCTTTTAGATCCAAAACTCCATGTAATATGTATCACCGAGTGTCAAGACACAGCTGTGAATGGCCACTGTTGGATTTTGGGGGGATTTTATGAGTGAAACACGGTAATATAACAAGGGTCGCGATGCAGAAATTGCAGACATCAAGGAGTGGTTGAGATTTTCATTTTCATATATTGACTAGTGCTGTCAATTTATCGCGTTAACGGGCGGAAATTAATTTTTTTAATTAATCACGTTAAAATATTTGACGCATTTAACGGCAGTGAAAGGTGTCTTGTTTTGTGCTTTTGCTTAACAAAGGTATACCACACGCGACGTGCTGGCACTGTGTTTCTTTATTAGCACATTACGCTTCAACATTAACACAGCTTACGGCTCTTGGCAGGCCGTAACTCTCACTCACTCCTGCATCATGTGAGTAAACAACACTGGCGCCGCGTGCACTTCATGGTGCCTCGGATAATTCTATATCAGAATATAACAAAAAGCGAGTGGACACAGGCGTTCATTGGACCGCACCGTTTATTGACATACAGTTGTGGTCAAAAGTTGACATACACTTGTGAAGAACATAATGTCATGGCTCTCTTGAGTTTCCAGTTATTTCTACAACTCAGATTTTTCTCCGATAGAGTGATTGGAACAGATACTTCTTTGTCACAAAAAACATTCATGAAGTTTGGTTCTTTTATGACTTTATTATGGGTTAACAGAAAAAGTGATCAAATCTGCTCGGTCAAAAATATACATACAGCAACACGAATTAGCAATTTCTTGTGAGTGATTATTGACTTGAACAATCATTGACTTGATAAAGTCAGGAAAGTCACTTGGAGCCATTTCAAAGCAGCTGCAGGTCCCAAGAGCAACAGTGCAAACAATTGTTTGTAAGTATAAAGTGCATGGCACTGTTTTGTCACTGCCACGATCAGGAAGAAAACGCAAGCTATCACCTGCTGCTGAGAGAAAATTGGTCAGGAGGGTGAATATTCAACCGAGAATCACCAAAAAGCATATCTGCAAAGAATTAGAAGCTGCTGGAACACAGGTGTCAGTGTCCACAGTCAAGCGTGTGTTGCATCTCCATGGACTGAGAGGCTGCCGAGCAATAAGGAAGCCCTTGCTCCAAAAGCGGCACCTTAAAGCTTGACTGAAGTTTGCTGCTGATCACATGGACAAAGATAAGACCTTCTGGAGGAAAGTTCTGTGGTCAGACGAAACAAAAATCGAGCTTTTTGGCCACAATGCCCAGCAATATGTTTGGAGGAGAAAAGGTGAGGCCTTTAACCCCAAGTACACCATGCGTACCGTCAAGCACGGTGGTGGTAGTATTATGCTGTGGGGCTGTTTTGCTGCCAATGGAACTGGTGCTTTACAGAGAGTAAATGGGATAATGAAGAAGGAGGATTACCTTCAAATTCTTCAAGATAACCTAACGTCATCAGCCCGAAGATTGGGTCTTGGGCGCAGTTGGGTGTTCCAACAGGACAATGACCCTAAACACACATCAAAAGTGGTAATGGAATGGCTAAATCAGGCTAGAATTAAGGTTTTCGAATGTCCTGACTTAAACCCCATTGAGAACTTGTGGACAATGCTGAAGAAACAAGTCCATGTCAGAAAGCCATCAAATTTAACTGAACTACACCAATTCTGTCAAGAGGAGTGGTCAAAGACTCAACCAGAAGCTTGCCAGAAGCTTGTGGATGGCTACCAAAAGCGCCTAATTGAAGTGAAAATGGCCAAGGGACATGTTACCAAATATTAGCGCTGCTGTATGTATATTTTTGACCCAGCAGATTTGATCACTTTTTTCTGTTCACCCATAATACAGTCATAAAAGAACCAAACTTCATGAATGTTTTTTTGTGACAAAGAAGTATCTGTTCCAATCACTCTATCAGAGAAAAATCAGAGTTGTAGAAATAACTGCAAACTCAAGGGAGCCATGACATTATGTTCTTCACAAGTGTATGTAAACTTTTGACCACAACTGTAAGCTTCGGTACCTCCTTCACAACAAATATAAGTATCATTTAGTGAAAGCACAACAAAAATAATATCTCTAAAAAAAAAAATAATGTTCACAAAAAGAAAAGTGTGTCAATCTGTATTAATGAGGCCCTATTCTCACACAGTTAAACAACAGTGCAAAGAGAACTGGCATTTCCAATCAAAATAGTTATACAAAATACACATAACACTTACTCAGACTTTGGTCAAACTCTATTCAAACATTCCGTTTAGTTCAACAAATACACTGGATGGCAATATTTAGACACGATATACAAACGATCAGAGGTCTCGTGCGTTGTGAAGCCAGCACTCAAAATGATGTGAATTACAATGGATGGACCTGTAAACAGGGAACCACGGTGTCAGTCGAGGGACAAAACACACTATTTGGCTTGATTTCTAAGTTAATTTAAAACTCGCCATTGACACCTTGTGGTGTATTTCAATCACTACCTTACGTGTGGAGGAACGGCAGGGAGCCCCTGACGTCCCCCTCGGCGACGCCAACAATGGCGAGCCACTAGTTTATTTTTTGATTGAAAATTTTACAAATTTTATTAAAATGAACACATTAAGAGGGTTTTTAATATTAAATTAATATACAGTGCCTTGCAAAAGTATTCGGCCCCCTTGAATCTTGCAACCTTTCGCCACATTTCAGGCTTCAAACATAAAGATATGAAATTTAATTTTTTTGTCAAGAATCAACAACAAGTGGGACACAATCGTGAAGTGGAACAACATTTCTTGGATAATTTAAACTTTTTTAACAAATAAAAAACTGAAAAGTGGGGCGTGCAATATTATTCGGCCCCTTTACTTTCAGTGCAGAAAACTCACTCCAGAAGTTCAGTGAGGATCTCTGAATGATCCAATGTTGTCCTAAATGACCGATGATGATAAATAGAATCCAAATGTGTGTAATCAAGTCCCCGTAAAAATGCACCTGCTCTGTGATAGTCTCAGGGTTCTGTTTAAAGTGCAGAGAGCATTATGAAAACCAAGGAACACACCAGGCAGGTCCGAGATACGTTTGTGGAGAAGTTTAAAGCCGGATTTGGATACATAAAGATTTCCCAAGCTTTAAACATCTCAAGGAGCACTGTGCAAGCCATCATATTGAAATGGAAGGAGCATCAGACCACTGCAAATCTACCAAGACCCGGCCGTCCTTCCAAACTTTCTTCTCAAACAAGGAGAAAACTGATCAGAGATGCAGCCAAGAGGCCCATTATCACTCTGGATGAACTGCAGAGATCTACAGCTGAGGTGGGAGAGTCTGTCCATAGGACAACAATCAGTCGTACACTGCACAAATCTGGCCTTTATGGAAGAGTGGCAAGAAGAAAGCCATTTCTCAAAGATATCCATAAAAAGTCTCGTTTAAAGTTTGCCACAAGCCACCTGGGAGACACACCAAACATGTGGAAGAAGGTGCTCTGGTCAGATGAAACCACAATGGCCACAATGCAAAACGATATGTTTGGCGTAAAAGCAACACAGCTCATCACCCTGAACACACCATCCCCACTGTCAAACATGGTGGTGGCAGCATCATGGTTTGGGCCTCCTTTTCTTCAACAGGGACAGGGAAGATGGTTAAAATTGACGGGAAGATGGTTGCAGCCAAATACAGGAACATTCTGGAAGAAAACCTGTTGGTATCTGCACAAGACCTGAGACTGGGATGGAGATTTATCTTTCAACAGGACAATGATCCAAAACATAAAGCCAAATCTACAATGGAATGGTTCAAAAATAAACGTATCCAGGTGTTAGAATGGCCAAGTCAAAGTCCAGACCTGAATCCAATCGAGAATCTGTGGAAAGAGCTGAAGACTGCTGTTCACAAACACTCTTCATCCAACCTAACTGAGCTCGAGCTGTTTTGCAAGGAAGAATGGGCAAGAATGTCAGTCTCTCGATGTGCAAAACTGATAGAAACATATCCCAAGCGACTTGCAGCTGTAATTGGAGCAAAAGGTGGCGCTACAAAGTATTAACGCAAGGGGGCCGAATAATATTGCACGCCCCACTTTTCAGTTTTTTATTTGTTAAAAAAGTTTAAATTATCCAATAAATTTTGTTCCACTTCACGATTGTGTCCCACTTGTTGTTGATTCTTGACAAAAAATTAAAATTTTATATCTTTATGTTTGAAGCCTGAAATGTGGCGAAAGGTTGCAAGGTTCAAGAGGGCCGAATACTTTTGCAAGGCACTGTAACTTGTACTAAAATTTATCTTTTCAGAACTACAAGTCTTCCTCTCCGTGGATCTTTTTAACAGAAAGAATGTTAATAATATTATCAATAATATCATTTTGTGGATTTATTGTTATAATAAACAAATGCAGTACTTATGTATAATATGTTGAATGTATATATCCGTCTTGTGTGTTATCTTTCCATTCCAACAATGATTTAAGGAAAAATATGGCATATTTTAGAGATGGTTTGAACTGCGATTAATTACGATTAATTAATTTTTAAGCTGTGATTAACTCAATTATAAATTCTAATCGTTTGACAGCCCTAATATTTACCCTTTTAAATGTTTTTTTTTCTCCAGTTTTTCTTTGTTTGGATTGATTATTTATCATCCAAAATATTGGGGAAAATGCGACAGTAACGAAAAAAATACAATCAAGCAATACTTATGAGGTAGATATCAGTGCCTTATTTACAGATGCTAATTTTTTTCATTGCGATGTAATTTCTTTTTTAAAATTTGCGAGTGAATAATTTTTTAAAGTCGTTTTTTTTTTTTTTTTAACTAAATATTAGACATCAATTCATGGTTTCTACTAAAAATGACAGACATTTTGAATAATTAATATAATTACTTACCTTCTTTTTATGGCTAAGTTGAAAAAAAAAGCGGTTGCGCAACGTCTGTAAACGGGGGTTTCCAGGGTAAAACGGACAAACTAAAAATAGTTCGGGGGCTTAATGTGCCTTGAATTTGCTATGGCATTATATAGACATATTGTTCTATCAAATACAACAGTTCTTTTGGCTTAAAATACAGCAGTTTATTTTAAAGAGAGGTGCAAGAGCATAAACTGCTTTTTCAGCCTTGTCTGTGTTTTCCGCCATATGTATGGAAGTATGACTTCCTCTTGATCACTTTTACTTGAACCTGTAAGCTTTTACACTTTCCATTGTAGTATTTTATTATATTTAGGCCAATTTATGTTATTGTTTAATTAATGTGCAAATCGACGACTATACAGTTCCACCCATATACAGAACAATGCTTCTTCATAACTGACGGGGGGAAACGTAATGCAGACGGCAAGTCCACTCGTCAATTGAGAGATTACTTGGCCTTGTTTGCGCTCAACAGCCCTTATGGGAAAGGAATCTGCAATCCATTAGCCTGGGAGGGATCAGATACCCCCTGTGAATTCCTACCATTTGTTTAGGCATTCAAAGTCAGGTTCAATTAAGTGGATTAAAGCCGAAAGGTAGTCGTGCGCGTGCGCGTGTACATGTGTATTCACAAACTGGCTTGACACACTTGCATATGGCGACGACACAAGTGATATAAAGGTCATATCAGCTGTTTTTTTTATAACCACTACACGTCCCAGTTGGGCCTCATTATCATAAATAATTAGAGGAGCGTTTCCCCGGCAACCTGACCTCTTTAATTTATAATGAGCCCTTAGAAATATGGAGCTCAGATAACCTCTTGAATCGTCACTTGCCAAGTTTTTAGTTGGTGTTCGAGGAAGTAAAACAAGTCCTGCAATCACTGATTTATAAGTTCTTAAACCTATTGTACTGTACTGTTTTATTGTAATCTTTTGTTCTTTGTCTTTTTGTGTTACCTGCTTAGGGAATACGGATGTAAATTAACATTGATGTCTGCTATTTCTGAATTGTGACCCATGTTATATTACCGTGTTTCACCCATAAAATCCCCCAAAAGTCCGGCTGTGGCCATTTACAGCTGTGTCTTGACACTAGGTGAGACATACTACAGTTTTTGGATCGAAACAAGGTACAGTGGGGCAAATAAGCATTTAGTCAACCACTAATTATGTAAGTTCTCGCACTTCAAAATATTACCGAGGCCTGTAATTGTCAACATGGGTAAACCTCAACCACGAGAGACAGAAATAGGAAAAAAACAGAAAATCACATTGTTTGATTTTTAAAGAATTTATTTGGAAATCATGGTGGAAAATAAGTATTTGGTCATTACCAAAAGTTCATCTCAATACTTTGTTATGTACCCTTTGTTGGCAATAACGGAGGCCAAATATTTTCTGTAACTCTTCACAAGCTTTTCACACACTGTTGCAGGTATTTTGGCCCATTCCTCGATGCAGATCTCCTCTAGAGCAGTGAGGTTTTGGGGCTGTCGTTGGGCAACACGGACTTTCAACTCCCTCCACAGATTTTCTATGGGGTTGAGCTCTGGAGACTGGCTACGCCACTCCAGGACCTTGAAATGCTTCTTACGAAGCCACTCCTTTGTTGCCCTGGCTGTGTGTTCATGATCATTGTCATGCTGAAAGACCCAGCCACGTCTCATCTTCAATGCACTTGCTGATGGAAGGAGATTTTCACTCAAAATGTCTCGATACATGGCCCCATTCATTCTTTCCTTTACACAGATCCTGCTCCTGGTCCCTTTGCAGAAAAGCAGCCCCAAAGCATGATTTTTCCACCTTCATGCTTCACAGTGGGTATGGTGTTCTTCGGATGCAATTCAGTATTCTTTCTCCTCCAAACACGAGAAGCTGTGTTTCTACCAAAAAGGTCTATTTTGGTTTCATCTGAACATAACACATTCTCAAAGTCCTCTTCTGGATCATCCAAATGCTCTCTAGCGAACCACTGACGGGCCTGGACTTGTACTGTCTTCAGCAGGGGGACACATCTGGCAGTGCAGTATTTGAGTCCCTTGCGGTGCATTGTTTTACTGATAGTAGCCTTTGTTACTGTGGTCCCAGCTCTCTGTAGGTCATTCACTAAGTCCCCCCATGTGGTTCTGTGATTTTTGCTCACCGTTCTTGTTATCATTTTGAAGGCACGAGGGAGATTATCAGTGGTCTTGTATGTCTTCCATTTTCTAATAATTGCTCCCACAGTTGATTTCTTTATACCAAGCATTTTACCTATTTCAGATTCAGTCATCCCAGCCTGGTGCAGGTCTACAATTTTGTCTCTGGTGTCCTTCGATAGCTCTTTGGTCTTGGCCATAGTGGAATTTGGAGTGTGACTGACTGAGATTGTGGACAGGAATGACCCGTTCATGCGTTGCCTCAACCAATCTACAATGACACCATTTTAGCACATTGAGAGCGAAATGGCAGACAAATGCAAGTGGACACAGGCTCAAGCTTTGGCAACTCTGTCACAACAATTCTTGTGGCAAACAACGTGGGAAGGAATGACAGGAGACGATCTTTTTCTTAACACGCTTAATTGAACACATCACAGAACACACTGTATACCATTTGCGCCCACCACTGACAGTCATGGTTGCGCAACTTCCCATCATGCATTTGGGCGGAACAGTTAAGTCGCTGCAATATCATTTAGTGAAAGCACAACAAAAATAATATTACTATCCCTAAAAAAAATAATGTTCAAAAAACAGAAAAGCGCTCAATGCAAAGAGAAGCGGCATTCCCACTCAAAATAGCTGTGCAAAATACACATGAAACTTACTTAAACTTTGCCTCGGCTAGATCTCTAATTAATTTAAAACTCGCCACTGACAACTTGTGGTGTATTTCAATCACTACCTTACGTAGTTAAAGACACTGTGGAAGAACGGCAGGGAGCCCATGTGACGTCCCGCTCGGCGACGTCAAGAATGGCGAGCTATTAGTTTATTTTTTGATTGAAAATTTTACAAATTTTATTCAAACGAAAACATTAAGAGGGGTTTTAATATAAAATTACTATAACTTGTACTCAAATTTATCTTTTAAGAACTACAAGTCTTTCTATCCGTGGATCCCTTTAACAGAAAGAATGTTAATAATGTTAATGCCATGTTGTGGGTTTATTGTTATAATAAACACAGTACAATACAATACAATATAGTACTCATGTACAGTATGTTGAATGTACATATATATCTGTCTTGTGTCTTGTCTTTCCATTCCAACAATAATTTACAGAAAAATATGGCATATTTTAGAGATAGTTTGAACTGCGATTAATTACGATTAATTAATTTTTAAGCTTTGATTAACTCGATTAAGAATTTTAATCGTTTGACAGCCCTAGTTCAGATACTTTTTTATACTACTGTTTACAAAAAAAATAATTTAAGGTATGTTCAAAATCAAATATTGCAATTTAAATTTGCAAATAAAATCCAGACATTTATTCTGTAAATTTTCAAAATGTTTAGTAGTTTTTGAAAACAAAGGTTTGAATTGAAAGGTGTCACCCGAACCAATGCACATGAAAAGTTAATACAAGTAAATACAAATTTATTTTGCATTGTTCGTTTATACTATCAATTATTTAGGTTCATATTCATGAGAAATGTAGCCCTGAGCCTCGTTCATCCAATCTGTTTGGTCATATTAACGTCCCGGCCCGAGCAAAAAGTTATATCATCCCTACCAATGTTAAGACCAAACCTACACCCTTGTGAATGACCCTGGTATTTTCCACCACTGAACCTGATTTGAAATGCTTGAATAAACAAATAAATTGTGGGTGGCCAGATGTCCTTTCTTTGCCTGTGACGGCCGGCTGCTTCCCTCTCAGGTTGCCGGGACAAAAAAAGGTCGGCCGGACAGGATATAATTCGAATCCCCCTGGCTGAGCAGCATGTTAGCACCGTTATGACTGAACACGAGGATACGAAACCGAACGCAAACATGAAAACGTTGTATTTAGTAGAAGTAAAAAAAAAAAAAGTA
This sequence comes from Corythoichthys intestinalis, assembly GCF_030265065.1. Taxonomy (NCBI): domain Eukaryota; kingdom Metazoa; phylum Chordata; class Actinopteri; order Syngnathiformes; family Syngnathidae; genus Corythoichthys; species Corythoichthys intestinalis. The sequence continues at coordinate 36,401,085 of NC_080411.1, forward strand.
TAATCCGATGGGACAAACGTTCACTCTATTTAGTCACCGCTTTAAAGTCTCAGCAGGTGTGAGATATTGGTGGCCAAAAGATGAACCCTTGCTTAAAAAGCGGGGATTATCCCAATCCACTCTTTCGGATTGAGTGCAAATCCCAACAGTTTCCCCGTGGAAGGAATTGGATTAAGTCAGGTATGCAATTTTTGGTGACACAATAACAGGAAGTTGTGACAGGTGTTGTGCAGGACTCGTGGGAACTTCAGAAAGAAGAAAATGGAGGTGGGGCGGGATTAGTTTCATTATATTGTCTGTGTTGGATTTAATCAGGTAATTGATTTGGGATTTAACCTGTGAAATTAAACTAGTCTGTCACTTGTAGACGTCCAATCCATTTGAAGTGGGAGGGCTGGCAGCGAATAATTCTATCGCCGTCAAAGGCAGCCAATGAGCTAATGACAACAAACTTTAATGTTGCTTTCTGTGGAGGACTCTAACCATGTTGTCTTTTTCTCACAGATATACACTTGTACACACATCATACCCAAGGCCCCACGACCCGTGTCAGATGGTGGCGAGTAAATCAGTGGCGACAATAACACCTCCCTCGGGTCCCACACATCACAGCTACAATTCAGACCTAATGGAGCGTTGGACGGAGGGGATGCGCATGCTTGTGTTTGTGTGTTCCCCTATTTGAGGTTGTGGTATCTGATTGATCTGCAGTTATTTAAGGCATTTGTTATTTTAGGTTCGTTGTTCATCTCTTGATCCAGTGTCTCAATATCAAGGGGTAAACTCCCGTCTATGAAAATTAGGTTTGGAAGTGTTTTAAAACTGTGCAGTACCAGAGATTGCCACTTGTGGTGGGATTTAAAATGGAGCAGTCCCCAATTCACTTCTATTATCGATCTTACGCATTTCTGCTCATGACTTCAGTTTTGAGCTTTCTCCATCCAAAACAACAGTGGAGCTGGAGTGGCACCACTTGTCAGAATCCCTCAAAAAAGACAATTTGGAAATACCGCATTCAAGGGCGTACGTAGGTTTGGTCTCAACATTGGTAAGGACGATATAACAGCATAACCTGCAGATACTTTTTTTGCTGAGTACGGGACGTTTATAAGACCAAACAGACTGGGTGAACGAGGGTCAGGGCTACATTTCTTACCAATATGAACCTAATTAATTGTGAAGGGAAAAGGTACCGTTCTCGCACACACCATATAATTGTTTGCATTAGTATAACACATTCATTTAACTATAGTTTAGGCAGACTTCACTCAGTGGCCTTGAACACCGTAAAGGGAATCACCTTATCTGCGCTCATGAGGGGGAAAAGGAAAAATTGTACCGTTTCTCGTAGGCACCGTCTAACTGTTTGCATTACTCGAACACACGTAATATAATCAATCAGGGAATCGTATCATTTCGCATATTCACACACCTAATGTAAAATAAATAGCACACCATAGTTTAAAGAAACAGAATAGATACACAACACCATCTTATCACAGCAGCCCAACGTGGGTGCCACGAGCAAGATTGATGCACCAACTCTGGCAATCATTCCTCCCGACAAACGAACAAGGACAAAGACCAGTGCGCTTTGTCCTAAAACAAGTAGTGCCAGCCCGGATAACAAAGTTGATAGCAGGCGCTTGTGACGTCAAGACCAGCGTCGGTCGCTGTGGCAACCACATCCCATCCACGCACGAACCTAAACAGCCCGAAACCGGCCAGACAGGGATGATCCCAAAGCAACCCCTGGACACACCTTCGGCCGGCCCACAGACTTAAAAAACACTGTACACTGAGATAAGACAGATTTGCAGCTCGGAAACATCTGCTATGTAGCCTTGCTTTGGATTCAGCATTTTCCCCTCCGTCGTCTGTTTTTGCCTTGTTTTTGACCATTGTCGACGAATAAATCGTCAACCTGTTTTCGGTGAGTCTTCTTTAAACTTTTGAAACATGGAGTCAGTACAAAGGGTTAAAATAAGAAGAGAACGCGCGAAGTTCCGCCTTCCCGGTTGGCGCACGCGAGGCAGCATCGGCTGAGTGGCACTTGTTTTGGCTGTCGCTGTTTCCGTGCAGCTTGGCTGGGGAGGCGAATTTCAACGATTGATAAGATAAAGGATCAAGGCAAAATAAATCTGTATTGACTGCTACTAACTTTCCTGTGTATTGGTTCAGGTGATACACTGTTGGATTCAAACCTTTGTCTTCAAAAACTACTAAAGAAACATTTTGAAAACTTCCAGAATAAATGTCTGGATTTTATTAGCAAATTTAAACTGCAATATTTGAACACAGATTATATTAATGTATAAAAGAAATACAAACTTGTTAAATCATCAATTCTAGAATCCATCTATGAAGGGGTAATCCTTGATTCACTACATTTTCTTCCAGGTTGATTAACGTTAACCGTAGAAAACATACAGGAGGATATTTCCCTCAACGCAGCCACCTCCTTGAGTTCGAGAAATTCACACAGATTAATGTTATGCTAACTCTGATGCAGGGGGGGACTTTCAGTATCAAATCAATGTAAGTCCTAACATAATGAAAGTACTGTAAATCACTTAATAATGGTCGGGTCAATTCTTCTTACAACATATGGGAAGACAATCTAAATGACCTATACATCTGAAGCCATTATATAATGCAAATAGGGTTGCTTAAAAGTTGGTAGGGACAATTTCAGCATCCTGAAAAGGTGGTTGTGTTATGTCCCTACCGTCCCTATGCAAACCTACGCCCTTGACCGCATCCTTCTGCCTTCATCACGGCATTGGAGGACAGCATGTTCATGAAGGAAGATGTGGAACCAAGCCGGATGTTTATGAAGCCATGATGCTGATGAGGTATGTAATGTTCTTCCTAACTCTGCATTTTCTTGTGTCCGGTGCTCCAAAAATACTAAAGCTAAAATCTTGAGTATAAAACGACTTGTCTTTGATATTGTTATTATGATGATGATTGTAATTATGATGATGTTTAGTATTATTTGCCATACTATACTGTACAACACATGCTATCTGCTGCTAGCCTGTTGCTAATCAGTACGTATAGGATGGCACAATTATGTAAACTTATGTAAAGTTTTTTATTCGTTTGATTACAGGTGGAAAACGCTGTTAGGCAAGGAAAGACAACTTGACACCCTCACAACAACACTTAATGTATGTCGATGGACGTAGATGGAGACGTGCGTTCTACTTTGATGATGGAATGCTCGACTTATGCTCCACTTTCATTCATATTTTTCCAATAATTTTATAAATTGTGATTTATTGACCTGTTTTGTACATGCACCAATTGTTTTAAATAAAACAAGAAATGGAATCATGTTGTTCAAATGTTTTATCTGCGATCAATATCTGCAATAAAAAAGAATGACGTACTATTTTTGTTTTTATGTACATACCTTGTAGTCAGTGCTTAATTTGTGAATCATAAGGTGCTGGAACGCAAAGTTCATATGACAGCGCAGGCATGACGAGATGGCCACAGGTCCCGGAACATACGCAGAAAATGGTGCTGAAAATAAAACGCAAATTCCCAGTTGCCATGCTGCGGGACTTACAAGCCTCAATTTCAGATAATATCCATGGTATAAAAGTTATGACAACAATCTAAATATTATTTAGGCTATACTCTGCACAGCATGGGCAATTGCCCACACAACCACAGGTGGGACTTACAGTACACAGTCAGCAATTAGTTTCTCAACAGGTCTAACTTGTAAAACAAACAAACAAAAATCACAGACTACAATAAATAACACAAACCCATGCTTTTGCAAGTTTCATCCCCCCCTTCTTCTCTGACTCCAAAGTTCCCACCGCCTTATAAATTGTGCTGCCCAAACCCAAATTTCCCATAAGGGTACTGGCCTGTTGCTCCGGCTGTTGGTGGTCCACATGACTGACTCCTGGCGCTGTAGCTGGCCCCCACTCCGGGTGGCGCTGAACCTGACCAGCTGCTGCCACGGTAGCAGGCTCCTGCCCCAGCTTGGCCGGTTGTTGCTTTTCTGAATCATTTTGAACCATCTTCCTTCTTATTGAAAAAAGACAGTAAATGCAACTGTATTTTTGGCATGTTGAAATACAGTTTGATCCTGGCTGCTTGCCCCCCAGATGCCGCAAATTCCCAAAGTTTTTTTTTGTTTGTTTGTTTTTTTGTTGGTCTACCTTTTCAGTGCATCAACAGATTTCTGACTCTTTCAAATGACGTTAAATTTTTATGAAAAACATGCAATTCGTAGGATTTGTTCTGTGAATTTATGCATATTATAATTTTATTTTATACATTTTTTAAAAACGTTTTTATATTATTATTATTATTTTCTATACACGAGAGGTGCCGCATCTGCCCAAATAAGTCCTGGAACACAAGGAGGCCAAAATCAAGAGGTGCCGGATCTTGTTCCGGAAGGATCCAGCACAAAATAACCCCTGCTTGTAGTATTTCCTTGTAACGACAAAATCCGTGTCAGCCCTTCTGTATTCGGCAACTGTAATATTATTTGTAATTTCAACTCATTTTCGTCACCAAAGTGGCCGACGCATCAGTCTACACCTCACGTTAATGCAGGCTGCACAGGTTGTTATAATTTTGTCCACGAATGATCAACGAGGTGATAAGAGCAAACATACAATCTTTTAGGCAGATCATTAGGTTTAAAGCAAATCCTTAACTTATTGTCTGCAGCTGGTTTCGATTTAAGGCATATGGCGAGGTAGAGCCACACTGGCGCATTGTAGCTACTAGCTGGTCGCTAATCAAAACATTTCACTTCCAACCATATATATAGGGGTTCACGAACAGCAAAGAAAATCTCGGAGTCTCATCTACGTCATGCCGAATCAATTTTGGGAGATTGCGTGGATTTCTCTGGTTTGATTTTGCAGTTTTAACTTTGTCAACACACTGCCTATTTCAACAGCACTTCATGTTGTTCTGTCTAAACTGGATGTTCGGAACAGAAATTATCAAAGATGCCGCCACCCATTTTTCGCTCAGGAAACTTGTCTATAAAAACCCTGATTTAAGCATCAAAATAAAACTTTTTAAATCCTAGTTCAAATTTTGAATTGGGACTGGATTTGAACTTTGAGCATAGTGTAGCTTTGCAAGGTTGTGACAACTGCGATGCCCCACGTATTTGTTCGTCAATGTGGGGAGAAAAACAACTGTACATTGGTATGGATGATATAACAACTGTCATGGTGACACCCTGAAAAGTAGGAAGTGTGAAGCCAATGGATGTAGGCTAACACTTGGGGTGATGTCACCAAAGTTTGTCCAGTTAATTTTAACAGGTGATGCTAAAAACCATACATATCACATATATAAGGCTAGATGCCTATAGGCGGAGTCAGCAGCACAAGTAACTGGCGGTCATCTTGCATTGGGGTTCTTTTCTCGGGCTCTACTACCAATTAAATCTGCCTCGCTCGCTGAATTCTTGATGGATTTAAAAACAGTTTGGTTTATAAGAGTGGTTCTAAAAATTATCTGGGTTCGGTGAGTAAGTCTAAGGGGTTCGGCGATGGTAAAGAAACGCAGAGCCCTATATTCGTACGCTGAAAAAATGTAGGCAAAGTGGTTCTTTAGACCAGGTTTATCCATTTCTTTTAACCACTAGTCCTCGATCTGGTAGGAGGAGGATCTAGTTTGCTCAGTGGAAGGTTTACTCGCACTTCATTAGAGGGAATACAACAGACCAATACTGGCAGCGTTGTCTCAAAATTTTGAACTGTTTATAAAACATGCTGTCAAAATGAGAAGAATTTTAAATGACAATTTGCTAAATTATTAGCTTGCAAGGTTAGATACAGTGGGGCAAATAAGTATTTAGTCAACCCCTAATTGTGCAAGTTCTCCCACTTGAAAATATTAGAAAGGCCTCTCATTTTCAACATGGGTAAACCTTAACCATGAGAGACAGAATGTGGAAGAAAAAAACAGAAAATCACATTGTTTGATTTTTAAAGAATTTATTTGCAAATCATGGTGGAAAATAAGTATTTGGTCAATACCAAAAGTTCATCTCAATACTTTGTTATGTACCCTTTGTTGGCAATAACAGAGGCCAAACGTTTTCTGTCACTCTTCACAAGCTTTTCACACACTGTTGCTGTTATTTTGGCCCATTCCTCCATGCAGATCTCCTCTAGAGCAGTGATGTTTTGGGGCTGTCGTTGGGCAACACGGACTTTCAACTCCCTCCAGAGATTTTCTATGGGGTTAAGATCTGGAGACTGGCTAGGCCACTCTAGGACCTTGAAATGCTTCTTACGAAGCCACTCCTTTGTTGCCCTGGCTGTGTGTTTGGGATCATTGTCATGCTGAAAGACCCAGCCATGTCTCATCTTCAATGCCCTTGCTGATTTAAGGAGATTTTCACTCAAAATATCTCGATACGTGGCCCCATTCATTCTTTCCTTTACACAGATCAGTCGTCCTGGTCCCTTTGCAGAAAAATAGCCCCAAAGCATGATGTTTCCACCCCCATGCTTCAAAGTGGGTATGGTGTTCTTCGGATGCAATTCAGTATTCTTTCTCCTCCAAACACGCAAACCTGTGTTTCTACATAAAAGTTGCATTTTGGTTTCATCTGACCATAACACTTTCTCCCAGTCCTCTTCTGGATCATCCAAATGCTCTCTCGCAAACCGCAGACGGGCCTGGAGGTGTACTTTCTTCAGCAGGGGGACACGTCTGGCAGTGCAGGATTTGAGTCCCTGGCGGCGCATTGTGTTACTGATAGTAGCCTTTGTTACTGTGGTCACAGCTCTCTGTAGGTCATTCACTAGGTCCCCCCGTGTGGGTCTGGGATTTTTGCTCACTGTTCTTGTTATCATTTTGACGCCACGGGGTGAGCTCTTGCATGGAGCCCCAGATCGAGGGAGATTATCAGTGGTCTTGTATGTCTTCCATGTTCTAATAATTGCTCCCACAGTTGATTTCTTTACACCAAGCGTTTTACCTATTGCAGATTCAGTCTTCCCAGCCTGGTGCAGGTCTACAATTTTGTCTCTGGTGTCCTTCGACAGCTCTTTGGTCTTGGCCATAGTAGAGTTTGGAGTGTGACTGACTGAGGTTGTGGACAGGTGTCTTTTATACCGATAATGAGTTGAAACAGGTGCCATTAATACAGGTAACGAGTGGAGCTTCGTTAGACCTTGTTAGAAGAAGTTAGACCTCTTTGACAGTCAGAAATCTTGCTTGTTTGTAGGTGACCAAATTTTCA